>NW_005187520.1:2061595-2072593 GCF_000239375.1 Pundamilia nyererei
CCTTCTGTGATGAATCGTAGCATAAACGAATCACTCAGGACTCACTCAACTTCAGTCCTGGCTCACAGCTCCTTCTTCTTCTTGGTTGGCAACCAATGTTAAGGCGCATTACTGCCCCCTGGCTCACAGCTCAGTGGACATTTAAAAAAATATATATATTTTTTACTCTATAAAAATAGTTGTTTTTCTTTTTCAATCACTCATCTTAGCAGTAGGATATACATGAAAAGAGAAATAAATTAAGTTTGAGTGAAAATGTACATTTTTTGCACTCTCTGGGCAACTGCCTCAGTGACTCAAATGACTCAAAAGAACCCGATTCACTTTGGTG
Organism: Pundamilia nyererei; assembly: GCF_000239375.1. Lineage (NCBI taxonomy): Eukaryota > Metazoa > Chordata > Actinopteri > Cichliformes > Cichlidae > Pundamilia > Pundamilia nyererei. The sequence goes on from NW_005187520.1 coordinate 2,061,927, forward strand.
AGTGACTCATTGAAACTCAATTCAGTAAAAAGAATCAAATTTACCACCATTACCCCAGATCATTATGGCGCCCCCATGCAGGATGGTGCGTAGAAAACATCTCACGTTGGATCTGCTTGTCTTGCCATGTTGGAAACCATCAGGACCATCAAGGTTGCATTTTTTCTCATCAGAGAATAAAACTTTCTTCCACCTTTCAATGTCCCATGTTTGGTGCTTTCTTGCAAAGTCCAAACAGTCAGTTCTGTGGTGTTCAAGGAGACAAGGCCTTTGGCGTTTTTTGTTTTTGAAGCCCTTCAGTCTCAGATGCCATCTGATGTTAAGGGGCTGCAGTCAGCACCAGTAACAACCTTAATTTGGGTCAAGGATTGCCCAGAGTCTTGACAGACAGCCAACTGGATCCTCCAACTCAGTGCTGTTGGAAACTTTTTTGTCTTCCACTTGACTCTTATATTCCATAACCCATTAAAAAAATTCCAAATGACTGTCTTACTGCTTTCCACCTCAGATGCGATGGCATGCTGCCAGAGACCCTGCTTATGCAGTTCAACAACCCGACCACGTTCAAAAAGGGAACTTAATTTTGTTTTTGCCATCAGAACATCATAACAGTGTGACTATCAGACAGAAAATGAAAATGAATCCATATTTTTGCACAGATTTGTCGAAATGGAAAATCTGTAATTGATGTTATATAAAAATGCTATCATTAGTCTCATTATATATGAGCTTATTAATCAAGGCTAAACCATTTAGATCTGTATCTATAAATTACATAATAATAAGGCATAATGCTTTATAAATGAAGTATTCACCATTATCTCACTAATGCTTAATACAGTCCGGTTATGTGTATGTTTCAGTGTATAACTACCATCGGGTTAGATATTTAGCGAGGGATTGCAGATGAAAAGAAATAACAGTGTTTATTAATCTACACTGTGCCTGTTAAAAATAAACAAATAAAAATCAAAATATGTAATGTAATATAACAAAGTAAGGAATTTTTTTTTAATATTCATTTTATACTTTACACTTTCAATCTGAGTACTTCGGGTGTTTAAATTGACAGTGAAGTTTTTATCTATTTCTTGACATCCATAATTAAAGAAAATAAGATAGCTGACTACCAAACACAAATGACAGGACAAGCAACACCACTGTTCTTAGTGAGTCAAAGCCAAACTGTGTGATGGCGTGAAATTTGGAAACTAAACCTGGCCCCTCCCCTTCTGCATAAAATTTAAATTCCTCAGAAAGAAAACCACCTGCGTTCAGCAAAAACAATCAGGAAGATGTTGCAGAAACAGCTTGGAACAGTCAGAATAACAAAGCAGCCAAGCCTTATGGTATTAATTGCTCATAGAACAAGAGTTACGTCTGGTATCTCACAGCCGCAATGGATGTTTACACTGCACACGTCATTACCACTGTTTTGGCTAATGTGGCTGATTCCAGAGATATTTTTATATTTCTGCCCAAATCTGTAAATGTCTGCTGGGAAACAACCAGGGACACTGTTTATGACTGTTTCTCTAACACACATAAGTTTGGCCATAAACACACTCTGCTGGTCCATCCCCTGCAGCTATTTTTAACCTAAAGTCAACACAGCACCCAGTTTAATGACTCTGCTGGATTCCAGTCTATTTTACTCCCGTCCTGGTACAGCACTTACTACAAAATAACACTGATATGAAATTGAAATATTATTTTGATAAGTCCAAGCAAATAACTTGATCACAAATATACAAATCAAACTGAAGCCAAATTAACATCTTATTGTAGCTGACTTTGTGCATCAAGATCATGGAATCCAGTCTTCCATAGCAAAACTGCATCAATCACAGCTAGAAGATGTTCCTGGTATCAAAACATAGGTAAAAAATAATGGAAAATGTCCAATTTAACTTCGGCTAAAACATCCTTCCAAAAAAATCCTGGAAGCAGTGGTCTAAATCAGTTCAAAAAGATAATCACTTTTGGAGGTCGTATGTGCAATGGCCCATAACAGTATTTCTTAAAGACACACACAAACTGATCCACTAATATAACAACCTTTTGGTGTGTGCTGAGAGTTTGTTATGTGTGAACACATAATGACAATAAAAGGATACTTCTTCTTCTTCTTCTTCTTCTTCTTCTTCTTCTGGGTAACGATAATTGCAAGAAATTTAAGTTTGCAGCTCACCTCTCCAGGTAGAATGATGATTTATGCTCAGTTGAGATGCTTTTGGCCCATCACATGCTGTTCTGAACAGTGCTGAAAGGACAGAAGGAAAAGGTGAAGGAAGGAGTTGTGGAGCAGGATTGTTGGGTCTGCAGTTGCCATGCAACAATGAAGTTGGGCTGTTGCTGCTGTGTTTGTTTATGGTGTAAAAATAAACACGTTTTTACATTAGAAATGCTATTTGTCTTCCCTGTGTCCTTTCATCACACTTGTTACTTATTTTCCTCCCTTTCCTCCTGTCACTTTCACTTTCTTTTTCATACTTCTTTGTCATTTACCTTCCTGTTTTCTTACTGACATTCATATCTCTATTTCAATCACCCTCCACGCTTAATTAGTTGTTATTGTTACCTGGAATAACCTCTCCTCTCCTCTTCTCCCCTTCTCTCTTTTCCTCTCAGCCAATCTTCCAAACTTGGTCATGTTATTCGTTCTGCCGCCAAACACGGAGCTTTAAACAACATCCATCACACAGGAGTGGGCTCTGGACTTTACTCTGTTTCTATTTTAACTGGACTCGCTCAGACAGCAGCCATGGCTCGCTGCAGGAGCTACTTGCGAGGACTTGCTATCTGTGTTACTGTGTTGCTACTGGTAAGCACACTGCTAATTGTTAACTGCATGTTTGTGTGGGCTGTCGGAGGTGATTGGATCTTTAAAAAATGAAAAATTTAAAAAGGTAATCTTAAAAAATTATAATGGTCTAAAATCTTAATCTACTATTTTTGAAATACACAGTGTGTCATTCAGGTGTTGATTACATGTGCTAATTAATGAATTTCAATGTAACTACAGTCTTGTAAACAGAAGGTGAAAAGCAGAAACAGTATGTTTGTTTTTAACTTTTTTTCTTTTACTTATAATTTTGTAGACATGTAATTATTTTGCGTTGAGCACGTACAAAATTTCGTTTCATTCTGGGTTCAAATACATATTTGTGATAATTGTGGTAATAACTAGCAACTGCTTTCTGGTAGCAGGTGCAAGATTATATTTGTCTAATTTTTGGCAACTATTATATGTTGCGTTTAAATCCAATCAATCTTTATTTATAAAGCACTTTAAAATACCCAGCACAGGACCAAAGTGCTGTACATTAAATATGTTAAGAACAATAAAATAAAACAAAACAATAAAAATAAAACACATAATACATAAAAACTTAAAGCAGCCCTATATTTAAAACGAGAGAAAACAGCATAGAATCAACTTTTTTTCTTGTTTTTTTGGTGAAGTATTTGTTTTCATGTATTCTTAATACTTATCTAAACATTAAAATATTTTAGGTGGTGTGTTATGTTGCCAAAATCTTGCACTGTGTGGTACTCAAAAAGATTTTCTTTTATTTAAAGTAAACATTTAGTCTTGATTTAATCTTTTTACTAATAAATCTCTCTTCACTACACTAAAACACTAAAATAATGTGGAGGTCTTTTAGCAACAATTTTAGAACCTTCACTTTTTAAGTTCATAAGAGGAAGGAAGGAGGCAGGGGACTAGGGAGTGTCATAACCACGGTCTAGGACGAAACAACAAAGATCCATGAGTACATCAGGAAGATGGCCTCACAACTGATAGTGTGCTTAGTGAATACCTCAGGCAGCAGAAACCAGAGAAAGGAGAGGAGCAAGAAGAGGAACCATCATGGGAGGACAAGCCCCTGCATGGTATGTACCACCAGGAGATAGAAGAAGTGGCTGATATCAAGAAATCCAACTGGTGGTTAAACAAAGCTGGACTGAAAGCTAGCACAGAGCCACTAACCATGGCAGCACAGGAAAAAGCACTAAGCACGAGATCCATACAGGCTGAGGTTTACCAAACCAGGAAAGATTCCAGGTGCAGGCTGTGTAAAGATGCCCCTGAGACAATCCAGCGAATAACAGCAGGGTGCAAGATGCTAGCAAGCAGGGAAACACTGAATGCCATAACCAAGCGGGTGCCATACAGGAACATCTATGCAGAGTATAGCTTGGACATCCCAAGGTCAAAATGGGATACACCCCTAGGGTGGTTGAGAATGACCGAGCTAAGATCCTGTGTGACTTCCAGATACAGACAGACAAACCAACCGGGCATAGCAGTGGTGGACAACCAAAAGAAGAAGGCCCTCAGTGAAAGATGTAGCTATGAAGCTGTGAAGTACCAACAGCTGAGAGGAGCTTGAGAAGATGTGTAGGGTGAAGCCAACAGTGGTCCCTGTTTTCATCCGAGCACTGGCTGCAACAAATCCCAGGAACAACCTCTGAGATTTTTATCCAGATGAGCGCAGTCCTAAAAACAGCAAAGGTACTGTGGAGGACCCTCAAGCTCCCAGGCCTCTGGTAGAGGACCAAGATCGAAGCAATTTTTTATATATGCGAATACATTTGTGTTATTAACAGAAATTTCATTCCACAGCTAGGCTGATGATATACTGCTATATGTGGTCTTTGCTCCTGATAATTCATGACCAATTGATGCCCTCCTTTTTAGATATAGTTTTAGATTTATTTAGGGAAAACAACCACATCTTTAAAGGAAAATATTTTCAAAATGTTTCTTATAACTTTTAAGTAGCTCAATACTTTTATTGCTTATTTTAACTGTTATTTTATTTATGTCCATTTTTTCAGTGTCTTTGTGCTTTCTTGTGTTTCAGTGAAGCACTTTTATTCTTACAAAACATTAGATAGAAGTAAAGTTGACCAATGCAAATCAAAACTTTGTAGAACAGACGTTGTCAAAGATTATCTTTGAGGCCCCAGCGTTGTTAATATAGCTCTTATCCATCAGAGAACAGTTTCACTTTCCATGTTACATTATAACTTCTTATACAGCAAGTTCATACACTTTTAAACCTAAAAGATTTAAAAAGTAAGTTTTAAATAAAATGTGGATAGAAAACTTGTTAGAGGTTCATTTTGTCCATTTATAAAATCTCTTTTCCTTAATTTACTGTTGTTTATTCACTCATTTGTTCTTCATATATTGCCATCGTGTTTCCCCCCTTTGCCTTGAGTCAATGATTTTATCTGCTTTTTTATTCCTCCTGTTGTACTTCCCAACTTCTCTTCAACACCTGCAATCAAATTTAATGCCTAAAATGACAATCTGTGGTATGATTGTCATTTTAGGCATGATTACAGCAGCTTTTGTTGCCAGTTTGCAATAAATAGAGATTATTTCACAAACATGCTGGGGCTCAAACTCAGGAGCTTACTTGGTGCTCCACTAAGTTTAAGCAACATCTAGAAATAATAGAAATAAATGTGTGAGTGTTTTTATTGTTTTTTTCTGTTCATTTAAACTGCGTAAGACGAGTTGCAGAGAGAATATTCACTAAGTAAGCCAACAGAGGCTGGGAATGTGGAAGTCAAAGAATGAGACAACCATGAGTGTTTAAGGTGTAGTTGGACTGTTTTGGAAAGTTTCAACTTGCTGACTGTGAGACAGATTACATTTGTGATATAAAGCTGTCAGAGTTCCCAGTCTCTCTGGGGAAGAGAAGGCATTTCACAGGAATGTTTCTGCTGTTAAAGACTTCCTGATCTGTGAACCCAACCAACAGCCACTTTTGTGTAAACCAGTTTGAGTCATTGCCTTTTACTATTTTTATTCTTTATTCATTTTTTTATGCAGGTGTCTGGGTTTGTGATGATTGGTGCTGCTTTTTCCCCCATTGATGATATACCTGTTGCAGAGGTAAAATGGGATTTTTTTCACCACACTTTTTTATACAAGAATCAACTATGTAGTGAAACAGCTCTAATTTCACATTATATTTCCTCAGACTCACAGTTGACATTTTATAACACAACTTCTACTTTCTTGTAAGATTCTGGTGCATACATTATCCACAATGCAACTGTGAGCCTGCCACTTGTAATGTAGCTTGGACTCTAGCACTGATAGGAAGAAGATAGATCGATAGATAGATCGAGATAGATCGATAGATAGATAGATAGATAGATAGATACATACATACATACATAGATACTAATCAACGTGTATGATTTCCAAAGTTCTTTCTATTTTTTGCTAAAAACAGACTATGGTTAAATAAAGGCATATTTGAATATATATAATAATTATAATAATATAATTGTGTATTGCTGTGCTGTTATTAGTTACTGCATTTAGTAGTTATTTTATACATTTTCATTTTTACATATTTTATCTTTTATATTATTGCTAAATAGTACCCATCCCCCGTCATTTGGTTATAGTTTGCTTCCAAGTAGCCAGACCTTCTTGAAGTCTTTAGAGTGGTCTTTAATATAGTTTTCCAGGATTTCTGAGGGTCTTTCAAAGTTTTCTTTGGACACTGGCTGCTTTATCCTCACTTTCATTCCAGCCAGTATACTTGACAATTTTAGAGGATTGATTTCTTTTTTTAGCCACAGAAAACCAACTTAAGAATAATTCAAGCACAAAAAGGCACCTAACTCGAACAATGAATCAGTGTTATGTGACAATCAACTTCACCAATAAATTAATTTTCAGTAGCATCTTCAAGCACTTCATTACCGGAACTGCGTCACAAACATGTCACTTTTTCCTATTTCTTTTGTTGAATCTATAAAAATGCCAAAGATGGCACAGTTTTACAGACATAAAATGATATTTTTGCACCAACAAGGTGATTCCCAGAGAGCTAGCAGCTGAAAACTTGGCATATCTCAACATGGTGTGCTATGTGTCCTTAAAATATCTGAGGAACCTGGACAAGGAGTGGGCAAAAGAAGTGCCAGGCCTAAAGACTAACAACAGCAGATGAGTGGTATCTCAAAGTCATGTCCTAAATAGGAAAAGGACTTGCAAGGATCTGGCACATAATCTAAAAGATGCATCTGGACCTTCTGCTTCACACTGCATCACAAGTGTGTGATTGTGTGTGAATGGGTGAATGACTCTATGTCGTGTAAAACACTTTGGGGTCCTTAGCGACTAAGTAAAGCGCTATACAAATGCAGGCTATACCATTTACCATTTCTGCTGATCCTGTTCATTGCCTCATTAGAAATGGTCTCAGATACTGTTCTGCATATTCAATAGTTGTTATTATAAATATTTGTTATTTATTCCTTTTGTTTAGGTTAAATAAAATATATTTGTTGTCTGACGTTCTCTCTTTCAGTTGTTTGACCAGCTGTCCATTAGTAATGGCTTACTGGTCCTGCAGGTGTTTGGTCCACTCACAATGGTTTTGTCTGTTCTGGGCATATCTGCTGCCTCTTTGGACTACAAATCTTTGCTGTTGGTGGTGAGTAACACAAATTCATACATGTGTTTGTTAAAATAAGATAAGATAAGATGAGATAAGATAAGATAAGATAAAATAAAATAAACTTTATTAGTCCCACGCATGGAAAATTAGTTTTGTTAAAGCAGTAAAGCAGATAAGATAAGATAAAATAAATTTGTACATTTTTTCTATGTACAAAGTTGCATAGAAAAAATAGAGAACAAACACTGGAATAAGATATCCATAAGATACTGTACACAATAAAATAGAATAAAATAAAATACTATATGCAATCGAATAAAATAGAATACAAATGCTATATACAATTGAGTATAATACAACGATGCCAGAAAAAGAGTAACGCACTTAGTGTTGTTGCTATTGCACATGTGTGGATGTGTGTGTTTGGTCAGTTGAAGTCTTTGTTGTGGAGTCTGACAGCAGTGGTGAGGAAAGACCTGCAAAATCTCTCCGTCCCACACCGTGGGTGACGCAGCCTGCCACTGAAGGAGCTGCTCAGTGCTGTCAGAGTCTCCTGCATGGGGTGAGAGATGTTGTCCAACAGGGATGACAGCTTAGCCACCATTCTCCTGTCACTCTCCACCTCCACTGGGTCCAGAGCGCATCCTAGAACAGAGCTGGCCCTTCTGATCAGCCTGTTCAGTCTCTTCCTGTCACCAGCAGAGATGTTGCCGCCCCAGCAGACCACACCATAAAAGATAGCTGAGGCCACCACAGAGTCATAGAAGGTCTTCAGGAGTGGGCTCTTCACTCCACAAGTTCAAATGTAGCATCTTTGTGAGGATCCTAGCTGATACAAGTATTCCCAACCCCTAATCCCTAATTGCATATATACGAAAACATAATTTTAACCCAAATTCTAAAGCTAAGTTTGAAGCTGCTGTCCCTAAATGAGGCTGACCCCCAAATGCCCCTGTGTTCCAAAAATGTCCTCACTACAAAGGTTATTGGTCCAAAGTGGTCCCCCAAAACGTACACATACAAGTACAAACACACACACTAGAGTAGTGGCATTAACCTGTAATCTTTTTTCCAGTTTTCTGCTCTGACATTTGTGGAGTTTGTGGCACTAATGATCGTTGCCTCACCCCTGGTTCAGGTTCAAGCTCAGGTAACTACCTGTTCATTTCACTTACTGTATTTTTATACAGTCCTTGCTTTCTTGTCACCAGTGCCCCCTGGAGGTATGCAATGACTATGAAATATGAAACCGTTATCTTTGGGCTGTAAACTGACTAAATAAGTAATAAAGTAATACAGATGAAAGTTAATTACTCTTAAAACTCTGCTTGTGTTTGTGTATCACTCTTCAAACGTTTATATTATTTACTGTAGATGGACTTTGCCGTGGATGAATTGTTTCTCAATGTGACACCCCTACACAAAGCAGCAGCTGACATCCAGAAAGAATTAAATAAGCTTCAGACATCGGTAAGTGAAACAAAGAAAAAAAATAAGGATAAAGAAATGAAAAAGTGATATAACTTTTTAGTTTTTCCTGTTGTCCTGTTGTCATAGCAACAACTATGACCTAATTTTATAGACATATATGACCTGAATGAGTAATTCAACACCAAGACTAATGATAACCTTGAGCTTTAACTGATGATAATATTTGTGTGTTTTCAAGGACTCCTGTTGTGGTTTGAGGAAATTTGAAGACTGGGATAATCAGCTTCCTTTTTCCTGTATCTGCACACCTCCTACAACCACCTATACCAGTGAGTCAAGGTATGTTAAGACTGGATTTTAGATAGATTAGCTGAATATTGAATTGTAGAGTCATTTTTTATCAAATTTTTTAAAATAATTTCTATTTCATACGTTTAGAAAATGTGTAATTTGCTTGAGTTTTTAGCTGTTTTTCAGAATAAGGTAGGGTACACCCTACAATATAGGGTCACAACAACAGAGGCGACTGTTGTTGTGATTTGCCACTGTATAAATAAAATTGAAATGAACTGAATATTTAAGTTTAATACATTTTTAAATTATTTAGCTGTCGATCAACGTCCCTACCCTTACCTATGGTAAAGAGCTGTGGGTAGTGACCACTCCCCCTGCGGCCCGGCCCCAGCGGAAGAAGATGGATGGATGGGTTGTCTTGGCTCTTAAATTTTGGCTTTCTGTTTTTGCCCACAGATCTCAGCCTGGTAATTCCAGCTCATATGAGCCTTGTGTGATGGTGGGAAGTAACCAGCAGTTTGTGCACTCCAAGGTAAATATTTGCTTCAGGGTTTTCTTCTTCTTCTATCATTAATTTTCACACAGTTCTACTATTTCCTCAGCATCTTTCTTTCTACAATTCTCCAGTGTTTTCTCCCTTTCTCTGGCTATTTTTTCTTTTTTCTTGCTCTCCTTTACTAGTTTTCCTGATTATCCTTTTTTCTTATATTTTGCTCTATTTTACTATTTTCTATTATACTTTTAAATTTACATTTTCCATCTTCCCACTGTACATCTTCGATCCAGTGGCAGTCTGCTTTAGTCTTTCTATTCTTTAGTTCAGTTAATCTTTTATAATGTTGTTTAGTTATAAAGACAAACAGAAGCAAATAAACGCAAAGGGAAATTTGACTTATGTACGCCAAAAACAGACGTTTTTTTAATCATGTTGATTCTTCACCTTTATATTTTTGGCAGCCCTGTGGTCCCATCCTAAAGAGCTACCTGAGTTTCCCAGTCAAGCTCAGAATAGGAATCATTTCAGCTTTCGCCACCATTGCAGTAAGAAAAAAAACACTCAGCTTTTTTTTTTATCTTACTTTAAAACCAAGATCCATATCTTTTTTTTTAATATATAAAGAGTTGAAAAGAGAACAAACTCCAGCTGCTTGAAGAAATTAACAAATGCATGAATGCAAAAATTCTAAAATCTAAAAGTTATGATTGTAGATATGTTTGCATGATTGAGGAAGAGGCTATATGGTTGTTCTATACCCATATAAACGTGGTTTATATGGGTATAAAAGGATTAGATGAGAAATTTAAGTTCATAGAAGTTCCCAAGACATGAATTTTAATTTCTGGAAATGTCTAGTTTATATATCTGCTTGTCTAGAATTTCTGGAAGAGTTTCTCTGATAGTGTCCATCCATTCTAAAACACTGGAAGTTTCAAGAAAAGCTTTTACTCTATGATTTCATTGCAAAATTGATTGTTTGGAAACAGGTTGACCCTAATGGTCCA
>NW_005187520.1:2081846-2082691 GCF_000239375.1 Pundamilia nyererei
TGCTCCCTCACCTGACCTACATCCAATAGAACTCCTCTGGGACGTTATGTTTCGATCCATCCGATGGCACCAGGCTGCACCTCAGTCTGTCAAGGAGCTCAGTGATTCCCTGGTCCAGCTTGGGAGAAGATCCTTACAGCACTATACATCATCTGACTAGAAGCATGCCCTGACATTATCAGGCATCATTTTGTTGCATCACTTTGATTTCAGGGGTCTTTTTGAAATTCTGCCCACTGACGGTTGATCTTCATACATCCTTTTGTTCTTAAGACATTACCCAGTCAACTCCAGTGCAGATACCCTGGATGATTTTTTTCCCCATTGAAATCATTGATTTGTTGTTTTTTTTAAACAAAGTATATAGAACCGGCTTTCCAAAGAAATTGAAGACTGAAAGTACAAAACAAACCTCTCTGCATTGAATCATACTTGTTATCAATCTCTGGCTCTCTTCCTTTCTTTTATCCTGTCTTCCTCCTCTCGCCCTAACCAGTTGAGGCAGATGGAAGCCCCACCCTGAGACTGGTTCTTCTGGAGGCTTCTTCCTGTTATAAGAAAGTGTTTCCTTCCCACTGTTGCCAAAATGCTTGCTCACAGGGGATCATATGGTTATTAGGTCTTTCTCCGTATGTATTATTGTAGGGTCTACGTTACAATATAAAGCACCTTGAGGCGACTGTTGTTGTAGTTCGGCACTGTATAAATCAAATAAAATTGAATTAAATTGAATTATTAACATCTTTATGTTCCATCAGGTAATGACAATAAAGAATATAATGCAAGCAGGAGCTACTGAAGGGGTAGCTTCCGCCACCATGGACGAAAATGATTGTGTCAGAATG
>NW_005187520.1:2083803-2087472 GCF_000239375.1 Pundamilia nyererei
CTTTACAACAACTCAAACACATGCTCACAACAAAAGCTACAGTAGGCTGCAAAACCGGCAGAGGGAGATATTTAATGTCAAGCCATCATCATCATCATCATTTTTATTTATAAAGAACCTTAAAACAAACATAGCTGATGCAAAGTGCTATAGATTGGAACTAAATAATAACATTTACACAAGATATAAATGAAAGCCAAATAAAGGAAAAAAGTAAAATAATTAATTAGTTAGTTAATAACTAATTTAATTCAAAGCCAACACTTGGATGATAGAGATTTACAAGAAAATTTTGATTATATATGTGTTGACCTTTCATAATAACTGTGTTTAGTACAATACCAATCAACCTTTACTAACCTTGGGGTATCCAGTTTATAGTGTAGACTCCTCACAAGTTTAGAGAGTTGCTTAACGTCTGAATCCTGCAGGTTGTTGTCACTCAGGTTCAGGATTCTTAGATGTGAAGGACTGGACCTCAGAGCAGAAACCAGTGCAGCACAGCTGATCACTGACAAATTGCAGCTCCTCAGACTGGATAAACAATAAAACATCTACATATAATCAGTGATAAATTATATCAAATGTGTTCAGGTTACTTCCCCAATTTTTGTCAGTATGTAAACTGTACTGCACGTGGGAAAAGCTACTGAATAAAGTCTACTCCAACATTAAACAAGGATACAGCACCATAACAACACCCCACCTGTGCTAGTTGGACCAAATATCCTTGTTTATGTTACCAGCCTGCCTACCAGAAGGAGTACACCACATCTATACTCTGCTATATCTAGTACTGCACAGACACCATCACCACGGCATCTGGGTGTATGCCAACCAAAGGTTTGGAAGGCAAGTGCAGTTAGGACCCTGTTGAGGAACAGAAACACTGCCTTCAAGTCTGGTCATGTGGAACTGTACAGTTCAGCCAGAGTAAATCTAAAAAAGGGCATCAGACAGGCCAGGCTGGATTATAATAATAAAATTGAGGACTACCTCCACAGCAACAACTTGAGTCGGCTGTGGCTGACTTATTAACTACAAACCCAGACCCAATGCTGTTGATAGTGACGCTGTGCTTCGGGTTGTTGTCACTCAAGTTCAGAACATGAACCACTTCTTTTGAGAAACTGGCCAAAAGTTATATCATCCAAGGACTTCCACCCATATTCGACAACACCAGTTTGCATGCAGGGATAAGAGATCAACAGACGATGCCATAGCCACAGCTCTAAACAGGACCCTGACCCATCTGGAATACAAGGATATTTATGCCAGGCTTCTTTTCATCAACGTCAGCTTGGCATTCAACAAAATCATCCTTAAGAGACTGATAACAAAACTTATCAACGTTAGCCTCCCACACTTCATTTGCCTCTGCATTAGTGGCTTTCTCAGAAACTCACCCACATAGAGTCACAGTAGGGTCTCACCTCTCCCCAACACTCAGCCTCAACGTCAACTTAAAACAGGGATGTGTGCTAAGTCCCCTACTGTATACGCTACACTCATGATTGCACTCGCACCCACTGAAACAACTCTATCAGTTGTATGTTGTTAGGGTTGTATGTCCACTTCTCAAACTTGTGCAATCAATAATCAAGCACACACACATATCTACATATGTTAATATGTACATATTAACCTCCTAGGACCTGGCGTCCACATATGTGGACATCACATTTTGGGTTATTTAGACCAAAATACTCAATTTTGCTTTACAAGGGCCTGATATCCACTTACGAGGACATTATACTGCTACTGTTCTATCGAAATTTAAAACGAATATCCTCATATGTGGTGCTCATTTTTCTTAGAAACAAAAGAGAAATCAAAAATCAAAGAGAGAAATCAAAAATGCATGCCATGGAAGATTTCAGGTCTTAGGAGGTTAAATATGTACATATTTAATCATGCTTATACTGTATTTATTTATTAGAAACTCTTATTTTCTATTTCTATATTGTTATGAATAGATTGCTTTCTTTGCTTTCCTTGTTTTTCTTTGCATTGAATAGAACAGCATATAATATCAGTGTGTTTTTTGCATAATGACAATATAAAAAAAAGATTCTAACGATTCTGATTTAGCTAAACATTATTTGTCCTCATTAAATGACCAATCCCTAATTTCTGATTTTCTTTGTATCTGTGTGTATCCATAATGTAATTATGTATTAGAGAATTACAGAAAGTGAACCGACCTCAGAGTCTCCAGTCTACAAAGAGGAATCTCCAAAAAACCACAGAGATGCTTCACTCCTGAATCCTGCAGCTTATTTACACCCAAGTCCAGATATTTCAGATTGGAGGGGTTGGCCCTTAAAGCAGAGACCAGAGTAGCACAGCTGATCTCTGACAAACTGCAGCACCACAGACTGAACAAAGAAAAAAAATGTGGATAAAATCAGATACAATTCAGCCACATATGGACAGTTTTTAAATTTGCACATAAACCATACTTTCCCTCATCAGTAAGAATTTCTTATTCATTAATCATTATCATTTTCCTCAGTTTTGAAGGAGGAAATTAACTATACTATACACATAAATTATAAGATTTTGTGATAGCAGACAGTAAGCAAACTGACATCAGAGTCTCCAATCTACATAGAGGAATCTCCAGAAAACCACACAGCTGCTTCACTCCTGAATCCTGAATCGCGTTTCCACCCAAGTCCAGATGTTTCAGGTGGGAGGGATTGGACTTAAGAGCAGAAACCAGAGAAGCACAGCCAATCTCTGAAAAACTGCAGAGCTCCAATCTAAATAGAGAATAAAACATGCAGATAACATACAGTATATTTTGGTCATTTATACATGGAACTCATGGAAGTCTATCAAATTTAGGTTCATCAGTAGTCACAGAATAGGTTAACTGACCTCAGAGTGTCCAGTCTACAGTTTGAACTCTCCAGAAAACCATATAGTTGTTTCACGCCTAAATCCTGCAGGTCATTAAAGGTCAGGTCCATTTTTTTCAAATGGGAGGGGTTAGACTTCAGAGCTGAGACCAGAGCAACAGTGCTTTTCGGTGACAAACCGCTGAGCTCCAATCTAAGTAACGAATAAAACAATAATAAACAAATTAGATGTGGAAAGGTTGGTAATTTGAAGTTCAGGGAATCTTCTGTATACGAATGTGACTGTTTAGCAGGCATATGAAACATTTATTTAATTTAATAACTAACAGTGGCTATTCATTTTAATATCTGATCCCAACACTAGTCTTTAGTGACCACAGAGCAATTTATATTCCAATAAAACGTTGGTTTTTAAATGGATGCTACACAATGGAAATGAATTAATAATGAAATTTATAATAGTAACAGAGAGTAAATGACCTAACCTCAGAGACTCCAGTCTACAGTGTGGACTTTCCAGAAAACAACACAGCTGTTTCAGTCCTGAATCATCCAGGTTGTTGTTGTAGCTCAGGTCCAGATCTTTCAGATGGTAGGGGTTTGATTTCAGAGCAGAGAATAGAGCAACATGGCTGATTGCTGACAAACTGCAGCTCTCCAAACTGAATCGGGAATAAAACACGTTATTATAATATTTTTACCTTCTCTCAATCAAACGAGTACTTAGTATCTGTCTTTCTTTCACTTTCACTTTTACACTCATGTTTGGTCAGAGCGTGAAAAGGTGTTTGGCCCCTTCCTATTT
>NW_005187520.1:2088918-2090455 GCF_000239375.1 Pundamilia nyererei
GGTTATAAGGGGAAAGCTTTACAGTTCAATTTATTGAAATATCTTCAGAAATAGTAATCAGCGAACTAACCTCAGAGTCTCCAGTCTGCAGTTTGGACTCTCCAGAGCAGCAAAAAGGTTTTTTGAATCTAAACCCTGCAGGTTGTTTCCATTCAGGTTCAGCTCTGTCAGGTGGGAGGGGTTGGACATGAGAGCTGAGGCCACGATTGCATAGTGAGTCTCTGACAGTTTACAGCCAGAAAGTCTGTGATGACACATATTACAGAACAAGTTATTATAAAGAACTAGTGTTTTGTGTGGCATGTTCCAAAGTAAGATGTTATTGAACAAAAGAAAAAGAGCACAATGGTGCAAACTGAATCCAGACAGAGACAAATTAATATCAGCTCTTTCCACACATCTCCAGACAGAATGCTTACACAAACCTAGTGAAGTATACGATGTGCAGCCAGAGGCGGAGTTCAAGTAGTACCAATAAAATCGGAATAACACCTCTGAGCGCAAATTGGATCACATCTTGGAGAAGCTCACTGCGTTCGTGAGTTCTCAGAATCGGCTCTTTGAGCACAAGAATGACGAGACCACAGAACGTAAGTTTGATAACATCATGGAGAAGCTCACGGCTCTCCAACGGGAGATTGAGAGACCAGTGTTGGACTGTTAGAACAGCTTTGAAATTCATATGAGTTGTTCGCACTAAAGAAAAAAAAACACCATCACTTCATGCGGATACCCCTTTGGCGCCAGCTACAGTCTCAAGGCTGGAGCTGAACAAAAACACCCTGATAACGACTGTGTTTAGACTGTTCTTCACATTCTATGCAAGGCCACCTGGGTTGGCTGGAAGTAGGGCTGGGCGATATGACCCAAAATTCATATCTCGATATTTTTTAGCTGGATGGCGATATAAGATATATATCTCGATATTTTTTTAAAGCCATAAAGTAAGAACAAAAAGAGAGTTCTTAGTCAAAGCGGTGTCCCAGATGTCACACAGGCACTTTTATTAACATACAGCATAGATGTACATGAAAAAATTACTCAAAAATAAATTATGAGCATTTATTAAATAATAATGCTCCATAAATAAAATAAAACAATGTTGTTTTTATGCATAACAAAGAGCTCACAATTGTGCAGTCAAAATGTAAACTAAAAGACGCTGAGCATAATAACAAAGCCAGATTTCTCAGCTGCTCTGTTCCCAACTTCTCCTGCATGACTGACAGCCTGGAGTTTGAAATCCGCTTTGTAACCATGTCTCTGAATAGGTGCCATTTACACACACAATATGGTAATATTACGTTGAAGCACAGTACGTATCACTCCCCGAGGTTCCTCTGTAGCCGTAATGCTCCGACAATCCAACAAGTGGTGCAGCTCCGTAGCTTACCAAAGTTGTACTAAAACATTTTTTGACAGATTTCTGCACACCTTGTACCACTTCAAATCGGTTTGCGGTCATCAAGCACAACCAGAATTCATACATAAGGCACGCTGTCAACTTTTGAGAGAATGAAAGGATTTTAGGAGGGGC
>NW_005187520.1:2091605-2093473 GCF_000239375.1 Pundamilia nyererei
AGTGGGAGGAAGCCGGAGTACCCGGAGGGAACCCACGCAAACACGGGGAGAACATGCAAACTCCACACAGAAAGACCCCGGCCTGGTGTTGGAATTGAACTCAGGACCTTCTTGCTGTGCGGCAACAGTGCTAACCACCGTGCCACCGTGCTGCGTCAATCAATCAATCAATCAATATTGATGAGCAGTTAGGCTTGTAGCACTGTAACCTCAATTTCTAGGTACAATCAATATGCCTATTTTAAGTCTCTTTGCACAAGATTTCATCTTTGTTTTTTGTTTTTGATGCTATGCTTAAACATTAACAACAAAAACACAGACATTAAATAAAGTTGTTAACTGTGTCCTCATTAGGATCGAGCAGGGGTAGGGAACTCCAGGCCTCGAGTGCCGGTGTCCTGCAGGTTTTAGATGTGTCCTTGATCCAACACAGCTGATTTAAATGGCTAAATTAGCTCCACAACATGCCTTGCAGTTCTCCAGAGGCCTGGTAATGAACTAATCATTTGATTCAGGTGTGGTGACCCAGGGTGAGATCTAAAACCTGCAGGACACCGGCTCTCGAGGACTAATGTTCCCTACCCCTGGGATAGAGATTTGTGTTAACATGTGTAACATGAAACAATAATTCTCCTCAGTCTCTCTCAGACCTGAAGATTTTAGTGCAATTTCACATTTAGTCTATTTACTGTGGTCGTAATTAGTTAAAGTTTGTAAGCAAACAGTAATGCGTCGTTACAATGCATTGTTACAGTAATTCTTACTTAAAAAACAAACAACATTTTCAGAGCAGCTCAACAGCATCTGTGAAAATCTAACCAGTGTATTGTTTGCAATAGAAAAAATGGAATTATAAGAAAGAACAATGTGAGCATTATAGTAAGAACTTTTGAACACCTTAGCTACAAATTTACATTGATTTACAATGTTAATCAGATATTTACTCACTGAGCCTTTCTACAGTTCCTCACAGCAGGAATCAGTCTCCTTCGTCCCTCATCCGATGTGTTATACTTCTTCAGGACAAACTCATCCAAAACCTCTGACATCTGCAGCATGTAGGCCAGAGCTGAGCAGTGGATCTCAGAGAGCTCCTTCTCTGATCCGTTTTTGCACTTCAGAAACTCCAAGATCTCCTGATGTACCGTGAGTTCATTCATTTCCATCAGACAATGGAAGATGTTGATGCATCTGTCAGGAGAGGTATTCTCATTGGTTATCTTGCAAAGGTTGCTGATGATTCGCTGTATAATTTCTGGAGTGCTCTCTGTCTTGCCTAGCAGACCTCGTAAGAGTCTCTGGTTGGACTCCAGAGAGAGACCATAAAGGAATCGGACCAACAGGTCCAGGTGTCCATTTTTAATTTGGAGGGATTTCTGCATGACTCTGCTCAGAAAGACATCTAAAGACGAGATGTCACCACAATAAACATGTTCACCATTCCCTAGAAAATGCTTCAGCACTTCTGTTTTTCTGTTAGTATGACAGTGAAACATGTAGACTGCAGCCAAAAACTCCTGAATACTCAGATGAACAAAGCAATAGACTGATTTCTGGAATATCACACAGTCTCGTTTGAAGATCTCTGTACAAACTCCTGAGTACACTGAGGCCTCTGTGACATCCAGACCACACTGCTCCAGGTCTTCTTGGTAGAACATTATGTTTCCTTTCTCAAGATTTTCAAAGGCCAGCCTCCCCAGCTTCAGAAGAACTTCACTGTCAGCCTCTGTCAGCTCTTGTGGACTCGTCTCATATCCCTCATGGTACTTGTGCTGTCTCTTTGTCTGAACGAGCAAGAAGTGTGAGTACATGTCAGTCAGTGTCTTGGGCAGCTCTCCTCTCTGCTCTGTAGTCAACATGTGCTC
>NW_005187520.1:2094527-2096015 GCF_000239375.1 Pundamilia nyererei
TGAATGACTTTGCAGGCCTAACGGATAAAGTCTATTGGTTTTCCTTACCATTTATGGATTTGGACCATTTCAGCTGTGCATTTGTGAGTGAGCTTTATGCAATGCACTAGAAGAAGACAAGCCACTATAGTTGCTGATGCACTTGAATTGTTGTTCTTTTTTTTAGAATTCAATTTGTTAAGAATAAAGGCCCTTTGGGTATATTTTGTGCTTTGTCCTTTGCTCATTTGGCAAGACACCAGATTTTATTTTAGCTTTTAATACCTGAACAACACAAGAAGTCCAGCTTTCAGAAATGAAATAATCAGACAGAGCTTACTTTCATAGTTTCTCTGAATGCTTGAAGAGCCTTCTAATGAAGCAGACTGGTGCAAGGTGATGGACTGTCTGCATCCACAGCTGGTAGAGACCAGATCCTTTTTAAAATCCTGATAGGAAGTACAGCAGGACATCTGCTCCTCCACACTGTGAAAACCACGGAACAATTATTCTGATCAAAACAAAGCACAGTAAAGCCAGAAGTGCTAAAATTTGATACTAGCACTGACAAATATATATCACGGTCATGATCAGTCTGTAGTTCGCTGTTGGAGCCAATCACAAAGCATGGAAAGGCTGCAGAGACTAATTTAATTGAGAGGGGAAAAATGCAAGCTTTCAAGAACAAGCCTGGAGCCTTATTTAAGACCCAGAATGAATATGAGTATAGTTGGATGTGCTACATGGAAATGTGGTTAAACTCACACTTCCTGGAACATAAAATTTCTAGCACATAGAGTAGGACACACCTACACACACCAGAGATGAAGGAAACCATCAGACTGAAGAAGAAGTCCTGTTGGGCTTCGGGAGCATGGAGTGTCTGACCCATTGCTAAGGGCCATTCGAAACTGAATTTTCCCCTTGTCGAGTTTTCTCCCGGTACTCTGGCTTCCTCTAACAGTCCAAAGACATGCAGTTAGTGGAGTTAGGTTAATTGGTGATTGTAAATTGCTCATAGTAGTCTGTCTCTTTGTGTTAGCTTTGAGATTAGACTGGAAACCTTCCCAGGGTGTACCCCACCTCTCACCCACGACAGCTGGGATAGGCTCCAGCTTTCCCATGGCCCTGAATGGGACAAGTGGAAGTGAATGGAAGGGTTTAATGGCCCATCTTAAGTTTGTCATTGAGCATCTCAATGATTCCAAGAAGGCTCAAGTAAAAGTCCTGTTTCAGGTGAAACCAAAATCAAGGTCTTTGGTGTCAACATGACCAACCATGTTTGGTATAAGAGAAATGTTGAGTAGGACCCAAAGAACGGCATCCCCACAGAGGCAGAAACAATATGCATTGGAGCTGTGTTTCTGCTATGTGTACAAGACAGCTTCAAAAGCAGTGTTGGGTAAGTTACTTTAAAATAGTAACTTAGTTACATTACTAGTTACTTCTCTCGAAAGTAACTCAGTTACTTCAAGTTACTCGTTACTTTCAAAGTAACTAGTTACTAGG
>NW_005187520.1:2098665-2105449 GCF_000239375.1 Pundamilia nyererei
TAGATTTTGGATAAAGCGTACAGTCACAAAGCTGTCAAACATGGCATTTGGGTCTTCTAAACAAACAAACATGGCATTTGGGTCTTCTAACTAAAATAGGAAAATAGGAACATAAATAGTGCATCATTGCTAGACATGGCCCACATTTGGTTGACATACACCCTGCCATAACACCAGTCAGTCAGAAATGCCGGCTTGATGCCGGATCCCGGCCAGAGCTGTTTTCTATGGGCCTGGGCCAAATTAACCAAACCAAAATCGGGCCAGATATGGCATGCCATCGCATAGACAGGAGCGTCATTGCCAGACCTGGCCCACATCTGGTTGACATACACCCTGCCATAACAACCGTCAGCCAGAAGTGCCAGCTTGATGCCGGATCCTGGCCAGAGCTGTTTTCTATGGGCCTGGGCCACATAAACCAAACCATAATCGGGCCAGATATGGCATGCCATCGCATAGACAGTGCCATCTATGCCAGGCCTGGCCCATATCTGGATGACATACGTCTTATCATACCAGAAGTCAGCCAGCAGTGCTGGCTTAATACCAGATCCGGGCCAGACCTGCTTGCTGTGGGTAAGTTTTTTTTCGTGTGGGGAAATACACAGATTTTCAACATCCTCACAGAAGATTTGCATTGTTAGAGTTGAGTGAAGGTGGTCTAAGAGTTACTGTAAAACAACAGTGGTTCTCTTATCATGAATTGTCTTCAGCTTCATTTACAGAATAAACACTGCCTTACTTTGTGTTTGAGAGTCCAGATTCTTTACTGAAGATTGGGTTTTCATCTTTGGACTGGTTAGTCTTCAAAGACACACAGCTGGATCTTGAAAGCTCTGCACTGTGTCTGCGTTGCTGACTGCTGGAAACACAAACAGAAAAAATCATACATTTGTCTTGTGCAGGTTCCTGTTGTTTGGTACTGAGCTTCTTCTCCCTCAGGGTTGGGTTTATGAGGCTAAAACATGTGATGTCTTCAGTAAATGTTTAATCTTTTCCTCTTCAATCCTAATCCTAAACTCTGATCATGACTGTGTAAGGACTGAGAAACAGTGAGAGTGTAGTGCTGAGAGAATAGTATTACACTCTGATTATTACCGTCCCCTGTGTAGTCTTTCTGATCAGACCCAAATCTTTGAAGCAGCAGCAGAAAGAATTTCCACTGAGCAGCCTTTATATCATATAAAATCTGACGTTAATGCATGTTTTTATGTTATCCTGCTCACTTCTCCCACCGTACTTATGTGCTTGCTTGTGTATAGTTACAATGAAACAGAAGCACTCCTTCACTCCTTTGTCAGTAAGTTTATGTTGTGCTTTTTAATCCAAATAATAGTATCTCCTGCCAAATGATTCATCTTCCCCTTAGTTTACAGAAGAATCAGTGTCCTACTTTATGTCTGAGGGTCCAGGTTCCTTCAGTTCACTCATCGTTAGTCTGAGAAAGAAAGCAGCGAAACAAAGAATGAGCACAGAACAATTATCATAATAAACATGTTTGTCACACCCAATACTGGTAGCACAAGAATTACACACGCACGCACACACAGTAAGTCAATATTTTCCTTTGGGCAGACAATCAAACAAACATTTTTGCTGACTTTCTTAAGTTTTATTCCAACTTGAGAACAGTCAGAAACTCAAAAAAACGTTTTTGATTATTCTGACAGAACATGCATTCGCAGTTACACTCACCTTGCTTTATTTCTCCTGCTCTGTCAACTGATCTCACTTTTAGTTTCGTTCTCGGCTGAACGGAGCAGCCACTCCCCTCTACATTTAATCACCTGACTACATAACAGGTGTGCGATGCAAAGATTAGCTTCTGTTCTTGCACTTTGGCATGAGGCCTTGGTTTGCATTACTGTGGCTTCTTACCCTCTTCATCAAGTATGTAAACAAAGGCA
Organism: Pundamilia nyererei; assembly: GCF_000239375.1. Classification (NCBI taxonomy): domain Eukaryota; kingdom Metazoa; phylum Chordata; class Actinopteri; order Cichliformes; family Cichlidae; genus Pundamilia; species Pundamilia nyererei. The sequence continues at coordinate 2,100,576 of NW_005187520.1, forward strand.
CAGACACAGGCCCTTACCTCATTTGTGCAGTTCTAAAATTGTGATTGAACCATTTTGCTTTTCTACTTGTGCTGTGTCTTTGTCTTCTTTCTTATTGTTATTTATTTCTTCTATTTTCTCCCATTTTCTTTTTCATTTGTGTCTTTTCTTCTGCCTGGCATCACTGACATTGCTATATTCCACATGTACTGTGAATAATAGTAAAATAATAAAAATAGAAATCAATAAATTGGTAAAAACAAAACAACAAAACAAGACAAGCAAAAGGAGCCTATAAAGAGTTTCTATAGCGTTTGATGGAAAAGCAAATGTTTGAGACAACATTACAGTGAGATCATAATTTTGATTGCAAAGGCTGGCGGGCAAGATAAAAAAAAATGAACATCTACACACTGCCAGCCATCAGACACCCTGCTGGGATAATAAGCTGGCCAAAGGAGGCGATAGAAGCCACATTAAGACAAGGGAGCTCCTGACCATATGTGATGAGACAAGTCCAGCACCTAGAGACTGTACACTTAGCGGGAGGAAGGAAGCTGAGAACTTGTGAGTACACAGAACCACTATCCAGGATGAAACAACAAAGATCCATGAGTACATCAGGAGGATTGCCACAACTGATCATGTGCTTAGTAAATTAATGAGAAATCAGAGAAAGAAGAGGAGAAAGGAGAAGAACCACCATGGAAGGACAGGACCCAGCACGCATGCACCCCTGTTAGATAAAGAAAGTGGCAGATATCAGAAAAATCCTAGTTGTTGGACAAAGCTGGATGGAAAGACAGCAAAAAAGGCATTAATCATAGCAGCAGAGGAACAAGCTCCATAAAGGCTGGGGTCTACCAAACCAGCCAAGACCCCAGGTGCAGGCTGTGTAAAGTAGTGATGTATCTTTGAAGTGAACGACACAAGCCGGCTCCATGGGTTGTTTTTTTTTTTTCCTTTCTCTCACCCTCTCTCTCTCACACTTTTTTCCGCTTCACTCCGCACGCGAGCCTTGTGGTTTTCGCTGGGCAGAGGGGGGAGGGGCGGTAGTTACACTCCAGGAACAGAGTGGGAGGGAAAGAGAGAGAAAGAGAGAGAGGGACAACAACTTCACATTAGAAAGGTGTAGTAATCATCCACAACTATTTTCGGTTGTGCAAGATGCCAGCAGACAGGGCATACATGGAACGCCATAACCAAAGTCCCAAGGTCAAAATTGGAGATGCCCCCTACAGTGGTTGAGAATGACCGACCTAAGATCCTGTGGGGCTTCCAGATACAGACAGACAAATCAATCGGACATAGCACTGGTGGACAAGCGGAGGAAGATAGCCGTATTGACAGACGTAGCTATACCGACTGACAGCAACATCAGGAAGAAGGAAGATAAGAAGCTTGATAAGTACAGAGGGATCAAGGAGATGTGTAGGGTAAAGGCAACAGTGGTCCCCATGATATTCAGAGCACTCAAACCCTTAAGCTCCTATGATCAGGGCCACTTTCCTCTCCTTGTGGGCTCCATAATCTCTCACTATGGTGATCATCATAGTGACGGCGTAGAAGATGAAGAGTTTGATGGTGCAGCCCTCCAGCAGCAGACTGATGAAGGAAGTGTCATGAAGAGTTTACTTGGCTTTGTCAAAGAGCATGTTTGTCTTTTAGATACATCACTTTGGGATTTTTTATATTTATTTACACTAAGCAATACCTGCAGCTCTAAAGAACCGACTCCAAAGCTTAATACTGAGCTCAAGTATGAGAGATCATGATTGTTATTGGCCTTATAAAAGTTTCTTGATTATGGTGGAAATGAGTTTGAGGCAGCTGTTGATGTGAGCCATGTTTGCAGCTGGAAAATATAGTAAAAATAACAGCACTGCTCCCAGAGTGCAGAGGAGTTTTATTTCTCTGGGGAGAAGGATTTCCAGTAAACCAAAGAGAGGGGCACGTGTTGGTTGGATTTGAAAACTTCTGTGAATGTAGGGCCAGTCTGAACATGACCTCCTACGATCAAATCCAGATGTGGAAGGAGAGTGAATTTACTGGAACACTGTAAGCACATTTTATTTTTTAAAATAACACATTTACACATATAATTAAGTACAGTGATGTAGGTTATGTCATTTTTATGCTACTTATTTTCATGGAAAATGTCTGGTGTTCACATTAATTACATCTTCCATATCAATAGTACTGGTAATGGGTTTTGACTGTCTGTACAATTATGCATACAACCTGCTGCAGTTGTTTTTTGTTTGATTTGTGTTGGAAAAAGTTCCTTTACAGCAGTGAAACAGAAAAAAATTTCAGACCGACACGGTTTCTTTTTCCCCCTTTTAATCCTGTAACATGGTTAGATTTACAGTTTTAATCAGAAGAAAACACGACACATAGAGACGTCAAAAATGCAAAGATATGCAAAAATATTTCCCTTATAAACATTTTTACAAGCAGCTGCATCATCACAGCACTCAGGTTTCAAACTGCAAGCTTGGAAGATTCTGTCCTACTAACAAACTTCACATGAGGTCGCAAAAGAATGTGGCTTTTCTTTTAAATACATTTAATTTTACCATGACAAATCGAATCAGTAACATTAACACTGCCTTCCACAAACACAGCAGGTTACACGAGTCCAGCTGTGAGTGGTCTCAGGGATCTCATGATGGCTGACAGCTGGTGGAAGCTGCCAGCTCTGTTCAGAGATGGAATGCAGGAAATTCTGTGAAAGAGATTTTAATTTAGAGATTAAAGACTGTTTTTACAGTAATGGTAGTTAAGGTGAAGACTTTAGAGCCAAAAGTAGGTGAATTTTCTTCAGCAAAGAGTGAAGAAGCTGGAAACTAAAAGGGTGAAATTGTACAAATTTCATTTTGAATTTAAAAACTTTTTTTTAACACAAACACAGAAAAGTCCACGTGAAAAGAATTATTTCTATGCATCAAAGCAATTTTGGCAGATAAGAAATTAAGAAATAAAACTGCCATTTTGGGTGATATTATGCTCGATTCCCTCCTGAAATGTTGGGATGGTGTTATTCAGACTAGTGGGCTGGAGAAAGCAGTTAAGCTATTGAGATGGATTTCTTATGACTGACTTTTTGGCCCAATATTTACGATAATAAGTTTAGTATATGGGTCTCAAAAGGTTTAACTACTTATTATTCTCTTACCCATGAGGGGGCATTCTTGAGCTTTGAGACATTAAGACAAAAATATGGACTAGGTCAAGACCATTTTTACAGGTATTTACAAGTCAGGCATTACTTTGATGAAAACATTAAAATTATAATAGAAAACAGTGAATTGGGCTTTGTGGGCTTTGTGGGCTTTGTGGAGCACTGTTGTTATCAAAAAATTAAAAATTAAAAACAAAACAAAACACAAAAGCAGTGAAATTTTTCATGCTGCTTGAAAAATATTTCACTTTGAAATTCAAGAAGAAAAAAAACAGGACTGTATGAAAGAAAAAAAACAATGCATCGTACTTTGGCTAGTATGCCGGGGTGTTGTGCAGCTCCTTGTATTTTGGTGGCATCATGGAGACCACGATGGTGTGTCTGTTTGGGTAATACAGCTGGTGAATCATGATGGAGGACAGAATCATGCCAAGCAGCTGTCGGGGAACACAGGAAGCTGAGTTAAACATCTGCAGGTTGTGAAATGTTAATTCTGATTCTGTATTCATAATGAACTAATATTATAATGAACTTAGACTCAAACTGCTATGTATTTACGTACAAGATGATTTTTCACAAATTTAGATTTTAGTACTAGTTTACTTTTTGTTCCACTACAGATGCTGTAATTCTTCAACATTTGATGGAGAAGATGGAGAATTCAAACTTTGTAGAAAAAATATATTACATGTATACTATGACTTTCTCATTGTCACATAAATAATAGCAGGGACTAAATGCAGAGAATGCAGATGTGACATTTATGCTACCGAATCCTTGAATAATTGATAATACTCACAGCTAGAACAGCCAGAGTGAAGCTGACCACAAGCATGATGTTGTAATGAAACTGAATGTGGTCCATGATGGTGGGAAAGCAGGTCTGAAAATAGAAGGAAAAATAAAAACTGTCAAGTTCTGATATAAACCGAGGAATGATTTAAGCTTTTCAAAAGGGTGCTGGGTCGCTCACCTTAGTGTAGACGGACATTCTCTGCAGCATGAAAGTCTGGAAAATTTACAGAAATAAAGACGTTACAAACTGTGACACACCGTGACCAGTGAAGCAAGTGGGTGCATCAATACTCACGTTGTTTTCGACAGTCTGACACTTGCCCTCCTTCTCCTCCTCCTGGCTGCATACACAAGAGTCGGGGATGTTCTTCCAGTCTTTGTAGCTGAACAGACCACAGCAGTGATACTACAAACACCAGCAGGAGAAGAAAGAAAGAGGAGAGTTACTCATCTTCAGGAGGATCATCAGCTGGAAATAAACGTTAAAAAGTGTGTGAATTTTTTTTTTAGAAAAAAGTGATCAAATTACTTGTGGACAGTTTGCCTGCTCTTATTCTGAAAGCTCACTTGCTGCCAACTATCAACTGTATATAAATAATGGCACAGTGTATTATGTCATGTTTCAAAGGTCATCTGATGTTATTTACATCATCACCAGTTTGCAAGTGCTAAATCTTTTATGCCCTGATTTAGTGCATCTTTTTTCCATGAATGTAACTTGTATTTAGCAACAACAAAAGAAAAACTCATTTTAAAAAGATTAAGAGATTACAGCGAGCGAGTTAGAATAGCTCACCTTCTCCTGAATGACCTCAGCCATGTTCCTCACATCCTCTGAAGATTTGTCCAGAGGCACAAACCTCCTGAAAGTCTGCTCCACGATGCCTTTGAGCTGCAAAAATCAAATATTTTTATA
>NW_005187520.1:2106936-2107924 GCF_000239375.1 Pundamilia nyererei
GAGGGCCTCTGGATGTCTGGAGTTTTGATCTCCTCCATACCTGCTTCATGCCCTGGAGGACGGGGCTGTGGCCCCCCCACACCCTCTAGCAGATCATTACATGAAGGAACCTTTTAATACAAGCGCGTTCATGCTCACAGCTGTACACACGGGTGCTCACACACACAAACTACACCCTTTTTGGCTCCTACCTCAAAGCAGAGCACCATACTGTAATGCAAAGATAATAAAAATGAGAAAAACCCAAAACATCCCCAAAACTTAAAACCAATGACAGTCTGAACTCACCATGATCAGGGCCACTTTGCTCTCCTTGTGGGCTCCGTAGGCTCCCAGCAAGGCGATCATCATGGCGATGCAGCCCACCACGTAGAGGATGAAGAGTTGGGTGGAGCGACCCTCCAGCTGTGGACAAAAGTGTCACGAAAGGTTAGTGGGCTTTGTCTGTTTGTTCCCACATGTTACATTTATGTTTGAATGTGTCCTCACGTTATATCCTCGAACGTCCATGAAGAACTGATACCACAGAGCGAGGGCGATGGCTACTCCACCAGCAAGCTGAACAAACAGAAACAGTCTGGTTAGAGCTGCTGGATCCTTTAAACACAACCAGGATATGAAATGACTGCACAGCCACACACATGGACGAGCACAACAACAAACTCTGAAAGTAAGAACAAACATGTTGAGTTGATGTCGGTTTATTTTACTCTTCTAAGCTTCGGTTTCATTTAATTGTAAAAAAGGAGGCAAATGTGGTTGTTTTTGACTGCTGCGTCTGCCTGCTGACTGGTTGATGTCTTTAAGGAGATTCTGGATTAAAGTCTGCGATTATCATTTCCTAAATAATCTCTTTACTCACCATGAAGAATATATTGAAGACAGTGAAGATGTGTTTGAGGCAGATGTTGATCTGAGCCATGTTTGCAGCTGGAAAAGTCCAAAGCCCAAAGTCCAGATGAGCTCCGACTGCAGCGAAGTGAAGTGA
>NW_005187520.1:2109841-2111898 GCF_000239375.1 Pundamilia nyererei
TGAACTGTATGATATGGCCCAGCCCTAGTCAGCACATTTAAAAACTGCAGTTGAGCCTAAAGTGCTGTTTTTCCTTTTCAGGACAAAGATATGTAGGAAGCTAAAGAGCAGCAGAGAAATGCCAGGAAAGAGAAATTGAGGGAAGGAGGGACAACTTTCCTTGGAAGTAGACATGTGGGAGGTACGAGATTAAGTTACTGTGACGCAGCTCAGAGGAACAACAATGAAGGCTTTGTGGGGTTTAAAGGAGAAACGTTATTTGCAGGACAGGAAGAATTCATGAAACTGTTTAGTCGTCTTGTGTTAATCTAATAAAATAATAATTACAAATATATTATTATTATAATATTCCACGATGAGCTGGAAGTGGTATTACTGCAAAGTGGGATTATTTAGTTTTAATTTGGGACAAATACATAAAGTCTCATGCTTTATACTGGATTGAACAAATATGATGAGTTGCACCAGAAAAACAAAATTAACAGTCTCACTTATAAATAATCCTGTTGTTTTCAGATGTTACTCTAATTTAAACTTAAAATAATCCTGTTGACTATTTTCACATTTGTTTAACTTTTGAGACCTGAGTAGTTTCTCTCACATCATCAAATTTTTTAAATAAGTATCTGCGATTTGCCGAAAGAGTTATATATTGATTACTTTCCTGTCCGTCCACCGATTTTAAGAAACCTTGTCCTCGCCGGTCAACTCACCATTCTCTTTCTCTCTCCTCTCTGTCATGTGTGTCTATCTGTTCTGGTTTTGGTGCAGAAGCAGGACTGTGTGAAGGCAAGGCAAGGCAAGTTTATTTATATAGCACAATTCAACAACAAGGTGATTCAAAGTGTGAGGTTTCCCATCTTCTGCCTTCACACGCCTGGATTAATCACGCACCTTTTCCTAATGCCCTCGTTGTGGCCTCTCCGTAAGGGAGCGGCAGCTCTTGAGTACTTGCTGGATTGTTGTCCTACTAAGTTAGTGCGACCCAAGTACAAGCCAAGCCTTGAGCTTGTGTTCCCACTTACCTGTGAGAGAGATACTTACAGTTGTACGTTCCTCTTCTGAAGTCTTGCAGTCATTTTCACATAATTTCAGTCTTCTCATTTTATTTCTAAAGTTGTGCCTTACCATTTTGTAACCCTTCTTGTACAGTAGTTCATACAGCATTTTAGAGTTGACCCTAAAGTGCCGTTTCTCCTTTTTAGAGTGAAGAGATCTAGGAAGATGTGGAAGCTGAAAAGCTGCTGAGAAATAAGCAGTATTCCATTTAAAACGATGCTCAGTTGGTGCTAAGGAGCCCAGTGTGCCAAGAATACATATCCTGCACACAATTATCAGCAGCAGCGTGAACCACTGATAAAAGGCAGGATGGATCTTTTCCTGTTGTTTATGTCAGATTCTGACTACAACATCTGAATGTGGGGGCAGAACTCATTTTCTACTGGAGTTCGCCTCTGCATCATGCTCAAACACTCCACACAGCATGCTCTGCAGACTGTGACAAAGCACAGCTGTTGCTGAATATAAAAGGCCCCTGTGGTTCACTTTTTATTGCCTGTAGTTTACAGTATAATGACTAATACTATAATAATTAAGTAATTGTGACTCTGACAGTGAAGAAAGTGAACCTGGCATGTTTGATGGAGATTTAGCGCAGCTGTTCAATTCAGAAACAGAGGATGAGGACTTCGATGGGTTTGATTGATGACGATTACCGGTAAAATAAATGTGAATACCAAATTCAGTTTTGCTCCCGCTCCATTTTTAAATACGCAGACTTGTATGCTTGTGTCTGTTGTTGTTGTAAGGCAGACGTAGTAGAGGACACCATGAGAACATTAAAGGGGGAAGTGTGGGCGTAGATTATATATAAAACCCACACCCTATAATCAGGTGCGCCTTATGTGTGTGTTAAATACAGTAATGGCACACATAACTGAGACTGCGCATTTTAGTACCGTGCGTGAAAATACGGTATGTCAGGGGTTGACATTTGTTCAAACACAAATAAGAGAGAAAATGATACACTGTAGACCAAGTCAGAGAGTTTAAGAACG
>NW_005187520.1:2112456-2113884 GCF_000239375.1 Pundamilia nyererei
AACAACAAGTGAATGTCAGTAATTCAACCATGAAGGTCACTGGCAAATTTGTTCACTCGAAGATAAACTTCTACTCTTCATGTGTAACTTCACACTTGGTTGGTTGAACCACAGCTGTCTCTGATCGCTGAGGTGAGAGGGCTAGTGTTCACTGCTTTGATCTCAGAGGACGACTTTCTCTCTTACCCTTCGTGTCGTCAAGACACACTAAGCAATCTTCTAATTGCAGCAATTCAAGAGCCTGCTGAAGATTATTGTTTGCTGAATACATACCAGCAATCATGTGATAGGTTTAGTTATTAATAGGAGCTGACTTATGATGCATTACTAGGAGTAGCATTCCAAGTTAGCACAGTGTCCACTCTGCAGCTGGACTGAATTTCTACAATTCCTATTCTGGGTCTGATCCATAAAATCCTGCTGGAAAAGACAGACTGATATCTGAAATGTATACCTTATGCTGAGTACAGCATAGGGTATACAGGTGTGCTCTCCTTTGATTTGATTCAAGCCCTTGACAAAAGTGGAAAGGAAAAACTCATTTTTAAAAGTCAGAAACCTCTGGTAGATCCAGGTTCCCAGAAGGGGCAGCTGCAGCTGGAGTTGTTGGTTTTTAAATTTACTGGCAACGAAGTTTAAAGCTGAATTTGACTGTATAGTTACTTCTTCATAGCTGTTCCTTTATTAAAGAAAAGAAAACATAGGGGTGGATATGAGGGAATATTCCTGCAGATTTCCCATGTGTGGGACTAATAAAGGTTATCTTAAGTTAGATGTGTTTCTGATTATTAGGTAGAGAGTATAATTTACTCACTGCACAAAGTGATGTCAGAGAGACATCTTATATAAGTCATTTTTGCATGTTGAATTTTGGTCCACTAAAGTGGTTGTTTTGTAAGGCTAGGCGACGTTGTGGTTTTTTTTAACGTGTAATGAATGTCTGGCGTTATCTTCCTCTCATTGTAGCAGAGGCTCTCAAACTGGTGTTCCCAATCCACAGATTGGGTATAAGCAAAAAACCTATGGTGGCACCTAGATACATGTGCATCATCTGGGGTTGAGTTAATTAGCGCAATGGACAAATATTTAAGTCCATCTACTTCATCGAGTAATGCAAAAGCCAAACTAGCTAAAGTATCACAATAATTAATTTGTATTTGGCTTTATCGAGAATGACAATGGCAGACCAAAGTGTGTTTGTGTCTTCAAGAAGTAAAAAAATAAAATAAATGAAGCCAGCAAAGCTAAAGCAGCATCTCATCACAAAGCACCCTGAGTTTTATCAGAGTTAGGATTATAAGAGGCCCTTTAACACACTCTGTTAGGGAGTTTTTATTGTTTTATTTGCTTATGCTTCAAAAGTTATGTTACACATATTTCACCAGACACAGTTTTCTGTAGAAACAGGAAGCTGACCCTGTGACACTG
>NW_005187521.1:0-96863 GCF_000239375.1 Pundamilia nyererei
CGCTCAGTAGTGGGATCGCGCCTGTGAATAGACGCTGTAGTGCAGCCTGAGTAATACAGCGGGACCCAGTCTTTTTACGCTCTTTCTCCTCATATATACTCACACATCACGTTTTTACAGCTTGTAACACCTTCTTTTTTTGTCATCACCATGTGAGCCAGCATGTGAGTATTGATGTTTGTTGGTCCATCACCGCCTCCATCTGGATCACAGGAGAAAAATAAAAGAAACAACGTTTCAACAAGTTTCTTCTTTCTCCACTGCAGAGTACCTCTGTCAGCATTTTTCTCTTTCTTTCTGCTGGTCTATATTTATTCGAGCACAGTGGTAAAAGGATTTAAAATACCACACCTCATAGGGAAATATAGCACATTTTTACAAATAGAACAGAATAGGAAAATCCTTTAATTGTCCCACAAGGGGAAATTTGGTTGTAACAGCAGCAAAAAACACCGTCTGGTTGTTGAGTTTCTTTGAGTTTGTTTTCACCCTCAAATGAGCTGACTGCTTTTGCTCTACAAAAAAACACACAATATTTTTTTTTTTACAGAAACACATATTTACATCATGGACAATATACAAAAACAGAGTACTGTACAGTTATTAAGATTGAAGTACAGATGAAAGTGGAAAACCCAGGTTTTATTGTGCAAACAGAGCAGGGTACTGGAAGATGTTTAAATAATTAAGAATATTTACAAAATGTACAGATTGTGCATTGTACCTGTGCATCAAAAGGTAAATGTAACTTCCAATATGTCAGTATATATAAACTGAGAAAAATAATGTGCAAGTTATAACAGTAGTAGTTGTTCAGTTGATTAGTGCAAATTACAGCGCTGATGTAAACACCTATGTGTGTTGGGAGCAAACCTTATGTACATAAGATTTTAATTTTTATCTTTTATGTTTGTTTAAGTGTAAGTCTGAGGTCCGTGGGAGCACTGGATTTTCAAATGCCCGTGTATGTTTTGTACATTTGGTTTTTGAGTTTGATGGTTCCTTCTTCCCTTGTAATTGCACGGAAATGTAAACTAAATAACTACAATAACAGGTGCTATCTTAAAGTGTTGTTTTTTTGTTGCTGTTTTTTTTACTTAACAAAAATGAAACTACGTTTTTCTATAATAAAGTATACAGCGGTGTTTACCACCTGTAGAGCGTGCCTCCCACTGCTGAATCTGATTGGTCGGATCAGCTGCGCTTCTGCTCATTGGCCCGCGCACCCGTCACTCAGGCGGTTGTAGTGCGGTCATTTCAGTCCGGTTTATAGCAGAGTCAGGTCATTCACTGTACTTGAAAAAGGCACTATAATGGCGGGACGTCTTCTTCTCCGAGCTTGTACAACAACACTGCAGCTGAGGAGCGGCGTGCTGGCCCCGCTGCACCGTTCAATGGCCACAGTGAGAGGTAGGACTCCGTATTTACGACAGGAGACGTGACTTCACAGGCCTCCGGAGTGCGTTACAGCCACAGCTGTCACAGCTCACTCGACTTAGTGCGAAAAGCGAAAGGCTGGTTATATTGGCAATTTTAGCGGCGTCTTTATTGTTTAGTTTGGTAGCTGACAAGTTAGTAACAAGGAGTTTGCAGTACGTGCTAGCTAGCTACCGCCAGTGTTTTATTTACAGCAAAAAGAAACACCTGTGTACATATTTATTTACAGAAGTAAAACATATTTGTGGGAGGCCTAAGTGCTTTGAGATACACAAAGCCCCTACCTAAATACGACTATAAAGTACATCTTAAAAAAAAATGAAGGTCATTTGGACTTTAGCGAGTGGAAAGGCCTTTGATAGACCCACCTCCTTTGGCAGACTCCGTTGGGCAGGTGCCAGCACCCTGATAGGGGACAGGAGTGTGTTATTGTGGGAGGCGTCCAATGCTGACGTGCAGGCTTGCCCGCACTCATTACAGAGTTTATTATAGTTCTGTATTTTCTAATGAGTTATAATTTTTATTTCGTTTTGAGCTTTTCTTTTTTAGTTTAGTTTTTGTTCTTAGAAGACGTTTAGTGTTGGTTTCTGTGTTAGTTTGTCTTTTTAGTTATTAGTGTGCGGAGGCCATATGCAAGAGGTAAGATTTAAGCAAGTTATTATAGGCTTTTAATATAAAACTGATTTTTTTAAGCAGCTGAATCAAATACAGATTTTTTTGTTTATTATTTGTATATATTATTATCATTTATTCATTTTTTAATAGAAACCTTTTTGCTATTTAATTTTTCAGGCATACCAACAGATGAAGAACAGGCCACTGGGCTGGAGCGCCGTACCCTCCAGGCCCTCAAACAGGGAAAGGTAGGCTACTGTATACATATGATAATGAACCTGAACTGCACATAAGCTAATTTTTTTCTTTTTCCCCATTTACATCACAGGACCCTTACAGCATCCTGAAACCAAAGCACTATGCTGGTACCAAAGAAGACCCTCACATTGTGCCAGGCATTGGAACCAAGAGGCTGGTGGGATGTCTCTGTAAGTGATGCATAATGAATACAATTTCCCCTTTATGAATCTGTTTTACCAGTGTTAACAACTTTTTCTTTTTTAATTATAACTTTTTAAAAATCTTTGCAGGTGAGGAAGACAACACTGCTATTGTGTGGTTCTGGCTTCATGAGGGAGAGGCCCAGCGCTGTCCTTCCTGTGGTTCCCACTATAAGCTTGTCCATCACGAGTTGCCCCACTGATACCAAAACTAACACACAAAGCCCCCAAATTGGGCAACAACAGACAAGTGTATTTGCCTCCTTTAAGGCCATATTCTGCAGTGTGTGCACATCATTCAACTTGTACAGTTTATGATTAAATTGTGACTTGAAGTGGAATGTGTTGATGGGTATTTTCATGAGAACAGACACAGTTAAAATATTAAAGGTTAATTTACTATATAAGCTGGACTTTAAAGGGGACCTAGTATTCTGATTTCCAACATATTTTAATTCATCACAGCAGCTTTGTACTGTCAATTAAAAATCATTATTTTTCCTTAATGCAGGCCCTCAGATTTCGTCTCTCTGACTTTAAGGTAACTTTATTTCTGATTGGCTGCCCCTCAAAGGTTTCTATTGCGCTTTCGACTACATTTCTGACACCTCAACAGTTGCCCTTGAAGAAATGTGTCATTGTGTCAACAATTAGCCAATCATAGGGAAAAATCACCTTCTTTGGAAGAATGAAGTGATGATATTGTAAATGTGAAATCTAAAAAAATCGCCATTATTTACCGTCTAGATTTTGGCGTAAATAATTACTTTGGCTGTCTTTACCGCTTTCATGAGCCCCTCCACTTGCAGGATGTGAATAGGAAATGGCTGTGTGCCCGAGATGACATCTGCCCTTTGTAACTTCATACAAACCCAAGAGTAGGAAGACGCTGATGCCTGAGCACACGGATTACACATACCTATACTTACCACCTCCTCTGAAACTCTGGTCAGGTGTCATAAGAACATCCATCATCAGAACATATTTGAAAGAAAATAACAAAAAGCAGAATTAACCCCTTTTAAAAACAAAATGTGGTATATTTTTTGTTAAAAAATACCTTCTACAGCAATATTCAAACACAAGGTACTATATTAAAAATAAACCTTACCAGCAAGTAACCCATTTATTTCAGTGGCTGTACTTTGTTTTTATTTGTGGATTGTCAAGGCAAACAGCCAAGAAAATCCACTCAGCATCTATTGCAAACACTTCGCATTGCTCTCGAGCAAATGTCACAAGAGAACCTTTGTCAAACAAAGTAGATTTACATTGGCTAACAATTTTTGCAACAGGGGATGAAAAAACCCAAACTCCTGTAAAATACGGTGTCACTTTGATGACAAAGCCATGCAGAAAATACTGCTAGAGTGTAGTTTAAAAAATATGTTTCTGTTGACACCTTGTCAGATGTGAATCAGGTCTTATTTTTCTCTATATTTTTGGGGGGGGGTGGAATTACGTGGTATTTTGTGGTGTTTGACTACATTTTAAACCAGTAAAAACATAATAGAAGCATCTCACTGTCACAATAAATTAGGTGTTAAGCATTAGAAAAATTTCACTGTATTTTACAGGAGTTTGCCAGTTTATTTATGCCCCTGTGCTGTATATACCAGTAGTTTGCTTCGTCCTATCCAAACATGAATAAAAGCATATCTACATGAGCAATATTAAATGTGAATCAACTTGTGTGGGATTGGGCTTCAAATACTTTGATGGCAAGAAAGCAGCTGGAAAAAAAAAAAAATCAACATTAACATGAAAGTCCAGCCGTTCATCTCAGTCACCTTTAGTGTCATGTGGCCTCCTTTTTAATTTTTATTTTTTTCAACTTGTGTTTGACTCATCCAGACTGAGAAGTCTGCAAAAAACCATCTGGGAATGTGGTTGCCATCAACAGTCTCAACATGGATTTTTATGTTCTATCAGGCAAGATTGAAGCCTTGATTGTGATCTATAGCCTGTAGCAGCTTCTCACGGAGCATTTCTAGACTCGTGTACTTGGGCAGGTCCAGCAGGTTGAAGCAGGTGTGGGCGACAGGTAAGTAATGCTCCCCTCCACCAGTAGGCTGGATCACCAGTTTCAAGCTTTTCATGCCCAAGATGGGGATGCGGTCACTTCCAGTGAGGAACACTGTAAAGACAAGATTTTTGTTTCTCTTCATTCTTCAAGGTCCGTATGTAACATGCAAACTCACACAAAATTAATGAAATTAACTTTTCTGCTGTTTAGGGCAACACTTACAGAGAAACTGTTTTTTCTTCTCCAATGGAAGATTGTGAAACACCTCCCAGAAAAGCCTGATTGTAGGGTGGTCTGTCCAGTACTCCCCTTTGTACTCAGTAGTCTATGAGCAAAAGAGCATAAACAAAAATAATTTTCATAATCCATCTTATAATGTACAAGGCTCACTTTAAAAAGTGAGATTCACAGTGGCCACTGGGGCTTTTAAATGATGTATTGACTGAGAAACCAAGGATACTGCACACTCTTACATCAGCAACCTGCCAATCACACCATACCGGCAAATGTTTCCTTAATTCACAAAATGAAGATTATACTGTATTAGATGGAATGTTAAACTAGCATACAAGACCATAAACTAAATTCGTAAAATGTTTACTGAGGTAATAAATCAAGTGAGACATAAGGAAATTTCAATACAGCTAGAGGAGTCGCCCCCTGCTGGACACTAGGAAGAATACATCTTTCATAGTCCTAAAGGATATGCAGATATTTTCTTCACATTGCGTGGCCAGATGCAATTTTTACTAATCACTATTTAATACAAAACCTTTTCAAGCTCCATCCAGTCATAGTTGGTATTGCCGATAACCATGGCTTGCAGTTCGTTTGGCTGGAACAGTTCTAAAACTTTCCCACCGCACACTTTGTGGAAGCCTGAATAGAAGCACTCGAAGAGTGGAGCTACCGATGTGTTGAAAACATAGTCTACATAGGCACTGACGAAATCTTGCCTAGAGGAGAAGAAAGTAAGCAAAATGAGAGTAACGTGAATGTTTCAACAACAGTCCAAAATATTCATGAATCCCTTAGTGGATAACTGCTAATGGATAAATATCAGGACAACTTTAAAAAAAAAAAAAAAATCTTTACCTGTTTGACATATTGACGTTAATGTTTTCCCCATTTGGTACAAGCTCCAAAACCTCTGTGGCACCGTAGTTTTCCTCTGTGATCTGAAAAAATAAAAAATAAAAATCATATGATAGGTGGATGACACAACTTACTTAAACCACAGCAGAAAATGTTGATAGTCAATCATCTTACTGTGAAATTCAAGCAGAAGGTTTCCTCAAGGTCATCTTCTGTGTAGTCTAGTAGCTGCTGCAGACTCCTGGATGAACAGGAACACAATTCCCTGTGTGATTACTGTGGCATTGAAAGGTTTAGATGACGTTAAGACAATGCCAAGGTAAACTACCATTCATAAACATATTAAATGGAAACCTCAGGTGACTGTTCCTTGATCTGACCTTCCCACATCTGGCATTAGCTCTTTCAGGTCTTCTAGCGTTGGCTTCTTCTTCAGAAGTTTCTTGTAAAGGGCCAAGGGGAAGTTGAGCTCAACGATGGTGAGATTGTAGATGGCCAGACCGCAGATGACCCCGATGAGGTTGAACAAGTCAATGTCCTCAAATGTCTGCAAGGGACAGTCGGTGATTGTCAGCATTTAATCGAGGAAGGTTTTCACAAAGATCACGCGGAGATGCCGCCTGGTTTAAAGCAAGTACCTTGTTTGAAAACCAGATGAGGCGAGACTCCTCGTAGTAACGAAACATTCCGTATTTGGGATCAAGCAGCTCTTTCATGATCAGAAGGAAGAACTCCTTTCTCACGCCGCCTGCATCGACAGCCTCTTCTCCCACAAAGATCACCTGCCACAAACATCACAAGTAAGTCACAGTACCGTTTGAACCTGGCATACTCTGTGGGTTCATTACCATGAGCAGCATCTTTCACATTCATATATGTATTTTCATTCATAACTAGGAACTTCATCCTAAGTGTACTTGATTTAAATTTGGCTGTTAGCTTGTTCAGTTGTCTTCGTTGTCAAGACCACGGCTCCTGCGATACTTAGCGATCGCTACCTGGAAATCCTGTTCCAACCACTTGCACCACTCTGTGTGCTCGCTGGATCACCACTTCTGTGTCGAAATTATGAGGAGTTGAGACAGAATCTACAGTTTTGAACCTTAAGAACGGATTTACAATTCGCAACACTGTAAAAAAGGCCTAGCATGCTTTAAGTCAAGCTTGTGACCTAATGTTGATGCTACGTTTGGACGTTGTGGACTCATAAACCTGAAGAGTGCCTTTTTTACACTCTCTAGCTCTTAGCTGTATGATGTTTCTTCCCTGAGTTAGTGGTGTCGTTGTAGACTGCAAGGAGGTCCATGTTGAAATCACACACGCACATGTGCATGTTGTCAGAACGGGACTTCCTGGAAACAATCCAATAATAGCACAAGTACTGGAAGCGATCCAGAGTTTACAAGAACATGACTGGAATGGAAATGGTGACCAAATTTAAATCAGGTTTGGGTTATGCTGCTTCTTTTTTTTTAAAGCTTCAAACTTAAATGCTGTTTCTACCTTTAGTGGCTTCTTATAGTCAACATTCTTAGACTTCCGGAGCACTTCCATAGTGTCTCCAACAATGTTTTCCCTGCGAACGATGAGGATGAGGCACGGGTTGACGGATTCCACAGCCGGTAGGAACATGGAGCTGAAATTTTGCATCTGTGCCTGGTCCACTGCCATCTGTTAATACAGAAAACACATGATTATGAAGCGATTAGTGAGAATAAAGGTAAGAAACTGCCTTTAAGAGGTTTAGTGAGTAGTACCTGCATTTGTAAGACAGCATCTGTCTGAAGGAGTGTAGTCTTTGCTTGGGCATCAAATACAAAGGGATACTTGCACAGAGTCACCACACCATCATGTCCCTGGGGATAGAGCATAAACAAAAGGTTCACATCAAAACCTTAACATAGAAAGAAGTATTACTGAATCGCAGAGCCAACATCCACAGCAGACTCACCATTGGGTACATCTGCCTCTGAAGCCATGTGACATAGTCATTTCGGATGTCTACCAGGTTGTCCAACTCATGAATGTAGAACTTGCCATACTGAATGATGTGTCCCGCTTTCTCGCTCACCTGAAGCGAGAAGTGGGAGAGACTGCCACTTGTAGTCCTTTAAAGAAGGATATAATGTGCAGCAGGAAT
Source organism: Pundamilia nyererei (assembly GCF_000239375.1). NCBI lineage: Eukaryota > Metazoa > Chordata > Actinopteri > Cichliformes > Cichlidae > Pundamilia > Pundamilia nyererei. The sequence goes on from NW_005187521.1 coordinate 7,754, forward strand.
TTGACACTGCACCTTTTTCCTCACCTTGTGTAGGATTTCCAGGAGTCGCAGCGACGTGTCCAGAAAACAGGTGAAAATTCTCTGCTCTACTGCGGGAATGCCCACCTTGTGCATCTGCAGCAGATACACCACCACTTCCTTGTACAGTTCAACTAGCCGCTGGAAGACTGGAGACTCAAACGTAGACCACCAGTTTCCTGCAAATACATGAGCAAACACTAAATTTGTGCTCCTCAAAACCCTTTTAAGACAGTGTAAAGTGCTCATTTTTCCCAGTCCTAACTATACCATCTGGAATTTAATTCCTGCATAAGATTTATGACAAATATAAGCCATTTTAAGACCTTATTTTCCTGAACAATAAGGTCTTAAGTATAGTATGTAGTACATATGTAGTATGGAAAGCTTAAAGAAACTCCTTCATCCTACCTACCTAGTACCTTCAGTGGAGCCTCTTTTAGGCTGATGACTGATTTGGCAAATGGGATAGAGATGGTGACGTAGTTATTTCGGTTAGTGAAGAGAGGGCATTCTGGAAGAGTGAGGTAGAGTCTCAGGGCTTCGATGTCTGGAGGAGAATTGTTTAGCCTGGGAATGAGGTTCTTCTCCAGACTAGCAGCAATCTGAGGCAGACAGACGAAGGGAAACAGGTCTGTTATGATTAATGTGATAATCCTGAATGCATACAAACTGCTGATGAGGTGTGGGGTAAAGTGCAACAATAACACACTGAATGGACCAGAGTACCGGAAATAACTGGAGCCGACACAGTAATAAAACGTCACTGGGGACATTTACACTATAAAAACATCTTCTGGTCAGGTACCAAATCAAAATAAAATGAACGTCGTTGACAAGACAGCAGATGAGCAAAGGTCATAAACACTGTTGAAGAGTATGAGGAATGAAAAAGAAACTCCAAGTCAGAGGAACTTCACCAGTCAGAGAAAATATATTAGTGCCCAAGTATTTGGCATGGCACTGACACGACACAGAATGCAGTTTTGAATTACAGTGAAGAATCCAGAATTTAGTCCCCTCCAAGACCTTGAATTGAACAAGTAAAAGGAGATGGATGGGTGGATGGAACTATATTATATGTGGCCACTGACCTGCTGAGCAATCTCAGGGTGACCCTCTTGGATTACTTTGTTGAAGAGCAGGCGAGCCATGTTCATATCCAACCCTGAACATTTACTGCTGGTACTGTAGTGGTCTGGATGACTGCGTTTATAAAAAAGGGAAAAAACAAAATCAGCACTCAGAATGACATAATTACAAAAATGCTAGGCAATAACTATAACAATACATATATATATATTATGTATTGTTATATTATGTATATATATATATAATAATATATATTAATCTAAAGTTCTAAACTGATCGGACAGCGCTTCAGAGTGCAGATGGTTAATGAGCTGAAGCACACTTCAAAAGCAGCCCAAAGGTTTCTCAAAGCAAAGAAACAGGATATGCTTCAGTGGCCAAATCAGAATCTGATCTCAACCCAGGAGAGCACGCTTTTTATCTGGTCAAAGCGGTGACAACAGAACAAGCTCTAGATTTACCATGACAGCAGATAAGTGTCAGTACTGAATGTTGTTATCGTTGAGCTTCCTGCTTTCATGGCTAAAACTGTGGCCATCTCAATTTCATGTTTTTATATAGCCTACCAAACTCGTGCATTCACCTGGCTCATATGACGGGAGCAGCTTAAGAAAGCTTTAATTATCTAATTAGAGAGTAAATAAACAAGAAATTCAGCAAAAAAAAAAAAAGTGTTGATTTTAATGTAAATCAGTCAAAATGATTTTTCTGACTAGATTATGACTTTTGAAATATCTGGAGTGCATTTACCTCATTGACAGGAAAGACCCATTTAGGCAGCTTGCTGAGGAGAACACGAGGTCGATCTCACTAAGGAAACCAGAAAAGGCAAATAATTACTGTGTAAATCTCCAAAAAGGATCCGGTAATTTGATTCTACTCAAACACACCATGTCTAAAACAAACTAAAACTCCAATATGCCGAGGATCTACTGAGGGGGAAAAAAAGAAGAAGAAAACTTTACTTGGAGATGTCGAGCGGGAGTCTTCCTTGTGAGTGGTTCAACCATTTTTGTATGAGATCCTCATTCAAGGAGTAAATCTTTCTCTGGGGATCTTGTATCCTTGTGTCATCTCCGTTCTGAAGGCTCTGCACCAAAAAGTATAAAAGTTAGACAAATAAAAACGGAAAAATGTAAACCTGTGTAAATAAAACTGAGTGAAGAAACAGATCAGATGTGTGTAAAAACAGTATTCACAGCTATCTGCGGCACATTTTAGAAGAAGGTGCTTCTAAGAAAAGAAAAAAAAGTGACACACATCCTCATTACAAATTAAATTCTGCTTGAAAAATCATCATACGCTACATGGCAACGTGTTTTAAAACCAACACCAGCTTGCATTGACTGTCGGGGATCAGCTGGAGCAGTCTGCTTTAATTAGATTGACAAACGCAATTCTGTTTCCTGGAATTCAAAAACTTTAATTACAAGATTTTAACTTGAAGTCATTTTCTTATTTTTCAAATTTCTTATGGTTTTACTGGTACGTTTCGCCTTCTTTAACTCATGTGAATGGTGACGTTGTCAAACAACGCTGTGATATAAAATTACACGCGAACCCATGTGCTAAGATTTTTTTTTAAATTCCAGATAATTACAGGTTGTGTCTGGAAATATTTACAATCTCAGCTGATCTGCCTGACATTGCTCTCACTCCCCAGCAGTGATAATAATGCTTTAGTTCAAATCACTGTTGTTCAGCTGCTCACTATTATCGAGTACTGCCAGTACCATTGTTTTTACTGTAGAGTAAAAACGATAGCATTCAGGACAGCTGTGCAATTATTAAAACGTGCTGTACATTTGTAAGCATCTCCATGAAATCTCTGTTTCAGAGGAGAGGGAAAACTTACGTTGGCACTGCAATAGTGAGCAAAGCTTTGATCTCCTCCAGCATAAATCCGTTTGACACAACAGTTCTCCTCTGAATCTGCAAAAGTGAGGGAAAATAGGTTTTTGGTGTTATTAAAACATCTTACCATCGAGTTTTACGTTTGAAATAAACCCATCAAACTAATGATGTAATGTGCTTTTACAACTTCAGATTCAGATTAAAGCTAATAAATCTCCACGTTCAGATGGATACACAGCAGAATTATAGAAAACGTAGTCAGAGAAAACGTAAATGGAGAACCCTATCGATTAATACATTTGACTGCTTATGATTCAAACTTTACACCCCTCAAAAATGGAAGGATGTTTTGGTTTTACATTTGCTGTCCCCTCACCTGTATCTGTTGCAGTGCTGGCGACTACCCAGGGACCTTTAACAAGAGCAGGGCTTTTTCTGTTGGAAGTGGACCGTGTGCCAAGCTGCCCGTTCCCTCCGAGCCCAAATGAATCCATCTTCCCCGATGACGGCGTGAAAGCCAGCGTGTGTTGCCTTGACCGCACAGCAATTTGAAACGTTACTAGCAGCCTTGTGACTTTTCAGTATAATTCACTGACGTTGTATTTTAGATAAACGCGCAAAAACAAAGTCGATTTTACCTTCCACATGCAATCTGTGTGACTACATTTCCCATGAGCTCAAACACTTTTCTGGGGTTTATTTCATGATTTGTAGAGTTATGCCCAAGCTGTCCATATCCTCCTGCTCCAAATGTGAACACGCCCCCTTCCTGCATTTAAAAACAACAGAACCAGTTATTCCGACCTTCAAAAGGGTTAGCACTGTGCTAACTTGCTAAGGCCAAAGTGTTAGCAAAGACCACTGAACATGAGGCTTGAAGAGACAGAGAGGCATGAAAGACAGCTGTCGTGTTAATGATTTCAGTCTAGTTTTTCCTTAACCAGAAACAGCTAGATTAGTAATGGCACATGCCAGGAGGGGGATTATTTTAACACCCAAGTCTTACAGCAGGGATCCTCCTCCTCTACAGCGTCAGGCCACTACTGAAACAAACTTACTGCGTCTGGGCACCTGGACAGGAAATGGGCATTTTTATCCACCGCTCGAGAAGATTTAAAACTTCACTATTTAACAAACCAAAAAAACATTCCAGGTTCTAAATAACGATCCCAACTCATCTATTCTTTTCTAAAAATTAGAAGTAAACACAGAAATGGCATTACTTATGAGCCTAATTACTGAAGACTATTCATAAAAGAAGACTACATGATGAACATGATTACTCACTGAAAACGTATAATGCTTTTCCCTGTGTAGAAGAGGTCACACCTCGTACTTGTACCAAAACATGTTGACATCACACCTCATGAAGACCCTGAAGAGACTTATCCTGGACCAGCTTCCAGCACATGGTCAGATCCCTTCCAGTCCTTGACCTGCTCAACAGGGCCTACATCCACCCAGCGCTGTGAGGGTCATGTTTTGATTTCTCCAGTGTGTTCACCACCACCAGCTCGGCTCTGCTGGGTGGATGCCTTGGCAGTGACCTGGATAGTTGGCTCACTGATCTGCAAACCACCTGCAGCACCATGTTGGACAGCAACACCGAAGCCCAGCAGGGGACTGTCCTCTCTCCCTTTCCCTTCACCATGTACACCACAGCCTTCAGCACTGCACAGACACCTGCCACCTTCACAGGTTTCTAATGACTCTGCAGTAGTGATGTATCACACAAGGTGATGAGGAAGAGTATGGGGGTTGTGGATGTGAGAAGGGTTAGAATGCTGGTCACCCCTATTTCCATCCATGTGGTTTGGGTGCAGACAGGATAAAAATACCTCAGTGTTCACGCCCTCTACAAGAAGAGTCATCTCTATTTTCTTGGATGACTCCTTTAAAATCTAATGGATGACCCAGGATGTTTTGAGTCTGTAATGGCCACTGCCATCCTCTATGCTGTGGTGGGCTGGGGCAGCATGATACCAGCAGACTCAAACCGATCCACAAGGCCAGTATTATAGGCGTGGAGCTCAACTCTGACAGCAGATGTCAGATGATAGCCGACAATCCTTCACGTTCATTCCATGACTTGCAGGACAGTAACAGGAGCAAAACCTCACTGCACTAAAACGCCACAGGAAATGATTTATAACTGCGATGATCAAACTTCATATCTTCCCCTTATGACACCTGGACTATTTTTACTTCTCATATTTTCTTTATATTGTACATACTATTGTTTAACTTTGGAGTATTTATTTTAACATAATTCACCATTGGTGGAGCATCTTAGTTTTATAAGGATGGTTTACATTTTTTTATGATTTCTTTCCATTTTCTACCTTTCATATCATTTGCTTGAGAGTCTGTGACAAAGCAATTTCCCCCTGTCATTATAAAAGTATTCTGACTCTGATATAAACTGTTACAATGGAGGGTGCTCAGACGAAATGCCTGCAGCATCAAATAATGAGCTCAGTATGTGCGCAAGTAATCCCAGTGAGCCAAATGCTCAGGCAGTTTCAGGCAGTTTATTCTATATCAGCATGATGTCAGTGAGTGCAGACATCCCTAATATAGTCATCTCAGGCGTATAGCTTTGGCCGTGAAGCCACACTGATGTGTTAGTCAAGCCTTCGGTATGAGGGGCAGCCAATCAGAACAGACTTGGCTAAATGGGAGGGGAGCTAAGGAATATAAAAAAAGAAGAAAGAAAGAAAGATCGTTTTAAGCAGTAGAGGAACCCAGAAACTGCACCTACAGCACCCGTGGGTGCTGAACAGTTTGTTCATCTGACAACAGCTTAATGTTTTTCTAAAGGAGAGCTTTTAAACATCTGTGTGACAAAGCAAAACACTGAAATCTTAATGTATGGCAGACTTAATGTACTGCAGTGATACTGGGATGTTTTCTAACTGGTCGCTTGGCAGCAGCTGTCTCTGAGCAGTATGCAAACTGGAGAGCGAGGACACAACACACTGACTGTGACAAGTGATGCATCTGTAATCCTGCTTGGCTGCTGTTTGGGATCAGTTAAGAAAATGTAACACATATACACTGGCAGATTAAAAACAACAATAACAACAGCAATGAATTAGGAAGAAGGTAAAGAAAGCATAACCCAGCATGGGAGTAAATCCCAGTAAAAGTCCAAGGCCCAGTTGAATGATTTTAAGCCTAAGAATTAAAACCATTAATTAGATTTAAAAGAGCCACTTTTAAATCTAATCATTAATCCCACAGTTTCAAATTTCGGTCTTCTGTACACACAACGCTGCAGATCTATCAAAGAACCAAAAAGTATGCAACTTAACTTGGTCAGTGCAGCCGTGTGATCTTCTCCACAGCAAATGTAAATCACTCTCTGTGATCTGAGGGACTTCAGGAGGGCCGGGAAATACCGATCTGAAAAAGACGTCCTGAAAATTAGTCAAAGTTTCGGGTTTGAATGTACACCGGCACCTTCTAACCTTCTACCACTCACCGTTGCAGTCGTTGAGACCAAGCTGACCGAAATTGTTGCGCCCCCAACCGAACACAGCTCCCGAGGGAGTGAGGGCAAAGCTATGTGCTCCACCTGCTGATATTTGAGCAAAAGGAATGCCCTGCAGAGACTGAATCATCTGGGGTGTGGAAATGCTCTGTCCGTTGATTCCTAACCCAAGTTGGCCATATCGATTCTGGCCCCATGAGAAGATGTGGCCCCCTGTGTTAAAAACGCATATATAATTGAAACAGCTTAACATGACATAAACACTGTAAGCTGCTCTGGATATGTGCTAAGTGCAAACCATTCCTCACCCTTTGAAAGTGCATGGGAGTGCCAGTACCCACAGGCTACCTGAGCAATTTGAACATCTGACAAAGTCTTGATGTTTCTTTTCATACAGAGGAAAAAGAGAGAGAGAAGAATGGCTATATTAGGTCTTTTCATGGTGCCTTTACAAAACAAAGGATGAGCAAGTAGTGCGTTAAGTAGGACACACAGGGGTTTCCTGATAGTTGATGAATTTACCTAGGCACGCGAACACATTCTTCAAAGTTATTTAATCCCAGCTGTCCATCTGAACCAAGACCCCACGAGAAAACCTGTCCTTTGTCATTTAGGGCGAGTGTATGGGCCTCTCCACATGATACAGCCACTATGATCTGTGCATCCAAGGCCACAACTTGCTCTAATAGATGACATAAACAAGTGCTTGCACAGTGAGCAACTTTAAAAAACAAAACAAAAACCCCCAATGTTTTATTAGAAAAACAAACAAACAAACAAACAAACAGCAGACATCACCAACCGGGTTTCTTTCTGGCTTTCTCATGTCCAAGCTGCCCAAGATCATTGCAGCCACAGGTATACACCGTCCCGTCCTCCAGCAGGAAAGCTGTGTGTCTGCGGCCACACCCCACATCACTCACTTGCTTCCCGTGAAAGAATTCACATTTTCGTGGCTCAACCACAATCTCTTCATCAATCCCACCCAAGCCCAGTTGTCCATAGGAAGCATTTCCCCAGCACAGCATTGTAGTTCTCCCTTTAGCTGCACGCAAAAGCAGGATCTCAGGCTCTGTGAAGAAGACACTTGGGCTAATATAACCTTCCAGAGTATAGTCACATATCCCCCGTTTCATTTGCAAGGTGTAATCTAGCTGGTATCACCTAGCAAAGCCGAAAGAGGCAAAACAACATCATCGCCACATGAAACAGACGCAAGCCTGCGGTCAGATTAAGTCATGACTTCAGGATCGTACACCTACATATATATATATGTGTGTATATATAGCGAGAGCACTAGTACGTTGCAGTCTAACCTGACCATGTAAACAGATTAGCCTAGTAAGCTACAGTTAACGGTGTTGGGTGAGTTCCGTTAGGGTTGCTAAAATCGTCAAATAACACCACTTCCGTCGCGGGCGGCTGGGTTTACAAATTAAAGCACATGCCAAAACGTGTTTAAATACCAGTATTGCCAATAACTGTATGTACCCCTACGAGTTACACTCTCATAAACATAATTAATAAACTTACACATTTCTTTCTGGGTCACAAATGTATGCGTTTATAATATTGTAAGCGGAAGTATAACTCTTGTCCGTAATGTTAGCACACGCTAGCATGCACCTTGACGAATACAGGCGAGGTAGATCATTTCAGACTGATGGCACTTGACCAACTTAATGACAGTACTTAAAATTATCATAGTGCGATTGGAAATTATTTTAAGAAACATATATGTTTAAGCACTCGGCACGTGGTACATGGCTGACTTATACAGACAGTCCTGATATAGCAAGCTAACGTTAGTCAGACCCAAAGACTTTATGTCTGTGTTTGGAACATAACGTACTTAAGAGTTCATTCAGAAACCTGAAGTGACTTCACAGCTGAGTATCTGAACTTAAAGCCCCGCTATTCTTTACTGTTCCGCTAAAAACACAAGTTTAACAACTTACAGCCAGGTGTCTCTTATGTTAGAGCCAAGAGCAAATCTTACCAAAGCCACCAGACCCGACAAGTTTATGATCTGCCAGTGCCTTGTTCGTTAGTTAGTCCGACTGTTAAAAACACACATTACAGTACGCTGCTGTCCAAAGACAACTCCCAGGTAAAACCCTACTTAACGCGTTTCTTGGCCGTGCAGCAGTTGTTGACAGAGCATCGGAGTGGTTACATTAAAGCAGTCGTCTCAAACTCTGGATGTCCGTTATGTCCTTTTAGAAATAAAAGTGTTTTTATAATAGCAGAGCGGAGAAGAGTACAAGATAGTTAAAATATATACATAAGAGTCCCGAAATGTCCAAAACACGGTCAAGGAGATTTGAATACTTCTCTGAAAGACGCGTAGAGAAGCTCTACACATAAACGCTGTAAGGCTTAATTTGAAGGCAGCTTACAATACCGGAAGTATTAACAGCGTTTTCACGCATTTTCCTTCATGGACGTGAAGAAATGTCGCGAAGCTGCCGAAATGTTCTAGAGCGAGCGCATCCGCGCATGCGTATACCGGCTGCGCTGTACTACCTTTACCTAGGTATGAAAACACGGAGGTTACTCTCCTAGTCCCCGAACTCCATATTCATACACACACATGCACACACACACACAGATACACACACAGACCTCCCCGTTTTCTTTTTCTTGAATGTTTCGCGTTCATACAGCGCACACACGGCATTTATTTGTTATTAATTAGTAAGTAAAAGAAGGAAAGTGAAAGCGCGAAAGACTACTACTGAAGTGCGTAGTATGAACTAGCAAAAGAAAAGTCCACAAATGAATACATTCGAAATAACAACACATATAATGGTATTCAAGATTAAATGTTAATTAATATGTAAGGACATATAAATATATAATACAAGCACATTTTGAATGTGACTATAAGTTGCAGATGTATGTGATTAAATGTGAGGCGTTATAAAAAAAAGTGTTATATCTGCATTCTAATCGCAGATATTTTATTACCTGTAGTTTTGTTCATCTTATGTAATCAGGCTGTAAGTATACTAGAAGAATCTCGAACTTCTACCGGTGTCGTGTCTTTTTCCAAAACCATGTTCGCCAACTTGAGCTGGTTCACAACCACCGGGCTCCCCCTGGTGGAGAGCAAACTCACTTACTCCGATTCAACAAACAAACAAATAGACTGTGTCACCTTCATTAAGATAAGATAAAATACGAGAAGAAGAGAAAATGTAACTTTAAATACAAGGTAAACTCAACAAACATATTAAAAAAGTAGGCATTAAGAGACTCAAATATGCATATATTTTAAAATAATGAAAACAGCAATGCAGCTAATGAGGACATCAAATCAATGTAATTCGCTTTTTTATCATCTGGTTTTAAAAGAGCTTTTTGCACCAGTTAAAAATAGATTGGACATTTCCTTGATGTACAGTAAGCTTCTGTAACAGAGATCCACATCTGTTCATTCAAAATCCAGCAAACACAGCTAGGTTTCAGACCAAACTTTTGTTTGACTGAATGGTTTAAAAGGAGATGAAAAGTCAGATAGATTCATATCATTCAAACTCCATCTGCTGGTGCACAATGCCATTTATCAGTCTGTCTGTCTCTTTTTGTGTTATCTGATTTCTTTTATACTGCAATATACTACACATAAAATATGAAAATGTTTATTTGCATTTGTGTAAAATGTAAATGCAAACAGAATGCAACGATTTGCAAAGCTGTCAAACCCATATTTTATACTCATCACATGTTTAAACAGAGACATTTTAATATTTCACAAAAAATATTATCTCATTTTAAATTTGATGGCAAAAACATGTCTCAAAAAAGCTGGGATTGGGACAACAAAATGCTGGAACGATTTTACATCATACAGTATCATCAAAAGAATCAGAGAATGTGGAGAAATCTTTGTGTTCATGGGACAATACTGGACAGCCTCTGGCCTTTGGGCCCTCAGGAAACACAGGCATTAAAAACAGGCATTATTGTGTCATGGAAATCAGTGCATGGAGGCAGGAACACTTCCAGAAAATACTATCTGTGAACATAGTTCACCATTAATACAGGTTGTATCATACAAAGAAGAAGCCATATGTATGCATCTCTCATTCAAATCTCTTTAAAATGAAACTGAGCTTGTACTGAAAACAAACAATGCCATCTGATCTGCATTTTAAAATCGACTACTGATTGCACGAAACAGGGGACAGGCTGAGTCAAAAACAGGTTTTTGCATACTTTGAAAGTATGATAAACATAGATATTATTTCAGTGCATTGCCGGTGAAGGTGGAGGAGGCAGTTTAGTTAAACTTTTCCAAGAGTTTCCAATGCGTAAATATATGACAGAGCGGATGACAGGCAGGTTGTCACTCTTTGACATCTGTTGTTTTTAGGTGTCACCGGTGAGATCATCTTAACCTGCGTTAAGACTTACAGCTAATGATAGCTCTAATCAGCCTATTTTACGCAGTTGTTTGCGTAACCGCACATTTATCTCATGACTGACTTCATTCAGGCATAAGATAACCTGTTTGGTGAATATGCAGTCTATCCTGTACGGCTGGTTCTTCTATGGGAGTTTTCCTCTCCTGTCTTACGCATTGTGGTCTGATGTCTCGGAGAAGAAGGAACCTCTTTATTTCTCCTTAGGTTACGAATCAGAGCACAAACAGGGCAGACACAACAGAAGCAAACATGTTGTACTTGATCGGAGTAAGTGCAGACCTCTTTATATATTATTTTAAGTCTTTTAGCTGTAAGTAAGTTCATTTTTCAAAGATTTTGTTTTCTAGTGGTGACTGTAACCTGTGTGATACTGACTGCTGTTCGTTTTGCCTTAAGATCATTGCTGGTCTTCTCTTTGTCATATATTGGTTTTCAACGGGACTCAAAGAGGTAAGCAGCTATTTATTTTTCTTTCTTTCTTTCTTTTTTAAATGTAGCTCACATCAAGTACGAAGCAAACAGAAACATTTATAGAGAGTGCATAGAGGTGGAACAAGGAAGCAAAGACTAACTCTGTGTAATGATTCTTATCATTTTCAGGGAAACAAGTCACAAAAGTCCCAGCTCCCAGAACCCTCTGTAAACAACAAGTTGGTAAGTGGCAATCAAAAGTTAAATGCTGAGCTTACTGAGAATAGTTTGGATAAAATATCTGACTTCAATTTATTCAACAGAATGATCTGAGCGAGGATGACTTGCATTTATTGGCAAAGATCCTTTCGGTTGGATTGGTGGATGCGGATCCAAACTACCTCCATCACCTAAAAGGCTACAGGGACTTGCGTGGTCCCTGATCTCCTTTGGAAAAAAGAAAGAAAAAGAAACAAGGAGCTCATCTGGAGCGACGGATGGATACAAAAACAGACTTTCATGGAGATCTTGAAGGATTTGTGATGTCATCAAATCAATGCTTATTTGGATTACAAGTTATTCTCACGTCACCCTGCAGATTTTTCATGATCACAGGATAAAACATGCAGTATGTTCAGTTTAAATGTTGCACTGAATATCTCAGGGGTGCACCCAACTGCGTTATGTTAAACATGGATCCTAATTGCTTTATTGTTACCTTTGTAACCCACGGCTGTACTGCTTGTTGCAAGTAGCCTAATCTGTCTCAATGGTGCTATTTAACATTGCACCAATGCTAAATTGGTGCTACAAGGAGCGCAAGTGGAGAAGAATACAGTCTTTATCGCAATCATTACCCAGTCATCAAATCAGAACAATGTGTAACGCATTAGGCAAGGGTGTGTTTTGTCCTGTGGTTTAAACTGTTTTTAGTAAGAGAAAGAATGGATTGTTTGCATAGCTTCACTTCAAAAAGAACCATGTGGCCATGTGGGAGAAAGGTTCAATTCATTTGTTTCTCTTGTCTTTTTGTTCATGTCCTTTTCTGGAGAAGGAGACAAAAGAGAGAGTTAAGCAAAGAGACAGATTCGATTCTGTTGTTGTTGTTATTTTTTTAAACCTTTCTTTTTTGGTATGATATGGCAAACGTAACTCCTCTTACCCCAGACCCGTCTGCTGAGCTCGTTCCCGAGCAGGTAGAGCAAGATCACCACAGACATGTTAAAAAAGAAGAAGCCCACCAGACCAGCAGCACTGAAGCGCCCAAGAAGAGGATACACCCAAATCCCGACTGACATGTACACCCATATAATCCTGCAGAACATGTTCAGAATATAAAATAAAAAAAAAGGAAGGAAAAAAAAGGTTTGGCTCATGCAAACATTCACCCAGTGTGTTCACGCAGTTATTGTAACAGCAAAACAGCAGCAAAACTAAACATCTCATATGCAATGAACAGCATGCTTATGGTTTGTTCTGTACTCATGAGGAGTTATTGGCTGCATTACAACATGTGAGCCCGAGCTGTGGAGGTTGAAAAGAAGCTGTATGCACACTGGAGCAGCAAAAATAGATGCATTTAGACAGTGTTGTGCTTTCAGCCACATGAAGGTGAACTTCAATCAGTGTCAAATGAAAGATAAAAACTGAAGAAATGCTTTTTTAAAAGTGCTTGATTATGCTGTTAATGCTGAGTCAGCACTTACCAAGATAAGTAAGCCAAGCCCACGATTCCTAATGCCGTCAGTGCATGTTTAGTCTGTGGGTAGACGTGAGGCTGCACCAGCACCTCTCCAAGTAAGATGGGAAGGACAAATGTGTGCTAAAGAAAAAGCCAACAGCAACATGAGAAGTCCCGACAGGCCAACCAGGAATTGCTTAAAAATGTTTTAAAAATACAAACGATGCTGAGTAATTATTTATTATGCCGAAGAACACAAGTCAACAGACCATAGCGTGGTTCATCCACGGAGGGAAGAAGGTGTCGATGGTAGCTGGGTAGACTAATTCTCTATCATATGCAAAGATTGCCCAGAAAAGTAGAACAACAAACTAAAGAAAAGGCAGCAAAGGCAGAGTTAATGTGAAGCATAGTGTTTTGCTTTGGGGGTGTTTTTGCACTTGAAAGAATGTAGGATTTGCAAATGTGGGGTTCTCACCGTGCCCACTGGAAAGGCAAAGACAGAGAAGAGAAGGTCTTTAAACTTGCTCAGAGTACTCTCAGCCTTTTTCTCAGGTTGAAGATCATTCACTGCCGCCAGTCCAAAGAACGCCATTTGCAATAACTGAAACATTACAAGCAACATTGTTGTTTTTTCCCACTGTCCTTGTTGGGATCGCAGGGTCATTAATCCTTCACAACAATTACCCATAAACGATCAAGGTACTCACCAAATTCAAAAAAGTGAGGTACTTCCAAGGTCCTCCATAAACAAAGATTCCTGGTGGCAAATCCTCTCCATCCTTATCATTGAGATTCTTAACAATAAACGCATACCAGCTGAATGCTGTAATGTGATACACTCTCCTAACAGTCATTCTCAGTGTAAACTTATATTCTTCTGTAATAAATAGTGAAAATAAATTAAAATGCAAGCAAAAAAAAACAACAACAAAACAAAACAAAAAGACTTAAGTTCAAAGTTTTCCCTTCAGATGTGAGGCACTTGAAGCAGTGAAGGTTCTTTAAAGATTAGTGTAATTCAGCGCCGGCTTATCAAGACATTTGCAGGCAGCAGAGACAAAGAAACACAAGAGAACCACTGTTCAGTTTTTTACGAAACATATGGCGACTTCTTTCATAACCGCTTGTGGCTGGGAGGCAAATTTATGCACAGTGAGAGTGTAATCTGTTATATAGTGTTTTGCAAGAGAAATCCCAACGAGTTAGGAAGGTTACGTGAGTTCAGATACAGTACTGTGCAAAGGTTTTAGGCAGGTGAGGAAAAAATGCTGTAAACAAAGAATGCTATTTATTTTCCACCAATCAACAAAATGTAGTGAATGAACAAAAAATACATCTAAATCAAGTCAATATTTGGTGTGACCACCCTTTACCTCAGAGCAGCATCCATTCTTCTAGGTACACTTGCACACAGATTTTGAAGGAATTTGGCTGGTAGGGTGCTCCAAACATCACAGATCTTCTGTGGATGTAGGCTTCCTCACATCCTTCTGTCTCTTCATGCAATACCAGACACACTCGATGATGTTGAGATCAGAGCTCTGTGGGAGCCATGCCGTCACTCCAGTACTTCTTGTTCTTCACGCTGAAAATAATTTTTAATGACTGGCTGTATGTTTGGGGTCATTGTCCTACTGCAGAAAACATGTGGGGCCAATAAACAATCATTTATATATCTGAAAGCATTCTTTGTTTACAGCATTTTTTCACACCTGCCTAAAACTTGCAAAGTTCAGATAGGTAAATATCTTCTGACAAAGACTGGATCACAGAAGAGTTACTTCTTTATTATTGCTGGAAATCTAAATTCAGGAGCTCGACACATCTCTCGCGAGCTTATTAAAATAATAGTAAATGTGTGACGACAAAATAACCCGATAAATTCATAAGAAAGAAAATTTCAAAGAGCAAAAGTTTCACGTTAGAGAATAAACGTGTTAGAAAAAACAGGCAAAAATTAAAATAAAATAAAGTTTTCTCCTAAACTTGTTCTCCCATTACTTTTCCTGTGATCCTTAAAGTTTTCATAGATGTCATAAATGGCCTGAAGATGGTGCCGATGTAAAGCCTGTGAACTGATAGTACTGCGCCAAAGCCAATATGCAGTATGTTGCAATCACTGTGTTAAAGCTACTAAATCTGTGTAGGTTTAGAAGAGAAATCTGTTATATAAAATATAATGTATGTGTTCTTTTTGGATATTTTAAATCAAATGGAGTTTTCAAGTTACACACGAACATGTTACATATCGTTAGCTTCATAGCATAAGTGCCTAAGTCATTTTTTGGTCAAATTGAGATTTTTGCCTAACTTTACTCCCCTACCACTGCTGCATCATCCTGTCCGTCTGCCTATGTCATCACAAAAAAATGACTTAGGCACTTATGCTATGAAGCTAACGATATGAAACATTATATACGTAAATATTTAAAAACCTCTTGCAATTAAGGATTTAAATAATTTATTATTTAATTCTGGTTTTATTTTTATTTTAGATGGCATGTTTAATTTTGTGGAAATAGTGTCATAGTACCTAAAATTTACTTTTAAAGCAGTACCTGAGTTTCTTTCTGTGCTATATCAAAGATGAATTTAATGAACTGCACCTCAGACATGGGAGGAAAAAAAACAACAAAAACAAACAAGCCTCGATATATTTAAGAAGTTTTATTTACAAACAGCAAAAGGTGATGAAGACAGGTATGATACTGTAAATCTGTGAGAACTCACTGTCACTGCTCAGCTCTACATACTCAAACATACATATGTAAACTCTTCACAGCTTCAAGATCAGTTTCAACAGACACGTAGAACAAGAACTGACTTAAAAACTGCAGGCTAGAGAAAAGTTTAAAAGACAAATAAAAGGTTGGTTTCAGCAGATTATAAAATACAACCCCATACTGTCGGATAGTTTTGGCTTTCCACGGGCAAAGTAAACACTTAAAAAAGCTTCATATGCTGGATTTTGGGGTTTGTTCCCCAAAATGTGTAAATGAAAAAGCGTTGAATGGTGTATATAAACAAGACCTTGAAGTAAACCTGATGCACCTTTAAATATTCATCATTAACCTTAATGACATCTGCTTTCAACAGCTGAAAACAAAAACGACACAGTGTTACACGTCGACGTCTGAGTCCATCGTGTGCATTTCCTTGTTTTCGGTTGCATGTTTAGGATGAAAAACGTTACAGTTTATTTATGCCAGCATGATCCACAGATCCACTTACTTCCAAATATATGTAATTATCATCTTTTTAAGATGAAGGTGAACCATTATAATACAAACTATAGTATATTACAGCTTTACAAAATCTGACCACTGCAGATTATCAGTTCTCTAACATCTCGTCATAAAACTAGCTGACGCTGCTGTCAGTGTTGTAAAAGATTACGGCAAGAAGGCCTCTTCACAGAAACTTGGTTTGACACATTGCACGTTACCCTGCAGTCAGTAAAAACATGTTCGATCCTGCACTCATGCTCTCAGTTCATACTGGGAGCAACTTGATGATTCAGCCACAGTAAGAAGCTCGTTGTTGAACACGTCGCACGTAATTGGGACAACGGCTTTGCAATAACTTGCATATTGTCTAAATTCACGCTTCAGTACACGTTCCCTGACTCTTCTGTGCATGATAAGCCTTGTTTTCCATACAACCCAGAAGAGAAATCCCATTTCCAACAAATATCTTTGCCAGCTTTTTATTTATTTAATTTCACTTCCTTCTACACATCCTGTATCCACCTTTTAATATCTCATCTTTCTTTGGATCCCATTTAAGTTGTCATCTGTGATAGTAGAGACAAAAAAAAATAGATTCACCACAAGGGCAATTAAATATATATTAATGCTTCTAATAGCAAACAATATTGGTAATACATTCATACCTCAAATCGACTGTAAACCTTCCTCTCCTTTCTCATATTCTGGATCCTCTCCAGCAGCTTTTCTCGCTCCTGAGGTGATTTTTGCTCTTTGTTTAGTTTATCAAGTCCTCGTTCTTTCTCCCTTTTAGCATTTTTGTCAGCTTTGTCTTCTTTCTCGTCATCGGTAACGGGAGACTCTTTGGTAGCCTCATTCCTGCTTTGGCTATTAGCGGAAATCTGCTCCAGGAGCAGCTTGGTATCGTCTCTGAGGTTGCTGCTCGAGAGCACGTTGGCTGTGGATGAGTGGTAGCGAGACTGGCTCGATTTGGGCTGCTTGGATGTGATCTCTGCTGATTCAGAAAAGTTACTTTGCTGTATTTGGTCATTTGTTTTCTCACTGCCGACAGACTCTTTGGCACTGCTTTCCTTTGTACCCTGGGTATGATCTGAGTTTCTCCCGCCTGTGTCCAGTTGCTCAGGCTTTGTTTTACTATTTTCAGCAGGCACAGGTGGCTCTGAGGTAGGCTCATTTGTGCTAGAGGGAGTTTTGGGGGCTTTATCCGATTCTGATGGAGTCTGGTTGGAAAGGGAATTTGTATCAGCGAGAGTGTGCAATGCAGACATGTTGGTTTCTGCTTTTTTAGCTTCAGGGGGCAAAACGAATTCAACTGACTCAGACAAAGGAGAGGAACGTGATCCTGTTTCAGCAGGGATTGGTGCCTCAGCTCCTGTAAAGTTGAGGTCAGAGGGAGGGGTTGCTTGTATCTGTGCGTCTTGAGGAGCTGCAGTTGTTTCTGACTGCGAAGCATTAAGAGTAGAGTCTGTAATGACAGTGGAGCTTGCTTCTGATGGCAAATGCTCGGCTGGAGTGTCCGTGGGTGTGGGTACAGTAATAGTGGGCTCTTTTAGCTCAGGTACACATGGCTCAGGTGGAGAAGGGCTACTAGGTATGATATCACCTTTGACATGTGAAGATTCAGAAACCACAGAATCCTCTGCAACAGCCTTTTGAACTGAGAAAATTTCTGATTCAGAAACTTCTTTTTCTGTCTCAGTAACACCTTCCTCTGATTCAGAAACAGTCTTTGCAGTCTCAGAAATACCCTTTTCTGATTCTGGTTTTCCAGAAATGGCCTTTTCTGTTTCAGATACACCTATCTCTGATTCAAAAACAGCTCCCTCTGACTTTTCTCGTTCAGAAACTATGTTTTCTACTTGAGAAAGGCTCTTTTCTGACTCAGTAACACCTTCCTCTGATTCAGAAACAGTCTTTTCAGATTCAGAAATATCCTTTTCCGATTCGGGTTTTTCAGAAATGGCCTTTTCTGTTTCAGATACACCTATCTCTGATTCAGAAACATCTCTCTCTGACTTGTCTGGTTCAGAAACAATGTTTTCTGACCCAGAAACACGTCTTTCTACTTGAGAAAGGCGTGTTTCTAGTTCACAAATATCGTTTTCTGATTTTGATGTTTCAGAAATGGATTTTTGTGATTCAGAAACACCTTTCTCTGATTCTAAAGTACCCCTTTCTGGGTCTGATGTCTCAGAAATGGCCTTTTCTGTTTCAAAAACAGCTGTCTCTGATTCAGACGTGCCTATTTCCGATTCAGAGATATGTTTTTCTGGTTCAGAAATGCTCTTTTCAGAGTCAAAAATATCTTTTACTGATTCTTGTTTTTCAGAAATGGCATTTTCTGTTTCAGATAGAGCTCCCTCAGATTTTTCTGGTTCAGAAACACACTTTTCTCCTTGAGAAAGGTTCTTTTCTGATTCAGAGATATCGTTTTCTGATTTTGATGTTTCAATAAGGTCTTTTTCTGATTCAGAAACACTTTTCTCTGATTCCAAAGTACCCTTTCCTGGGTCTGATGTCGCAGAAATGGCCTTTTCTGTTTCAGAAATAGCTGTTTCAAACACGACTTTCTCTAATTCAGATACACGTTTGTCTAATTCAGGCATGCCTATTTCTGTTTCAGAGACATCTTTTTCTGGTTCAGAAACCTGTATTTCTGATTCAGTCATGCTCTTCTCAGCTACAGAAGGATCTTTTTCGCTTTTACAATTGGCTTTCTCTGATTCAGAAATATCTTTTTCTGACCTTTCTGTGGAAGTTGTAGCACCAGAAACGCTTGTGGTGGACTGTAACGAGGATGAGCTTGACTCAGCACCACTAACAAACACCTCAGGAGAAACACCAGATTCCATATGTACAGAGTCAGTTGCTGAAGGAGTCTGGGATGACGGCAACTTGGAAGAGGAATCTAGAGGAGTTTGGTTACTCGTATCTTTAGATTTAGAATCTTCTGCTAACCCTTTTGGCGAGGAGCTCATAGAGTCATGTGCCTCTGTTTTATCATCATTTGAAGCTAATATGCCAGAAGCAGGGTGTGAACTGGAATCTTCTGAAAGTCTGTTCTCTTCAGTGGTAGAAAGAGAAGGCGTACTGGACGATAAAGAAACTGGACTTTTCTGTGAACCATAATCTAGCAGATTATTCTCAGAGGAGGATCTCAGCATTGATGGGTCAAAGGCGTCAACTGTTGATGTTACTGCAGGAGGGGAGATGCTGGTTACTAAATGAGTCAATTCAGGATTTTGGGTGTGAGAAGCCAACGCAGAAAGTCCTTCATCAGAATTGGCACAGACTGATTTAGACTCCTTTGAGGTAGAATCCGGGCTTGGGGTTTCCTTTTTATCAGTACTTTGTGTAAGTGAAGAAACATTAGTGGGAGCAGGATTTGTGGGTGGATGACTGGGGCTGCTCTCGTCATCAGCAGGATCTGACAGCATGGGTTCTTGTGCTGATTTGTTCAGAGGTAACTCTGAGGAAGCAGGAAGAAGATCTGTTGACTGACTGTTGTCCAGTTTTGTTGTGCCTAAATCTTCTGCTACTTTATTTTGTTCTTTAGAGCTCTGGGAGGTATTGGAGTGATTTTCGATCTGACTGTCCTGCTGGTTAATGTTTTCACTGGATTCAAAAGACACACTAGCTAACTGACCGTCTGCAGTAGCACTCTTTTCCCCCTCAGTTTTGGAAGCCCTGTCTTCTGAGGATTCTCTTGGTTCAGGTCCCTCCTTTTTGACACCACTGTTGACTTTTAGTTCAGTTTCTGGTTTCACCGGGTCTTTTCCTTTGCCCTTTGCAGCTTTTGTGGCTGCTTCAGCTTTGCGTTTTGCTGCCAGCTCTTTGAAAAACATTAATCTTACATCAGGATCATTCATATCTGCATATGGTAGAAGGGTGACTAAAGGTTTAGGTGGTTGTACCGGCTGATTGGTTTTGGATAGCTCAGCTTCAGAAAGCTTGGATCGAGGCATGGATGGCGAAAGATTAGGCTGCTCTACATGGGGTACTTTTGCTGACTCTGTTTCCTCACGCTTTTCTGAAACGTCTTTTGAATCTTCTTGCTTTGATGAATTTTTATCATCTCCTTTAGTGCTTTCCTTGTCTGGTTTTGTTTCTGTGGATGTCTTTAGGTACCGAGTCCATTCGTAAGGTTCTCTAGCAGCAGTTCTCCTTTGTCCCAGAACTTGAGAAACAAAGGGTAGTTTTATCTTTTCAGATTCAGTTTTGTCACTGTCTTCAGTGTCTCCGTCCTTTTGCTCAGGAGGGGTAGTTTGACTATCCTGAGGAGCTGGCTGATCCAGAGAGCTGAATATCAGAGAGGACCTTAACCTGGAGCACCTGTTCATTCCACTAGCATTTAGTTTCCTTCGGAAAGAATCGGACCGCAGAAGAACAGAAGTCTTTGGCTCATTTTGTTCTCCCTCCTCTGTCCTCTTTTCCTCCTTGTTTGTGGTTTGTGACTCTGATGGTGTTGTTTTGGTTTCTTCTGCCACTGCAGGAGGTTCATCGAGCGATACCTTAGGCTGTTCTCTGGCTGTTGTTTTGGCATAATTTGGTATCTGACTCACCCTGGATATAACAGGAACTTTGAACTCTCTGACATTTGGGATTTTAGGAAATGACAAATCAACCCCTGGTGCTGTTTTCTGCATGGTATTACGGGGCTCTTCAAAAGGATCTGGGGCCTGAGGTGGTTCCACTGGCAGGCCTTCATCTCCTGAATTATCATATGCACTAAGGTATGAGTTAATCCTCCAGTTTCTCAGACCCTTTTTAACCATGGGATCCTTGCGGTCACTGTTAGACTCCTGAAGAAACTGCCTCTGATCAGCGTGGCTGGAGGGCGTGGGAGAGGTTTGGCACGTATATGGATGGCCTAAACTTAGTCTTCTAGGTTGAGACGAACTAAAATCTGCTGCAGGAAGCATTTTCTCTGAGCTCTGATCATAGTCTTTGGTAGATGACAAGTAGTTAAAAACAGGGTCAAAATCAGGTGGTTGCATCTCTTGTGGTAAAGCAGATTCAGAGTATTGATCTCTTGAAAGATAGCCTTGGCTCCAGAACTTGTCATAGCTGTAATCTGCTTCTGGTCCTGGTGCTGGTCCTAGATAAGGCTGCTGGCCCCTGTAAAAATGCCTCCCCTGGGACTCAGGTTCTGGCATTCCCTGAGTTTGCAGGAATGGATAAGGATATCTTCCTTGAACACCTTCAGCAAAGCCAGGATGTTTAAAGGGTCGATTTTCCATCGGTGGAATCCTGGCACGTCCCTGATCAAATGATGGGTCCACGTGTGGTTGCTGGGAAGGAAACCTATTGTACAAATCTGCGGGTCCACGCAGGGGTTCCTTAGTGTTAAAGGGCATCCTTCTCCTATCGTCATCCATTCGTTCATCACAGGACTGTCTGGCCCATTCATCTGGTTGACTAGAATCAGCTGCTGGCAGAGTTCTCATAGGCTCCCTGTACAGTGATAGCCTGTCACTGGCGTATTCCCTCTTTTGTAATGGATTTATGTCTTCCACTGGAGGAACCACATCTTCAACAATCAGCGGCTGGGAATGAGCATACAGGATCCGAAACTCTTCATCAAAGGTAGTCACGAGCTGTCCGAAGAAGAGGTGCGCCATGCAGCGGTGTAGTTTCTCAAAAGACCACATGAAGCTGGACATGACATAAGATAAGTGCAATTTAATACAAGAATCATTAAAACGTTCAATAAACTGTTGCAAACACAACACATTTATTAGGAAACAATCCTGGTGTAGTAGGATTCTGCAGTAGTTTTAAACAGCCTCACCTGTAATTTCCACTCAGCACAGCCCTGCAGTCAGTCAACAAGAAGCGATCCATCATCTGACCTTTGAAGGATTTGCCTGAGCGACACTTGTACGAGCTGCCAGACACTGTTCTCACTCGTAAAAACTGCAAGGCACAAGGAATCACCTTAAGATTTATAAAACCTAAAAATGTATGAAGCACATCTAGCAATGTTTTCAATTGCATAAATCCAAGATAGGTGGCAGCATTGCATTAGCACTGCTTCTTCTGAGATCACGTCACAGAAAAGGAGAAAAAGATAGCATACGTAGTTCACTTTTGCAGTACTATACTGGTCATGTGATTTTTTTTAAACATCACTAAATGAGTCAGTCTCCATTTACTCAACATATCAGGCTCAGATGTATTAATACTGGCATTTTATTTATATTACACAATAGCATAAAATGCAGTTCTAACAACTTTCCTGTGCCAGTGGAGACTTGAGAGAGTCATCTTTTACCAATTGCTTAGCTTTTGTTGGACAATATAGCTTACTGTGAAAAGACCACTGGGAGATAAAGCTGGTGATATTCAAAATTTTGTAATACTGTCAACAAATCCCATGAAAAGACAAAACAACTATGGGTCATCTCTCAGTGCTTTCCAAACACCCCCACCCCTCCTCAGTGGCCTGTAGTGCCAAATCCATTCATTCCAAATGAAGACAAAACAGCCTTCAAAACGCATAATAAAAATAGATTTCAACCATTTAATCAGTTTAAGCAGACATAAACTGCAAATTTGTTAAGGACTACTTTGAGCCACAGATCGTGCATATTGTATATGAAGTAAAAGGCCAGACATAAAGTATAAATGGGAGTGGAAATTAAACATGTAAGAAGACAAAATGCATTGCAAAGAATACTCAATCACCTGAATGCTCTGCAGGTTTACTCTGCAGTTGGATACCATGCTCACAAAGTGATGTGCATTCAGCTCGTCTAGAAGGATGTAGACAGCAACGTTTCTCGTGGCAGCGTTAAGGACATCCGCAAAAATGTCAACATCGGTAAACATATCCATCGCTATGGCAATGACCTGAGGAAATGAAAGAAAACAAAGCGACCAAAGCGAAAACAAAAGCGCCATGAGCACGACAGTCGAAAAAAGAACAATGGTGATTAATGTGAAGGAAACCACAGGCCAACCTGTTGAGCGTTTTTGATGAGTCGCCGGGCCTGCTCCTTGATACTTGGCATGTCTGGCTCAGGGGGGTTGACCAGAGTGGTAACCTCTGTGGGCACACTGAAGAGTTGCAAGTGGGGCCACCCGAGGTCCAAATCTGGGACGTCCTGGTCGCTGTGAATCGGCCAGTAAGTGTCTGAGGATCCATCTCCCCCGCTTTCCAGAAAAAGCTGTTCAGAGTGTCCGATCAGCTGGGGACCCTGAACGGAGCCCATAATGTGCTGAATCTCAGGTGTGGACAGAAAGTCCACCACATCCGCCTTTTGGAGGAACTCATAGTACCCCTCCAAATCCCCCTCAACCAGAGCGTCAATGGCCAAGCGGTACTCTTCCCGGTAGTGAGGAGGGAGGTAGTTGGGGTCCAGGGGGTTATCCCCAGCAGAGGAACACTGAGAGCGACGCGCCATACTGTGGTCTTAGGAGAGGACAAAGGGCAAAAAGATACGCAACGTGTAAATGTTTTTGAACCAAATTTGGGTTCAGCTGTAATCAGATACACTCACACAACCCACAGATGTCTAATTCGCTGCTTCTTGTTGTCATGCGAGATAGAATAAAATCTAAAGATAACAACATGTACTATTTGACAAAAAAACAACAAAAAAAAAAACACCCTGACATGATAAAGACTCTAACAACTCAAAAGTAACAGAAGCATTTATTCTACTGTTTGTGTGGCATATTTACACTGTCTGGGTCCATAGTTACAACAGTGGTGGAGTTCACTTTCTTAAAAATCAACTAGCTGCAGCCAAGTTGAGATACCACTCTATCAATACACCGTGACAAACCCAGCTCAACAACCCAAAAAATAAAAATAAATAGACGCCAGTGGATACTTCTCAGAGATATTGCAGCATCTGCTACAATTTCATTGGACCGGTGAAAGCACAATGAGGGAAATGGAATCTAACCACAGGATAGATGGTTAGGGTGTGGCCCCTCCCTCTGGCCAAACACCCTCGACTCCATTTGAACTTTCATGTAAAGCCAGAAATCTCATATAAACGAGAAAAGAAACACCAGGAGTAAAGAGTAAAGCTCAAAGCCCTGGAGCAGACGTTAAAGGACAACAAGCTCTAAGTAAATACGTTAAAGATAAAATAGCTTTGTGTTGCCGCTACGCAAGTGAGTCTGTCATTTACGGACAAAACTTTTCCCCCCACCGAGTTAGAAAAGTTAACCGGAGCTGGGTCAGTCTGTAGTCTCATGTTGGATCCAGCTAGCCCAAACACCGCAGGGGCTAACAGCACAGAGCCATACAGCCCCCACAGTTACCGTCTGCTGAGCCTACCTCATTGGTGTACCCGTCAAGCTCTCCGTCGGTTAAACTTCACAGCAGTCATCTTGCTTTCTTCACCGTGTTGTTGTTCACAGCTGTACCGAGCTTCCAAGTCCAGGTGTGACCTGCCGAAAGTTTACTCTTACACTGCCTTTTCCCCTGTCACCCAGCTAAACCAGTTTGCTGTCATGCTTGAGGCATGTTGGCGAGAATGTCTGAGACGCATCGACCGGAGGGAAAAAGTAGTGTCGACAGACCTCGCCCCGCCTCACCGGCTGCAGCAGCTCCGCAGTTTGTTCACTTCTGCTCAGCTCTCAGTGTCCGCGGCTGTCCTGAGCCAGCTGAACTCTGCCCAGCTGTTATCATCTCACTCCTGACACTCACTCGCTACTACTGCTGTAAACTGGAGCCGAACTTTGTGGCTAGTTTTAGCCCTATCAGGTAATGCGTTGCTAGTTCATAAAAACCCTGCGTTGATCGCTCATATTTCTCCCCCGCCCCCACCTAACACTGTTCTGAATCATTAGTTATTATCAGTTAATACGTTTTGTGTGATCGTGCTGGCAGATATTGTTACCCGGTTATAAAGGCCAAGGATAAACCCACTGTAAATTAATTATCAACAGGTCATAGCAGGGTGTTCCACCAGGGAGTAGGGGCATACGGACACATTAATACAGACATAGTAGTTTGAGACGGCTGTTGTTACCAGGGACGGAGCGAAGGGCATGGCTCGGTCCCCCCCCCCCCCCCCCCCCCACAAAAAAAACAACAACAACAAAACAAAACAAAAACCCAAACAATCAAACAAACAGGAAGAAAGGCAAAAATGACATAAAGGGTGGATGAGGAGATTTAATTCCTTCTATAAAATGTTTAATAACATTACACGTAATAAAAGCTATTAGCTTTAATTGTAGGTACACTCACGTACCCACGCACACTCTGGAAGGAAATCGCACTGACATGGCGACAAGTGAAAAAATAAAAAAAATTTGAATCAATTCAAGCGACTTCAAGCAAATAGAGGTGAAAAAAAATGCAGGCTGGGCAAAGCGAGTGGTATCTGGGATAAACTCAACATTCAGGCGAGTGACTGTAGCTACCTGAGGAGTGAAGAACATACTGTAGTTGACTGAGATATGACCTGGTAGTAAATAGAGGGCCATCTAAGCAACTGGAGCCTGGAAGTGACCATTTCAACACGATGTGCTAGATGTACTGGTGTACTGCCTATCATTCCCTAAAGCTCCATCCACGCTGCAAGCAATTTGCTTTGAAGTCGAGGGCTGGTTCCTTGCATACATTCCAGGCTCTGGTCTAAGGCCTTCTAAGGCAATATATCAGTTAACAGTATCCAGCGATAAAAGTTTATTTCAGGTCCCGCCCACTTTGCATAGCAGTTAGTTAGTTAGTTGCTTGTAGTCACGGAATGTCATTCACCTTCTATGGCATCTGGTTGCCACATCACTGTGATTTGCCTCAAGGATGGGTCCTGTACTTTGCAAACTGCAATCAAACAATGTATAAATAACATTGTAACCAGACTGCATTTTGTTAACTATGTTACTTTGCAGTTAAAGCTTGTGCTTCAGAGTAGCCTCTGACTTGTTCCATGGCAGCCATGTAGGCAGAAAGGTCTGTTTACATTGAAATCATTATAAGTCAGTGAATTTTCAATCAGTTTTCGGGTGCTTTTCTTTGACATTTGTTTCTTTCTGATTGAATTTTCAGATTTCACATGTTGTACCGCTGTCCTGACCTTTGGATTCATAAGTCAATAATATCGGTTACTGCTGATATTCTGTTTAGTTTTGTATAATTTGACATACTTTACCATTTTCTCCTAGTTTTCCTGGCTTTTTGACAGCCACCCTTCGACTGAGACTTTATCTGATGAGGCTTTGGTCAATAGTAGATAGATCAACTAAAGGGTGAGATGGATCTCTCGGGAATCAAAATATAAAGAAATGATTGGACACTTTGCAAAGTACTGTAGAAATAAAATGAGAAGAACATGCCATCAGTGACATTGGTTTAGTCCTTTTTTGGCAAATGAATAACACTTAAGGAAATGTTTGTGGTTTAGGTTTAGGATTAATGTTTACTTATTTAATTGACCAGTTTTTAATGTTTTCTTTCATTCACAAAACATCGAGGTGGCCATTAAGGGTCCATGTCTTACTTTTTCTCATGGTGCACTAGCTGATAAAGCCATCTCTGCTTATAAATATGTTAAAAATGGGAACTAATGGGACTTCAGATTCAGCTGTACCTAATTATAGGCCTCTTCATTAAAAAAAATCATAGTTAATCATATTTACTTTGATGATATACGCTGAATAAAAATAAACAACTACCAGTAATTTTAAAGCTGTTAAGAGGTTGAGACGCTGCAAAGGAATAAAACTAATTAATACAGGAATGAAACCTATCCTCTCTGAACAATGTAAACAGTCACTGGAATTCCATTCAAGCCTGGATTCTGTAGAAAAGACTTCCTAATAGGTTAACCTCAAACTTCTTACTATGATGAGCATATTAACAAACAATAGAAACACTGGGCGAGGATGATCATTACAAAGAGTGCCGCCCTACCAGCCCTTGTTGAAGGTGTAGCCTCAAGTGTGCAAAAAAAAAGGCTACACCTTCAACATGATCCCATCATTCATTCTTTTCTTCTGCTTTTCATGCTTCATTAACGATTTCTTTTGTGGCATTCACTATAAACTGAAATGATATTATCCTTTCTTTGTTGTTTACTAAGGGTTCTCATGTGGAAATGTAGCCTAAAAGTTGGAGGAAGGACATCTGGGTTTCCAAGACAGGATTTTGCAACCCGTGTTTTGTTAAACCTTGAAAGGAGAGAGATAGAGAGGCTAAAATTCAGTGATTTTTCTTTAAGGGCAGCTCCAACCTCATACCTAAAATAGCCATGTCAGCGTGAACGCTGATGTAACCAATCCAAAGGAAGTGAGACAACATAGCAGCTCAAGTAAAGACTTGAAGACAATCCTTCATTGTTCGCTTCAGGCACCACCCAAGGCACACAGAGGAGCAGTTGGAATAGAGACATAAAAAGTCATGTTCTCTTGGTTCATAGATAGTTGCTACACTACATACCATTGGGTAGCATTCACAGTGGCAGTCCTTTAACCCATGTAGCTCTCAATAAAAATACACAACCCATGTCTTGCCTTTTGGTTTTGTGACTGACAGCAGTGATTATGAAACATGAACTCGGACACACAGTGACTCAGAGCTGAGGTCCTCCCCCTTCCTAAAACACCACCAAGAATGTGTGAATCAAACTCAGTGTGAACTGTTATGATTTATGTGATACCACAACTTCAGCTCAAATGTACAACTGTTATTGTCAAAAGGGGACAAAGAAGGCATATCACTGGAGGAAGAATATCCTGCACCGCAGATCTGATTACCGCGTCCTTGCAGAGACCTCGTAGACTAAGTAAGGTTCATTTAAAGTGTTGAGTGATACAGTTCACACTCATTCTGCATGATGCACACTTTGATAACACTGCTAAACAAACAGAGGAGTGCAAGTCGTGAACAGCACCACCTTCCCGGACTCCCACACTCTTGGACTGTGCCCCACCAGTACACACTCTGTAATGAAGAATATAAACCTTGGATTTAATTGGCAACCTGCACAGATTCAACAGCTGCCAACCTTAGAGAATTCAGCACCAAACAAAACCGAGGAGGTCCCATGAAGAGCTGGAAAGTACATGGCACGTAGTTTGTAGGCCATACCTTTTTAATGACATTGAATGACATCTGAACATCTTCACAAGGTGTTCACCGTATAAATGGGGAGAGCTCTGTATCACTTCAAAAGGCTTCATATTCTCATAAATGCTTCAAATGGAAAAGCTTAACTTCAATTGTTGGGTGGGGCCGCAGTGCTGTTTGCAGGTCTTTTTTAATGTGGGTATGTACAATATAAGCCTTAACCGACCATGCTTTTTAGTTAGGCTTGCAACATGACTCCAGAAATGACAATAATGGTTGGTTGTTCTAGACCAGGGATGTCAAACATAAGGCCCGGAGGCCAGAATTTGCAGAGCAAAGACACCGATCCAACCAACTAGACAGTTTTGGAAAATCCGAACTGTATTTTCATGAGTCCGATTGCTTTTCATCCATCCTGATTTCTTAAATTTACTACAACATAATTTATTTATCCAGTAAAACTGATAAAATGGAGATGTATTATTGAAATTGCACTTTTTCTTATATTAAGATCTATCGAATTAAATGTGCACTTAAACTTCTTTACATGGTCAGAAAGAAGAGGTTAACTGGTCTGGCTTGCTTAATATCAAAGCGGTCTGCATGTGGCCTGAACCATAAAAGGAAAGTTTCTATCTATAAATCTATCTATAAATCTATTCTATCTATTTGAACCCTAGAGTCTGACATTTTGATTGTGTCATTATGGTTTTTTAAGCCGTCATATCATAAAAAGGAGGGCTTAATGTAAACGATAGCTAGCTTCATTAGCAAGATACCCCCAGAGATCTGTGTCTGTGCTAACATATAAAACAAATCATGCTAGAATTTCACTACCAAAAAAACTGAGCATACTTCTTTGATTGTCTGCCAGTACAGTTGACTAACACTGGCCATATTGTTTGCCATAATTGTATTAAAAAATTCTCCGGAAGACTCCAACACCACAGACACAATGGGTTAGCAGAGGTGAGGCCTAGCATACAGCTAACAACTATTCCTTCCTGTTGGCATCTATCTGTTACTGAAATAAGCTACACCCTTAATCCTGCATAATTTTGAGGATAATACATTTAAAAAAGAGTGACTTATATACAAATTCACTCCATTCACAGTTGTCATGAAAAGGGAAATAAGCTATGGACATCTTTGTTTTGTTTTTGTTTTTTAACTAGGCTGTAAAAATGGTTTGCTTTGTATTTTAGCATGACGAGTTTGTGGGGATGGAAGCCAGCCTGAAGGTGCTAAACAATGGCCGTGCTTTGCTCCGATTCTTGTTTGACATCAATTCACACTGTAATATTTAAACATCTGTGGTTTCGACTACATTTTTTTATGTACGTTCATGTACAGAAATGACTCTTGTTGATATCCTGACCTTGTATTCTATTGCCACACTCAAAAAAATGTGAAGACATGTAAATTTTCAATATTATTTGTTACATAAGAACAGTGTGAAACATGAAGTGTAATTGAATCTGGTCAAATTTAATTTACTTGAGTGGTATAAATTTAGTTTATACTAATCACATTCATTTAATCACCTGATTGTGGCACTGCCATACATGACAAAAAGAATAACATGCAAAACTAAGACATCCACATTTCATCTATTTTTTATTTACTCTGTATTTAGTGATACCTCCAGTAGTGACACGTAATGTTGATTATATTTAAAATTCAACCACTGAAATGGTTAAACACAAAATGATTTGATTGAGTTTTTGGCTGAAGTTCCTCTCTTTTACCTCTATGTAGGAAGCCATGTGTTCATCTGTTGTTTATAACATGTCCTGAGGCTATTGTGCTGATAAGGAGAGAATGTAGGAAGAGGAAGATTGACACTAGAGAAAAAAATGGAGTGTGAGAAAACAAAGAGAAAAGGAAGAGCAGCAGCTGCTGAATCCATTTCTGGGCGCATACTGTCACGGAGGGACACAGGAAGTCTTAGTGGTTCTCAAAGAGGTGAGATCATGCTTGCCTAAAGAGATGATGAAAGTTAATGAAAGTCTGCAGACAATGGGCTGAGCACATTTCCAAACGTGTTAACGTTGTTTTGCTTAATTCATCCATATCCAGATGAGATTCAGCCTATGAAATTCTTGAATATGATAAAATTAGATGGCCACTCTTATCTGGGTGGATTCTGGATCTGTGCCATGTTGGACAAACCTTGTCATTTGAGCAAAGACTAGCTCCTCTATCTTTGTCACTTGTTGAGAGGATGGCAAATTCCGCAGATTATTGCATTCCCACATCAAGAGTACAATAATGTACTCTTTCAACCCCCTGTCACCAGTTTTTATCTCCATTAAGCCAGAGATTACCAACTTGCTGGTGACAAAAGGTGTAGATATAAACACACAGATGTAACAAAACAGCAGGCTTTTGTCAGTGCAGAATGTCTAGAGAGCGACTTGAAGGTGTGAAATGGATCCACGTTGTTTGGCGTACGTGGAGGCCGTGTTGGGCCAGTGCTGAGCTCATTTCCCAGGGTGCTCAGCAGCAGGTGTGCATCTCATTTGCCTGTCATTTCACCTGTTGACAGTGTTTGTGTTTTTAGAGTATTTTCTCTGTGTGTGTCTGCAGCTTGCAACAAGAGAAAAGTTTATTTAAGTCTACCTTTTGAATCCACTTTGGACATGCTTTGGCTTACAAAGCTGCGTGTGTGTGCATGTCCCGTGTGCAACTACACTAACATGCGTGCTTGCTTGTGCCTGTCTTTACGTGTGGCAGGTCGCCACAGGAGTGGCAGAGCTGTAATCAGCACTTTACACTATGTCGCACTAAAGGAAATGTTCTGAGAAAAATAGGAGCAATTACTGACTGGAGTAATGCACAACCAGCTCTGACCTCATCCAGGACTTGAGATTACATTGAGACAGGACACAGACTTACTGCAGGGAGGGTAGCTCTCCACAATGATGTCATACATGCTGTCTGCCAGTGGAAAAGATAAAAAAAACAAACAAACAAACAAAAAAAACATGGAGCAGCTATAATGCCTTACATCTTGCTTACATTTACTCTTTTTTTTTTTACATGCCTGCGTTATTTCCAGCACTATTGTATTGCATCCTGTGGTACATCCTGCTGCTGAAATACTGCATACTGGGATGTCCTGCACTGAGTCAGGGACACTGAATAGACATCAAGTCCCCACGGTACATCTCAGACTCAAGCACACAGCTATAGCTTTTCCTTTGGCATAAAGTGCTCGATGTTAGCGCAGTCCTTCAAGGTTTAGCTGCAGAAAGAGCCTAGAAAGCACAGAATAAGCAAATCACAAGTAAGACAAACATTAGAGTCACATTTCTGCCAAGATGACTTCCTTTCATACTTCCAGTGACCTCTTAGGTTGTTCCATTTTCTTTTGTGGCCTTTGTTTGCATACGCCTGCAATTAGTTGTTTGATGGCACTGAAGTCGAGTTGGCAAAGGCTCAAGAAGGCGGCACAACGAGCTGCTGAACTTCTAAACCCTGCCGAGTTAGCTCTCGGGGCTGCTTGCATAGGCATATACTTTTGCATAAAAATGAAAAAACGGTTACACGGAAATAGCCTGGTTCAGATTCTGAGGGGATTTACAAAACCAAGCAGGATTTCAGGTGGAAAATATTACGTGGCTCTGTGAGAACTGAGCTCACATGGTTTCTCACTGCAACTTAAACCTCAGCAAAAAGTGTAGATGAAATATATTTTGTTTGAGACCTCCATCATAATCCATATTTGACTCTAGGCGATATAACAAAATGCAGATTCCTGGGTACAGGGTGGCAGAAACTTACCCAGTATGTGTTTTTCACTGCTACCTCATTCTGTTTGCTTTCCTGCAGGTGTTTAAGGACAATCTGCTTTTCAGGATTGAGATTTTGGAGTATTTTCATTAATTCTTGCTGGAAACCCATTCTTAACTTTCAAATGAAACTACAAATTTTAAAATCCAGCCTGGATTTATTTCAGATTGCAGTGGGTGCGCTGAGAAACTCTAGTGCAGGGTACTATCTGAATGGTGACACAAGGCCTTTTCTCACAGCATTTTATCCGATTGAGGTCACCCTGCTTGGGGCTGAAACGTAGCAGCAACATAACGTAGCAGCATAGCAACATAACTCTGGCACCTAGTGTCATAATCACAGAGGGTTCATGTAACCTAGATTAGTTTTCATGAAAAAATAAATCCTCATAAAATATCTGAGAAGATTTGCATTTTGGAAGATTCTGAACTCCCGCCACTGTTCTGCCGTAGCCCACCGGCCGAAAGGCATGCAGCTTTGTGAGGAATGCAGGCAGTTTGTGGTCTGGCCAACTATGTGCACAGGCAAGGGCCTCATAGGTGAATCAGCCAAGAGTACAGGGGAGAAAACTGCGCTAATAGTTTTACCTTTTAAAATACGTAATTTAGTAATTATTTAGTTTTGCCTTGTCTGAACATTTGATATTAGACAACGCAGACCATGCCACTGTGGGTTAAGTCTTCTGGTGGAGTGGAAGTATTTAACATACAAACTATTTGGTGGGAATGTTGTACTCATACAGAACAAGGCTCTGGAATTTAGAGGTCAAATGTCTTTACCTCTGTACATGCCATAACAGGTTTATATTGTATATGCTACTGTCAGCTGCTCCCATGTGAAAAACAGGCAGCTCTCCTTGTTTGATTTGGCAGATTTTTACACAGCATGCCCTTTCCTGATGCAATCCCAAGTGGATTTCTGCCTCTGTTGGAATCTTTCATAGACCTTTCACTTCATAGGTGAATATATAAACAACTACATTATGGAGCTGCATTGTACGTACTATACCATACATTTTGCTATTTTAACGATTACTGTGTACTATTCAGATATTTGGATGTATGTTATTTTGATGCTTTGGCAATACTGTTTCTAAAAAAGGTCATCAAAATAAATCGCTTTTTAATGTTACTTTGGCCATTTATGTTATATATTCACTCAACAGCATGGCGGTTTACGCAATTTCCTCACAAGCGAAAGATCCCTGTTTAGATCATTAGAGGCGACACACATCCCTTTGGGGTTTTGTCAGGAAGGACATATTAAAAAAAGAAAAGAAAAAACTCTGCCAAATCAAATATGCTGAGCTACACATGTGGTTACCTCTTGGGAATAAGGGAGAAGCCCAAGTAGCTTTAGCCTATGCTGAAAATTGCTGAAGGCAAAAGATGAAGCTAAGGTTCCCTTAAATGAATGTAATGTTGTTATACAGCAGGTCTGTGATTGTGAAGCCAGGCTTTTTGGGGGCAATTCTGTAAGCGGTTGTGACCCCTGACCTTTTTGTAGACCAATCTTTACCAGGGCGCAGTTCTCAGGACTTCATTATGTAATGGTATTTATGGCTAATTACTTAAGCTATTTATTACCTTAAGCCTAAGTAAACACTTCAAAATTGTACAACCCAGAAATGGGCATGGCAAAGACCCACAGTATTATCTGTGTATCAGTCTCAGCACTAATAGATCAAACAAAAGGGGGGGGGGGAGAAAGTAAAACACTTTAGTGGTTAGATAATTGCCATTTATTTTCTGCAAACATATTTGTAATTGAACTATATAACCGTAATTATTTTAGCTTTTCACAGAAATATCTGTTTACTCCTCAAAAAGCATGATTACACAACCGTTACGGGTCGCTAGGCTACAGTATTTCAAAAATATTTGCCAACGAAGAAGACTTCTCGGGAATTACGTAGCTCTACAGCCGGACGTAGTCACCGCCCCCGCCTTCTACCCGCGCTGTCGTCGAAGATTGTGTGTTTAGGAAGATGCGTGCCTTTATCTAAATAAATTGAAAATTATGTCTAAAATTTTTCTCCGCAATTATAGTTTATTTTTAAAAGAGATTAAAACGTTTATTATAACGGTCATTGAGGTATTTGAGGGACCGACATTATAACTTCTGACATACTCTGACATTTTCAGGCGGAGTGAGTGGTCTGTTTGTTTGCTTCCTCTCTGGTCACAAGCGTGCTCAGTTTCGTGTACAGCAGTAATGCTGCACTTTAGCTTAAATAAATACCGTTTATTCCATATGTTTACGTACTCGCACATTCTGCCTGCTCTTTAACCAAACTAGAAGTCAGCAGCTCTGTAAACATGGCGGGAGTTATCCGGAGGCTCGACGAGACTGTTGTCAACCGCATTGCTGCGGGAGAAGTTATTCAGCGTCCTGCCAACGCCGTTAAAGAAATGATTGAAAACTGGTAAATTAGCAGCTATATAAAGAGCAGTTTCAGTAACGTGAGCACTAACGTTAGGATATTTAAGTCACTGTACGACTAGTGACTTAAATATCCAAGTAGCGGGATTATTAAAGGTGGCCATACATGGCCGGGGTGACTGTTTACATCACGTGTAACATAGTAACAGACCTGTAACTGTCTCCACTTAGCGTGCAGTGTGACCCTGTGGTAAATACACTTTTGTGTTTTACAATTGTTCCAGTTTGGATGCAAAGTCCACAAGCATTCAGGTGACGGTGAAGGACGGCGGACTGAAACTTCTTCAAATTCAGGACAACGGCACTGGCATCAGGGTGGGTGACCCGCCCTTTTAGCTGGGTGGCCTCTGCTTCATCATTACGCAGTCAGGGTTAAGCTATTTTGGTTTTCTTCTGTCACTGAGTGTGCTAAGTCTTTCCCTGAACTGAAAGACGGAAGACACCAACTCAAGTGTACTTGTTAACACATTTGAACAATTTATACTTGAGCTGTTTTCTTGTAACTACAGCCATTTTTTCATGTCTTCTAACAATTTGCCCCAGTAATTTCTGGTAACATTAAATATGACAAAATGAGAAGTAATATAAGTTTTAAAAAAAGGATTGATTTTTCAAGAAAATGTAATTAAAATGACATAATTTTCATGTTCCAACCCACGGCGATGTATTGTTAAATTGTATAAATCTTAGTTTTGACCAGATGGAGAATTACATAGTACTTACTCATAATTACTTGTCACAGGCTTTAGTTTTCCCACCACAGTGAGGAACAAGCATACAATGATATATGACTATAACAACTGAATGCATGAAGTTAAAACTGAATGAGTGCCTAAGCTTACAAACAAGCTTACAAATGATGTTTTATGTTACGTCAGACATATTTATGCTATGAAAAACAAAATTCTTTGTTTGGCTTTGATTAAAAATCACTTCAAATTTTAAGGGTCAGTATGAAGGGTTGCCTCAGAATGACCCTGCTGGTGACGTAATGGTAGTTTGTTCAGAATATGCTGTGTACCAAGTGAAACTCTTTTTCACTACTGCAGAAGGAGGACATGGAAATCGTTTGTGAGAGGTTCACCACGAGCAAACTTCAAACTTTTGAGGACCTTTCGAGTATCGCAACCTATGGATTCAGAGGAGAGGTGAGCTGTGCACCTCTGTCTGCCTTCACTGTATTAATTTGTTCTGCATTACATTTATTGTGTTTGTTCTTGTCTGCAGGCCCTTGCTAGTATAAGCCATGTTGCCCATGTGACCATAACCACAAAGACTGCTGATGCAAAGTGCGCTTACAGGTACTGTTGCATTCCTTATCTGCTCTAAAGCCTTACTAAAGGCTACAAAACAACTAGGATGTCAGCTCTCTCATAAATTGGTTGTGTTCTCTTGCAGAGCCAACTACAGCGATGGCAAACTAAAAGGCCCTCCCAAACCATGTGCTGGAAACCAGGGAACGCAGATCCTTGTGAGTTCTCCTTGCAGATGAGCTGCTCTCTAAAATACAATTTATAGATGCTGAGAAGCTGCTCTTCTTGTTGATTGCAGGTGGAGGATCTTTTCTATAACGTCTCCACCAGGAGAAAAGCTCTAAAGAGCCCGAGCGATGAGTACTCCAGGATTGTAGAAGTGGTCGGCAGGTGTGGGTTTTATTCGTGTCTCATGATTCTTGGTGAATTTGCTTCAACTTGTTAACATTGTCTTACTCTGCAGGTACGCCATACACAACTCAGGAAAAAGCTTCTCTGTCAAAAAGGTAAGATGTGCTTTATTTTTCATTTAAATTAA
This sequence comes from Pundamilia nyererei, assembly GCF_000239375.1. Taxonomy (NCBI): domain Eukaryota; kingdom Metazoa; phylum Chordata; class Actinopteri; order Cichliformes; family Cichlidae; genus Pundamilia; species Pundamilia nyererei. The sequence goes on from NW_005187521.1 coordinate 44,025, forward strand.
ATGCCTCCCTCAAGCACGCGAAGCAGTTTTCTTCAAATAAACTATTTGCTGTCTGTTTTTGTGACTCCTCTTTCCAGCAAGGAGAGACCGTGGCAGACGTAAGGACTCTTCCCAATGCGTCTGTAGTCGATAATATTCGAGGGATTTTTGGCAACGCAGTCAGCAGGTATTCCGGCAAATCTCCTTTGATGAGCGCTGCTTTTTATGCAACCTCTTCTCACCTCTGAGCTGATTGCATGACCGGCTCTGTGGTATGTTCCCAGGGAGCTGATCGAGGTTGCCTGTGAAGATCAGAAGCTCGCTTATAAGATGAAAGGCTACATCTCAAACGCAAACTATTCAGTCAAGAAATGCATTTTGATCCTGTTCATAAACCGTACGTACCACAGAAACTTACTGGAAACGCAGCAGTTAGCATTTAATCTTGTTAGCTGCTGTGTTTCTGTGAAATGAAGCTGTCTTCTGCGATGTCTCAGATCGTCTGGTGGAGTCGAGCGCTTTGAAGAAAGCGATTGAGACAGTTTATGCTGCATATCTCCCCAAGAACACACACCCGTTCCTTTACTTGAGGTAATGTACTTTACCTGTGTGGCTTTGTGTGTGTGTTTGCTTTTTTAAGTCGTACATCTGTTAATAACAACAATAATAGTTAGGCTTAGCAGGGGGAAGACACATCTTTTTGACATTCATCTATCCTTGTAACTCAGTTATCACAGCTTGACCATCGCTTGAAGTTTTATGCAAAAGTTCTTGTTTAAACTTGTTAAAACTGGACCAGGCACATAATGACGGGTGTGTTCCAGTATCATCCAGTGCTGCCTGGTGATTGGGTGAGTTTAATGAGAAATCCTCTTAAGTAGTACATTTTTTTCCTGCCACAGAAAAGACAGATGTAAATATTTGGGAGATCAAGGAGAAGAGACAGCAGGTTGAGCTCAGTTTCAATTCAGTTTTCTGCAATTCACAGAGAACTCAAATGTGTGTAAGACAGTTTATTTTACACTTACAACATTAAAGTGAAGTGGCAGACTTGAAGTTTGAAAGGGGCTGTGTGAAAGAAAAGTCTGCCAACGGTCTGTCTCAGCTGTCCTGGTCCCAGAGTACACCCTCTGAATTTTGTACAACACGCTAACTGAAACATTACTCCTTGTAGAAAATTTCAGTGTCAGAGTCCTTGACATTGTTTAGTGGACCGGTTTTGTTATTGACATAGTCTCTTATCTGAAAGTAATGCAAGAGGTTGTTCCTATCTTACATTCTTGCTCTATTTGATTAAAGGTCAGTAGGACCACATTCTCCAGTTGGTCTCTAAAAGAAAACCTCACAGTCCATTGTTTAAATGACCTGGTAAGAAATCCGGATTGGTAACAGTTGGGGAAGATGGATGTTATTTCAGTTCTCACTGCAATCCATTGCACTTCCCTCCAGTCCTTGAGTGTTTTTATTGTGATTGGGTTCCTACACCAATCTTTTACAGTTTTCATATTCTTCATAACAATTAGGTTTGAAAGAGGATGCTTAGACGCTGAAGATTCAATATAAAGCTAAATTGAAGAAGACATCTCAATTGATATTTTCTAAATTGTATGAAGCTGCAAAGTTGACTTCTTTATGAGTGCCCATCTTTTGGACCAGATGAAACTTTCATTTATATTTTTTAATTTCTTTTCTATTTGAATCATCCTCGCTTGATAGAGTGAGACCCCGTGTAACCAGGACATAGGGAGTGAGTTGTAAAGTTCAAGATCTTGCTTAATCTTATTGAATAAATAAGCTTTAAACATCTGATCAAACTGGGATGTTGGAAATATACCCAAGCAGACGAAACCCATCAAAGACCATTTATAAAGGGGAGGAAGTAAAAGATTTGGGTGTCTGTTGCTGACATAGCCTCAGATTTGGAGAAATACATTTTTATACCAGATAAGGTGCTAAATAAATGTTTCACTTCTATTAGACAATTTACTGATTTTTTGTAGGGTTAGACAAGAATAATAAAACATCATCAGCATATAAAGTAATCTTATGAAGATCCTGACCGATTACAATCCTGCAGACTGCAGGGTCACATCTTTTTGTATCAGTTAACGACTTTATAGCCAGACTGAATAATAGTGGCGACAGCCCTGTTGGCTTCCTCTCTTAAGAGTTTTTAGACCTAACCACATTAGCTGTAACGGTTGCCATAGGGCCATTAAAAAGAACCTTAAAGGAGTTAATGAAATTATGACCTAAACCAAATTGTTCAGCTTGGTCAAAGGGCTTCTCTGCATCAAGAAAGACCATCTGTTGCTTGTTATTGACATATCTGAATCACATTTAGGACTCTTCTAACACTGTTTCTTGAGTTACTACCTTGAATCTCTGTTGCTTTCTAACTTTCACAGCTTAGAAATCGCTCCTCAGAATGTGGATGTTAATGTTCATCCCACTAAACATGAAGTGCACTTCCTGCATGAGGACAGTGTCATCGAGAGCGTTCAGAAGCACATCGAGAGCAAACTCCTGGGCTCCAACTCCTCACGTACATATTTCACTCAGGTATGAAGTGACAAGGTCTCTTTCTTACTGTGCCCCTACTGTTTCACGTCCACATTATCTGACGTATTGTGCACCGCCACGTGTTTACTGCAGACTGTAGATAAAAGATGGATACAATCGCTTTAATTTCCTGCATTTATCTTAAAGCTCAAATTTAGCGTTCCTGTCTCCATCTTTGTTTTTTTGCAACCACAAGTGACAACATTTGTATGAAAGGCTTTTGCCCTGGCTTCATCTTTCAGCAGGGGAAGTTACCACCAGGTCATTTACAGTCTGTGCCCATCTCTGTCTTTGTGTAGACGTTGTTGCCGGGACTGTCAGTCTCAGGTAACACTGAGGTTAAGGCCTCCAGCACCACATCGGAGTCTAGCGAGCGAGTCTACGCACATCAGATGGTGAGGACCGACTGTCGCACACAGAAGCTAGATGCCTTCCTCCAACCGAAAGAAAAGCCGCTCCCTGATCCCAAGCCTGCTGGTCCCAGCAGTGGGCAGACTGCGATCAAAGCCATCCAGGCGGACAGCATAGAGATAGACGATGTAGATGACTCAGACATGCTGGAGGCGCTGGCTGAACAGGAAGCAGAGGTGCCAAAGGGCGAGGAACAAGGCAGCGTCGGTGCTCTTGATAATCAGAGGTGAATGACATATGTGCAGTAGCAGTAGCAGCATTAGATTGTGTGAGTCAGCAGGGATTAAAGACTCAGTCAGGGAGTAACTTTGAGTGTAATCCTGTCAGAATTTCTGCAAGTTAGATCAGGACAAGTCTAATGTACGATTGATCCTGCACTGTGAGCAAATCTGAACATTGACCCGCAACAAATGAGTTGTGTAAGAGAGCAGAAAGAAGAATGTAAAAGTAAACATGGATCAGCCCTCACTGATGAGACATCAGCCTTAGGGCCAATCAGTAACAAAAGCAGTGTTGTGTTTAACTAACACTGGCATTTAAAGTTACAGCATGTCATTTTTTAAGGTTATTTAACTGAAAAAAAGAACGCTGTGCTCTTAAATATGCATTGAGGAGTGTATCAATACATCTTCCAACAAAGTGTTGCTTTCTCATTAAATTAGAATTAATATAGAAATAGAATTAAATACATAGGAGCAGGCGATGGTTTGTGAAAGCTGCCATGTTGCCCAGTCATATTGAATACAGTGGCTGAGATGGACATGTGTTTATGTATGTGGCTAAAGATTGGCCACACATACATGAGGTAATAGTATACCACCAGGCTCGAGTATCCTAAGAATCACACTTTCCCTCTGATAAACTATTTGGTTAAACTCAGATTGTATAAGAGTTTATTCACTACCTGTGAGAGTGATTTTAGATCCACTTTAAAGAAAGTTTCACTTTCAGCGCCAGCTAACAACAGCTAACAGCTGAAAAAACAGCAGCGCTTATCAACAGAAAGGTTCAGGATATCCTCAAAAACTCGGCTCATTATCGCTGTGATTACACAGGAGTGATTTTCACTGACTCACCAAGTGGTATCAGACTCCTTTCACAAAGTTTTACAGCCTCCGCCAGAGTAAATAGACGTGGACACATATTGACGGGTGAGGTAAACGGTGGAGTCACACTCACTACAGATGAACGGCCAGAGATGTTTGTCCTACAGCAGCAACTGTAGCTGGCATTATTGCATTATTCACTTGAATACGGAGGAGTAAGAAAACAGAATTCAGCTGACTGTAACGTACTGACATCTAGGGGTGAGACTGAATAACAGGTTGTTAAGAGTTTTGGCGAGACAGTTGTTAAAACATGAACACTGAAGATCCTTCATAGATAGATTCCTGAGCTGTAAAGGGGTGATTAAAGAGTTTCAGGCAAAATTTAAAGTGAGCCAACTACGCAGCACAAAACAGCTGTGACAAATCAGACAAGAAAAGTCAAACATCTGGCAGCTTCAGAGCCACATATTCCTCCTTGTTGTAGAAGTAGATAAAGAAAGATAAATATTGGCGTTAGCTTAGCAGAAACATGACTCCAGATGAATACTGTTGGTTTCTTCTGCCCCCAAGTGGCCAACAAAGAAAGTCATCCAGTCCAAGCTTGGAGTACATGTAGACTTTATATTTTTAAGACAACAAATATCTGCAACTAAATGTGTGTTAACATGTATGATCACTGGCACATCCTGTTAAGTCCCACAGCATTTTTAATGTAACCGGGTGTGATTGGGTCTGTGTGCGTTATTGTGAGACAGGAAGCGACCGAGGACAGAGCAGAAAGAGCAGCAGCAGGAAGAAGGCGAGGACTTGACGGCCGCAGCCACGCCCAAGAGACGAGTGATCAAACTGAACAGCATCAAAGAGCTGAGAGCTGAGATCACAGAGAACACACATAAAGGTGTGGCGTCACAAAACCTGCCCTGTACCTCTGAGCACTAGCGCCAAATCAGATCTGGGGAATCTCCATCCCGGCTAAACTGAGCAGTCTAACATAAGAACCTCTTTGACTCTCTAAAAATGTTCCACTGATTTGACTTCCTGCTCCGGGGCCCAGGTTGTTTTTCATAACCAGCTTTACGCAACTTCTTCTGCTGCTACATCATGCTCTCGTAATGATTCATTCGACCTCTCAGCATGTCTCAAATAAACCCTTTATTGATGAACTTTAAGAGCGGTTTTTGTGATTTATATAACAAAACAAAGCCAAACATGTTTTATTCATGCACGTTCTCTCCAGGCCTTCAAGAAATGATGCAGAACCACTCGTTTGTGGGCTGCGTCAATCCCCAGTGGTCTCTGGTGCAACATCATACTAAGCTCTACCTGCTCAACACCAACAAACTCAGGTGAGAACCGTGAAAAAACTCTGTTCAGCTCTGCTCTTTCAAGCTGGTGCTGCTGCTTTATGTCTCATAATGTGTTTCTCTTGCAGCCAGGAGCTTTTCTACCAAATACTCATTTATGACTTTGGAAATTTCGGTGTACTCAGACTGTCTGTAAGTAAAGTGTACAACGTCAGTGATTAGAAAACACTGTGTGGATCCTAATGATGGATAATGTGTTTTCAGACCCCAGCACCTCTTTATGACTTGGCCATGTTGGCTTTGGAGTCAGAGGAGAGCGGCTGGACTGAAGAGGACGGTCCCAAAGAAGGCCTGGCTCAGTACATAGTGGACTTCCTGAAAAAGAAAGCGGAGATGCTAGAGGACTATTTCTCCATGGAGATAGACCAGGTCAGAAATATTCTCTTTAGATAATTTCTGCTTGCATTTCAACATTGTTCGAACTCATGTTATAACCAAAAAAGAAACCAAACCCAAAACACATCCACAACAGGAAGGAAACCTACTAGGACTCCCGCTGCTCCTCGACAACTACACCCCAGTCATGGAGGGTCTCCCTATGTTCATCCTGCGCCTGGCAACTGAGGTAAGCTAGATCATAGCCTCTCCATTTAAGCTACAATTCTGGAAACACAAACTGAAGACCTTTGTGCGGCGATGTCGTGCAGGTGAACTGGGACGGTGAAAAGGACTGTTTCAGAGACTTCAGCAAAGAGTGCAGCATGTTCTACTCCATCAGGAAGCAGTACATCCTGGAGGCCGAGCCAGGAGAGGAGCAGGTGTGAATACTGAACTTTGCAGAAATTGTCCAGCCAGTTATGGACCTTGTTTTGTCTCGTGTGAGGTGTAACGCTCGTGACGTTTCAGGGCACTGAGGTGAACTCTTGGCGGTGGAAAGTCGAACACCTCATCTTTAAAGCTTTCCGAACCCTCTTCAGTCCTCCGAAGAGCTTCAGCGAGGATGGCACTGTGCTGCAGATCGCCAACTTACCCGATCTCTACAAAGTGTTTGAGAGGTGCTGAAACTGCTCATCATGGCTGAAAAAAATCAACTATATAAGCTCTTTTTCTTTTTTTTCTTAAATAACACATACTGTAAATAAATACTTTATAGAAAACAAGACTTCACATTTCTGTCTTTATGAGTAAAAATTCTGTTATAAAAGGGTCTCTGTTGCAGGAAACCCTTTCTGAACGGCTTACTGAAAAGTGCCAAGGCTCCACATGGTTTCCTAACACTAAGACTTCAGGCATGAAGCCAGGAAAATAGAAGTGGGTCACAAGTCCCATAACGAAACCCGAAAACGTGCCAGCAAATGAGCTCGACTTTTATTACTTCTCCATTCCACCTGTCAGTCGAAGCTGTGTCAGCACTCTGTGTGAAGGAGGTTAAAGCAGCTCTGCCAGTGTTTCCATCAACACCTGAGGGACAGTAACTAGTTTAACACCTGCAGAAGACCAGAAAAGAGAGTGAACTGTACTTACCTGATTTACTCTGTTTCGTTTTTAAAGAAGAAAGCGAACCCGAGTTATTCTAGTGATTCCAAACGGGGACAAATTAAATTCATACATCTTTTGATTTCAGAGTTTCAAAAGTGGAAATTGGTGTAGGCTTCCCTCGCTCTATGCATAGAGAAGCAGAAATCTAAAAGATGTGCTCCACTTTTTAAGATTCCAAAATCAGCTTCAATTCTTTACTCGCACATCACAGTAATACAACCTGAAGTGAAGAACTCTGACAGCCCCTTTCAAGTATTGCTTAGCAGTGGGATTAACGTGTTAAAAGACATACATGGGAAAGAAAGTTTGACTGGAAACAACACAAGAAAAGCAGATAATATTTAATAAAAAAGGTCCACAAAATTTGCAGTTTTGTTCTGTGGCTTTTTTGTAGCCTTCACTTTCAGGGCAGTGGGAATGACAGGACACCAGATGTTAGCATGAATCTTCAGCTTGGCCATTGAAGTATTTTTAGCTCATAAAAGAATCACTAAAGGGCCATAATGATGGGCTTCATTTGAGGTTTTTAAAATCCTCCTGGTTTGAAATAATCTTTCAGGATGCCAGCAATTTGACCATAAGATGGCGCTATAATGGTTGGGTTGAACATTGACAGAGTATCCGGTGTATGTGGTTAAACCAGCCTTGTCCTCGTTTGGCCCCTGATAACATTTTGGGCTCTTCTCTTCAGTATTAGAATCAAATGAAGACCTCTTGGTTAATAAGAACAGCTTAGTTTCTCATCACTGGCTCCCTGTTAAATTAATTTCATTTCTTCTCACATGAATGAGAAATGATCTCAACGGAGCCTCAGTCTCAGAGTGACAGCTTACTTCTTGTTCTAAGAGTATCCAAAAGTGGCACATCATCAGCCATCAGACCCCTCTCCTGTCAAACCAGCTTTTAGTTTAGGTTCAAGAGACAGAACTTAAGTAGGTGCACCTTGCTAGACACCCCTTTGCCTTCAGCACTGTATTAATTCTCCATGGCACAGATTCAAAAGTGCTGGAAACATTCAGCAGAGTTTTCGATACATGCTGATGTGACAGCATCACACAATGATCCTGCAGCAGAAATCAGCCCAGGGGGCATTTTTCTTTTTAGTCTCAGTTTCCTGTTCTTAGGTGAAATGAGTGGCATCCAGTGTGGTCTTCTGCTGCTGTAACCCATCTGCTTTAAGGTTCAACATATTGTTGCAGAAGAAAATGCTCTTCTGCACAACTTGGTTGTGACGAGTGGTTGGGTTATTGTTATTGTCCTAGCAGCTTTAAGCCGTCTGACAGTTCTCTGACCACTGGCATCAGCAAGGGATTTTCACCCAGAGATTTGGACCCCCCTCTGTAAACCCTATGATGGTTGTGTGGGAAGATCCCAGTAGATCCCCAGTAGTACAACAGTTCCCAGTAGAACTATTGTACCTAACATTTAAAGTGCCTTAAGATCTATGCAGAAATAATGTAGGTCGATTGTCCTACATAAAAAAATAAAATAAAATGGAATCCACACTTCTGTAAATGACACATTTATTTTCAAGAAATCTTTTAAATATTTGAAAAATTTCAAAGAAACCGCAACAGACACAGTTGGTTTTATATATATATATATATTCAAATAATAACTGCACCTTTATTTTTTATTTTTTTATTCCTTTTTAAATACATGTACCTGTTAAAACAATTATTGTTTTATTAAGCGGTGCAGACCCCCAATCTCCTGGTGTGAAAAGGCACTTCACTGTGTGAGAGGAAGTCAGGAAGATGCGGGGCTGGAGCAGCCATCAGGGTTGAATTGTTTAAAAAGCATCATTATACTCATTCATGCAACTTATGGAACAAAAAACAAAAAACAAAAAAAAAAAAGCACATCAAAAAACAAAAAAGTACAGTCAAGCACCCAGTCAGAGGGAAATAAATCTCATGGATAACACGATGTAGTATAAAGCTCTGAAATTTTAAGTAGTGAGTAGAGAAATGTCCTCGGATGTATCTCCCAGCAACTCGTGTAGTTTTATTAGTCGTATTTCTGAGTTCATTCCCACACAAAACCAATGTCTCTTGATTCAGAAAAACAAAGAAAACAGTTCAGTTCGTTTGCCTGTGCTACAGGTTTTAAGTGTTTTTGGTTAGCTACAAATCTCAAAGTGTTACAGCTGAAAATGGAAATGTGCTCCAGTCGCAATATGGCAGTCAGAGGTCTGAGGTGCGGATTTAAGGGCTTCTGTGGTGACGCTGCCTTGCCTCATTGCTGTGACAGAAGGGCATTCCTGTTGGCCTTCATTTTCTCAAGGCGCTTTACTAGGTGGTTGTTGGTCATCTCCATCTCCTCTACCTTATCTAAAGCTGTGCGCAGCTGTGGGGGAGCAGAGGGAGATAACACAGTCAACATTCTGCCACATCAGGTTTGTGCTCTGGGCTAAATCTGATTTAGGTGTTGTTACCTCTCTTTGAATTTTACGTTTTTCTGCTTTAAGTTCGTCCTCGATTTTCTCTGCGTTATCTGCCGCTGCCTTGTACCGGGAGACTTGCCCTTCAAGTCTGTTAATCTGGGGGAGAAAAAAAACAAAAACAAAACCCGGAACGGATTAGTTTCCCATTTTAGCCACAATACCAACTTTTTTACTGAGGTTTCTGCAAAACATTTCACTTACATTTTGTTCCATTGTACCCATTTCCTGTTCTGCTTTTGAAAGCTTGAATTTGTATTCACTAATCTGTCTGTTGGCATCTCCTACAGAGAGCAGAGTTTCAACGTTAAAAGAAAAAGGGGTGGTTGCGGTTTAGCTGTCGTGTAAGTCGGGTAGCGAGGTCAACTTACTCTGCATTTCAATAAGGTGCAGGTCTGTACCGTTTTCCATCCTCTCCCCATCTGTGTACGAACTGTCCACCTTTGAGTGTTTCTGTTTCTCCTCCTCGAGCTGATTCTTCAGTTTCCTAATCTGAGCCAAAAGTTCGTCCTTCTCCTCTGCCAACTTCCGTAGCCTGACATCTACAAAACACAAGAAGAGTACATTTAATCAAGCTGAGAACTTTAGTCTTTTCCAAGGATGAAATGCCTAACTTGCTGTAAACATTCCCACTATATAGGCAACAGGTGGTCCAACTCACCCAGTGGACCCTCTCCTGCAGACTCCAGCACCTGGGCGGCCTCCTGGGAGACCAAAGTGATCCCTGAGGACGGAGACTCGTGGTTGACATCTCCGTTTGGTGTACCATCTGGGATGATGACCAGCCCATGTTTCTGTAGTTAAGGGAAAAAAAGCTAGCTGAAGCCTTGTTCTATTATACTTTTTTTATAGGATACCATCCCGCACAGTGAGTGCTGTGGTTCCAGGATGTAACAGTTAATGATTTTAGAGGTTTAAACGTGTGGATCGAGACACTCATTCCAATGTTTTACACCCTGACACTGCACAGGCTGCACTAATCCAAGCCTGAAAGCACAAACTGGACTGAAACAACAACTGCTTGATGAGAATAATGATGGCTTCAAACAATGTTCTGCTTGTGTTCTGACAGGTTTTGCAAAACACTTTAATATTATTGCAAAATTTGATATCAGATAACGTCACCCCATCTGGCAGTGGGTAAAGAAACATGACTCTAGTTAAATCTATTGAACTGTTACAACAACACGTCCTAGCAGTGTGCATTCTCATCATCTGAACTCACATTGCTGTTATTGACTGTTGTTTGTTTTTTAGTTACCATGTTGAGATCCAAGTACTACAGTGATAATGTTTGCATACATTAGGAATTTTATTTAATGAAATGTAGTCAGGGTCAAGAACAAATTCAGCAGTTACCAAAAGTTATGCACAAGTAGGAAGCAGGGGAAAAAACAAAAAAACAACTAATTAAAATAAGTGAAACAGCAAAGAAAGCGGAAAGAAAAACAAAGCGGTGGAAGTAAAAAGTATAACAACAAAACAGCAGGCTTAGTTCCAAGAAGAACAAAAACAACCACAACAAAAATCTTTTGGCCAGCAGCTCTTTCCTGTAACCTTTATTTTTTTTGTCATTCGGTTGACCTACCTCTCCTGCTTTGGATTTCCCCTTGATGTCAGCGAGCTCATCTCTGAGCTCATCTCTTTCATTCCTAATGCAATCAAAGTACTCTTTCTGCCTCTCTAGGGCCTGGCCACATGGATGAGAGAAGACAAGAGAGAGGAGAAGAGGCAGAGAAGTTGGATAGACTTTGGATAGACATGCAATGCCACACATGCTGGAACAAGACAGGTACCATGCACAAACATGCACTGTGCATATCGAACAAAGAAGAGGGACGTAATAACAAACAGCACACGAGCAGAGAAGGACAAGGTGACGAGCTTTGAGGGTTAAAGGGAAAGTTTAAAAGGAAAGGTAGAGCACAGGGGGTTGAAAGGGCACTGCTTCTGATTCTCACAAAAAAACAACAACTATACATTAACACGATGCTGACTACATTAACAAATTGACCGATTCACAGATGGAACATGCATCTCATGCTGCAATTTATGGACTTAATGTCTCTTAGAGTTCACATGACCATCCTTCCAGAAATGTTGACCACAGCAGGCTTTAACGCCGTGCCAGTACACTGTTATTGTTAGCTGAGGCCACACAATCAAACTGAAATCTGTTATTTTGACATGCAAAAATCCAAACCGTATGTGAATGGGTTCTGTTATGTGCTAATGCCTAAGGGTCTCCATCATGCAGAGACAGCATGAGAGGCAAAAGAGCTGGAGCGGAGAGGGGGACAAAAAACCCCACAGCCATCGATTGCCTCTCATGTTCTGTCAGAGCAAAGGCATGGGACCTCCTACCGCAATCTTTTTGTCCTTCCAGTTTATCGTTTCCTGCAGGTCAAACACCTCTCTGGTGAGGGCATCTAACTTAGTCTGCATTTTCTGGCTCTCCTGGAGTGGTGTTGAGCAGCAACAAGAGGACACAACACAGGACAGGAACAAAACAAGAAAAACTGAATGGAACAAAGAAGTGAAAATGCACATGTATAGAGACAAAAAGACAGACACTGGTGAAACAGTGTGAAAAGACACTAATTAGAGCAGATATAGCTGGAATAGGAATAGATATAGAAATGAATGATTGATAGGATATATGGAATGAGAAGAACTGTCAGAGCAATAGACAGGATCTATGGTAGAGGATCTAGAGGCAGGCCAGTGCCAATCAGTCCTTATCAAGCTAGCGCAGTAGTTTCCGAACATCTTCCGCAGCCAGTACAGACACATCAACACTAGGCTGAAAAAAAAAAAGTTTAAGGTTCAACAATACCTCTATAAGCTCATCTCTCTGGCGGATTCCCTCTTTCAGTTCTTCTTGTTTATGCTGGAGAACTGTACATGTGTGTTTTTGTCTTTCTAGATCCTGAAAGCACAGACAGAACATTTTAGCCACAACTCTTCTGTAAAGAGTTTGTGACGTTACAGGTTACCACACGGGAAATTTATCACCTTCGACTTTTCTTCCAGCTCCCTCTTCATCTCTGACATTTGCTCCTCCATCTCCTCTATGACATCCTTGAGTGTGTCCACTTGATAGATGAGGTTGGCTTTGTCGTTGTCCAGCTGTGCATTCGATACCATGGCTTTCTTGTACTTCTCCTCTACCTCTGTGAGTGACTCCTGATAAAGGTTTGCAACATGTTAATACGTAAAAAAATAAATTAATTATTTCACACTCCACCTACATGCAACAGGTGCGTTCTCTGGTATAAGAACAGCTTTTGTAACACATCAAACATGAAATGGCCAAACATGCTACACATGTTTAAGTTTCAGATTAATAAAAAGATATTTAAAATACAAAACTGCTATTAAAAATACTGAATATGTAATTTGGGACTATGTAATGCACAAATGGTGAAAATGATCATACAATAATAAAAATGCCTTCAACCACTTTCAGCAGTGAAATAAGGCAGAAAAAAAAAACTATGAGTGCACCAGAAAGCAGAAAACCAGTTAAAAGTGCACCAGTTGTATCCAACTATCAAGAACATAAGATTGTTAGTAAACTACTCTTATCAATAAAAACATACAGTTTCCTTCCTTAGAGGACAGGAAGTTGCGGTGAAAGTCAGTGAGCCAGAGGGCCATTGAACCCTGTGCCAAAGAAAGCCTGGGTGGAAGAAATAATTTGAAAGAACGACTGATCTGTCAGCAGGTGGAGCTTTTACTCTTCTTCTTAAGACATTAAAAACCAGCACTAACTGAGGGAGTGTCTTCATTTAAGATCAAAACAGGAAGAGGGAGAAGACCATGCAGGAATAAAGAGTCATTGCGCAATTCTGACTGGTAGCAGGCAAAGAAACAGCTGTGGTGTTAGGAGCTACAGGACAGACTTCAAGGGGTGTGAGTGGGGAGGCAGTGTGAGTTAGTGAAGTCATGCTGCTCCCAGAGGACAAGAGAAGACATGCTGTGAGCTCAAGCCCCTCTACCTTCAGCTCTTTAAGCCCTTGCATGTACCGCCCTTCTACATCCTGAATCTGGTCCTTTAGTTCATAGATATCCTGTAGAGCAGATGGAGGGAATGGTTGGGGTGAACTGGGGCATCAGAGAGGTTGGGGAGTATAAAAGGGAGAGACAACAAAGCACCCGTGCTGCCATGTCAAACAGTCCAGCTGACATACAGATGCCCACTTAGAGACAGACAGTGTCATGGGCACATGTCCCATCCAGTCCTCCCATGCACACACACAGAAAACTGGTTAAAGCAGACACAAAGAACAGCAGGAGGGCAGCAGAGGCAACGCTCCAGAAGGAATGTGTGTTTACATAAAAGGCTCAAAAACACAATAATCAAACATCCAAAATCAAATTGGAATTTTGTGTGCTAACTTCTAATCAGTTATTCACTAATTATTATAGAAAAGTGACACTGTGTGTATTTGAACTTCTTACCCTAAGTTCACTCAGACTGGTGTCGGGGTCGTAGGCGCTGCTGGTGTCTGTGCTACCTCGACGTGATGAGGTACCACCCAGTGATGCCAGGGTGGCTGCCGAGAGGCCTGGGGTGGCACACCGGGAGGATGGCTGAGAACATAAAGTACCCCAAACCCCAGTGAGAAAAACAAACGCAGCACAGCACGATGCAAAGCAATCATCTGATACTACATGGCTCTTGAGTAATCCTGTTCTATTCAAATCCACCTGAAAGAGAAACCAGCTCAGACTCCCAAACGGCTGTTTGTATACACTAGGTTACTTTTATTCCCATTTTTTTGTGCTTGCATGTAATACAGAAAATTTATTCCCAGTGGAATTTGATTTACTGATGACTCAGACATTACATTTAATTTTTTTAAATTAACTTTGTGATGAGGAGTGCAATAGTTGCAACAGAAACAGAAATGTGTCTGGTGTCATTCTGCTCTCCACATTCCTTTGTATAATTGTACTATAGTTGTTTACACACACAACACACACACACACACACACACACACACACACACACCCTTTCTTAGCGCTACCTGGTGAAGCTGTATGTGCGATCTGAAATGAAACACTCGCTAACCCTGCCTCGCGTTGATGCGAGATAACATGATAATAACACAGTGAGGGTGACACGCATCCTGGCACCTGTATGCTCTACCCAGGATGCACCCTTGCATAAACCAAACAAAAGCCTCTCTAACAGTGAGAAATGATCCGATGGAGATCATCTTCTGGTGTGCGCTACATGTCTGAAAAGCAACAATATTCCGACCTCTTATCCCCAAGACTGTCCAAAACTGTCCTTTGAGGACATCTGTTATAGCGACCTCTGCATGACTCAAACAGGATGTACAGAAGTCTTGTGCGATCCCTCAAATCTCTATAGGTGTAGCAAAATATGTAAATAGGTGTAGCAATTTATCGAAACGTAGCAAAATTGAAATTCAAACCAAACAATTATGGATGGCTGTAGACACTCACTGTTGTACCCGTACTTATTTTGGTGATGTTTTGAACCAATCAAATTTGGATTCATTACTCCATAAAACATGTTGCCACTGATTTTCGGTTCTTGTAACCTGGCATACCTCAGGCTTTTCTCCCCGTTCCCCTTACTAAACAACAGCTTCTTGACAGCCACACTTCTGCTGAGACCATTTCTGAGGCTTTAGTGAACAGTACGACAGATGCGTCTTTCAGGTCCTGTGTCAGGTCTATGCCCTATTTCTTAACGACCTCTAAGGTCTGTCTTCTTCACTTGTTCCATTTTCTGCCTGTCAAACTGTTAAATTAGGGCATTTTTCACAGTTTCAACTAAGAAAAAGGGAACAAATGATTTGTTTTTACTTCAGGCTGCTGGCAAGACGTCTGTTATGTGTAGAAATAATACTGGTTATTATGAGTTTCTTTTTCTTTTTTTAAATACCTGAATGATTCATAGGTCAGTGTTAACTAGCTTAAAAAATATTTTGCACAGTATCCCCAAAACACCATCATTGGAGATCATTTAATTCTTTGCTTAAGAGAAAAAAAAAAAAAAAAAAAAAAGTAATGGCACTTACTCGACTATAATCTGAATACTGCTTGTCACATTTTTCATCCAGCTGCAAAGCAAGCAAGAAAAAAACCCCATCAGTTTAGTTCATATTCATGCAATAAATTAGGAACATACAACCTGTATGGTCAAGCTTGAAGCCGTTTCCTCATCTGTAAAAGCAGTTTACAAGTTAATATGAGTTAGGTAAAAGTGCTGCATGTTCACAAAAACTACAGAGCTGACAGCTGATCAAGACACCAATACATTAGATACCCAGCAGTCCATGCTGCAATCACAACCACTGCAGTGGCCCACAGCACCCTACTATCAATAACAGATTAATTTCCACACAAAAACAAACAAAAAAATATGAATGAGTTTTAAATACCAAATATAATTTTTAATCGTGCGTAAGCCACTTCTGTCATTTTTATTTGTAAGTAATTTGTGTTAGACTCCATTCCCAAGCACACCGTCTGGAACTTTGTTCAGTCACTTACAGCATCCAAATCTGGAATACTCAAATCATCAAGGTCAGACACAATACTGCCTCTTCGGTTGGAGCGGCTGAAATAATCAGCGGCCGATTCACTAATGTCCAAGAGGTCAGAAGACTACTTACAACAGGCGCAGGATGAAGAGAGAGAGAAGAAAGAGGCAGAGACAGAATAAGAGAGGGCCACTGAGTAAAACACGAGACAGGATAAGTACACATGAGTATTACATTATTGATGCCCAGTACAATACAATTAAAAAAAGCAAAAGCGCTGAAGTTTACTGCCACATCAACTACCCCATTACTACAGCTCACCCCACTGTCCCTCCTGCCTCTGCTACCGCGTTCCTGGGACACACTGCTGACAGTGTCATCATCTGAGGAAGACTGACACAAATACGCACACAGACAAACGTCACAAAATGAGGAATCAATGCACTTTTATACAGCAAACAGCAACTGACAGAATTCCAAGTCTTGGTCTTAAATAGAATTGATTTACTTTAAAGCAGCAGTAAGAAACCTAATTCAATTTTATGCATTTAGGATAATTATCTCAGATGCATCAGCTGGACCCAAGTTAAACCTTGCTACAACTTCTCAGCCTGCACAGAACTGTTAACACACTTGTCACACAAAGTCTGTCAAAAATGCTTTCCTGAAACGGTGAGAGGAGGTGAGGAGGAGGCTGTTAGCAGTAGGTTTTTGGGTGCTCTCATGCAGACTGGCGGTGGTTTTAAGGTGCTCACCACAGGGCTGCTACGAGTGGAGCTGGCTCCAGAGGAGTACCAGCTGTATTCAGAGGGCTGTGGATGGGATGAGGAGGAGGACAGGATCAGCATGGAGCCAGACATCACACTAATGGCATAACAGTAAACTGCTGTGGGATGACAATGCAAAAATAACGTGGTTCGACAAACAGAAGACTTACAGCTCTTGAACTGTAGCCTGAGCCGTAAAGGCCAGCGTCGTCGCAAATAGAGGCCTGAGGGTACACGTGGGAGACAACGTAGGACTCAGCAAAACACGAGAGCACACATAAATCTATGACGCACTAGCTAAACAGACTCTCTTTTAGCCATGCAATAAACAAATACTTGGTTTTCCAACTTCAGCTTGGTTTCAGTGCTCCACATCAGAAGCCTTGGCTTCACACAGACTTCTGTCTTATCTAACCGAAGCACAAATCTCTGCCCACAGATAAGTGCGCAGAGTCCAGGAGCTAAATATAAGCAGACCCAGCCACACTGGGCATCCAATCTCATGTATGTGGCTGTGACAGAGGGGGGAGGTCTGCCTCTGAAGGCAACTAGAAGCGTGCAGAGATGCTGGCCACTTAGAGAACAAAAACTGACCGTGCTGTAGCTGCGAGACAGCCCTGTGCCAGTGGTGCAGGGTGAGGAAGTGGTGGCCTGTTGGAGAGGAAAGGAGCAGGGAAAGGTCACCTTAGAGGACAGAGGCAGACCATTGTGGAAAAGTGAGGCGGTGAGAGAATAAAGAGAAGCAGCGAGTGGAAACAGGACGAATGTTTTGCTGAACCTAACACATTTAGGACTTTGAGCTCAAAGTGTGATAAGACATGACATGTCCATTTAAATAACACCCTGGTCATAGTAATTTACATGAATTCAAATGATTTTAAGAAGTGTGGGTATAAAGTTCTGAGCAACACTATGCGCCAACTGGTATGTTTCTCTCTACCCTGATTATTATGACACACAAACAATGCCCCTTATTACAAATATCTAACAAATATGTAACACATAAAAACTCCACTAAACGACACCATGCAGACAGGAATAGTCAGCTTCAGCTGGCTCCATTTTCAGTGAGTGTCTGTCAACTAAAAGTTGCACAGCAAAGGACCAACCCGATAGGTAGAGGTGGAGAGAAGAGGTGGTGGTTTGGTCTTTGTTAGGCTGGTGTAGTTCCTCTGATCGTGGTACAGCCCAGTCTGGAAGGATATAACCACCAACAGAAATTTCATCCTCTGGTGTGTGTTTTATTAACACTTCTTGATCTATGCGCCACTTCACACAGTGATGACAAGTAAAGGGTAAAGTCAGCTGCCAAGAAAATACCACTGCAAGCCACCACAATGACTCTACACCATCTCCATGCTTGAGATCACAGCCAAGACAACAACACTGACCAGAAGGTCTTTCTTTGAGGGCCGGGATGAAGCCTTCTTATGGCTATGCAGATCATTGTACACAGAACTCTGTTCAACACAGAAAAACAATGCAAAGAGAACGAAAATGCAGCTGTAATGGGAAACAGGAACGTCAAGAAAAAGAAAGTTATAAAGAATGGCAAACACCTAAGTTTCATACAGTGGAGCGTGAACTCTTGAGCGCAGAGCTAGTAGAGATGCCATCAGACTGAGGAGGAGAGACCACAGAATTATGATCAGATAAAGATTAAACAACAGAAACAACCAAACAAAAAAACACATCTGGGATGCTGTTAGGTCAACTTCTACAAATGCATGCATATGTTTGGTGTACTAGACACATAACTGTGTTTTGAAAAAGATTTTGGTAATGCTGTACTGTACACCCTGCTATTCTTACACAGTTTAGAATCTGTGACTTTGTTTCTTTGTCTGCCAACTCATGCTGTACGACCAGAAACTGAGCAACCAAACTTGACACGCACACTGCCACTCCATTTCAGATATGATGTTGTCATTATATCACCTGGCAACCGCCTAACAATGGGCATTTATGTGCCTATAACACCTTTTAAAAGCATTGCATCGTTTGTATTTATGACAAAATCCTCTCTCTAGATAGATATAGATATCTATCTATCTGCAAAACTTCACTTATGTGTGATATATTATGAGGCCATCAGGGTGCCTGTCAACAATCTAGGAAAACTACTAAAATTACGTATAACCGTAACATGACATTATATTGCCCTTATATTACCTACAACACCTCAGGAAAGCACTGTATCACTTTTATTTCACAGCCAAGACCACAAGCAGGGCAAACAATACAGTACTATGAGCATATACTAGTGGGTAGAAATATACCATTATGATATCTAAGAACCAGTGTCAATGTGCATGCATTTCCAGCACAAAGAAAAAAAGAATTTAAAAGCTGAAAAATGTCACACCAAGTTTTCTTATGAATGAATCAGAATCATAAAGCCAGGCATTCAGAAAATACCATGGTGCAAACTGCACTGAAAAGGCATTTCAAGATTAGTAGATGAGAAACTTCAACAAAAAAGGTAACTACTCTAAAACAGTTGCCATCTAGGAGTTAGATCTGCTTGCAAAAATAAGGTTAGGTGAATCTACTATTTAGCCTTCAAACTACTCTCACACATATGCACAGAGAACAAACCAAGGCATCTTTTCTACGGGAACTGGATAGACTCTTAGACCCCAAGTCACGTATTCCTGATGACGACGACTTAGAATAAAAAAACATTAAAAAAAAGATAAGCAGGGAATTTCTCAGAGAAAACTAAAGCAACAGTCAATACTGTCAAAATAAAACGCAGTTCAGCCAAATCTTAATATATATAACAACTGGTTTCCACACAAGAGCAACGGCTTTCACACATTAGTGTGCCCCTATGAGTGTGCAGTCTTAATAAACGTGGCAGGGGTGTATTATGTACGCACCCTGTAGCTGCGGACTGACGTGACATCATCATCCAGCCCCTGTTAATGTGGAAATATGGAGTCACAGTAGAAAAGCAGATAGAGAGAGACACACATGAGTGATGAGAGATTAACTGTATGCCTAAAGGGGAAATAAGAAAAGGAAATAGAGGGAGACAAAGAGGAAGTATGTAGGGGAGATACAGACCCGCTGATGACGGCTGCTGGATCTACTACTACTAGAGGCTCTGGCTTTTTCTGCGTCAGCCTAGATTCAGGAAGGAAAGTTGGAGTGAAAGCAGAGAGATCACTGGAACACTTGGTTGCTGTGCAAAGCCCGAGCCATTCAAAAAAAACCTCTGCGTGTTTATCACCAAATGGGTGTCATAAACATTTGCAAATGTTAGCCTTTTCAAGCAAAACGGCAGGATTAATGATAAACTAGACATGCTAATATATTACAAACCTTTGTCTCATTAAACAGCACACAGTGAAAACCTCTTTTCTGCATCAACACACCAACACAGATTAATTTCATGCAGAAGTAGTTCATAAACATTTAAGACACTATCATTTCTTAAGTAGCTGGAGGAGTACAGCTAACGGTCCAAACCGCCTCCTTACATACAGACTCACCCACTCTAAATAAAGTCAAAGGCCAAAGCCTGCTCTCCAAATACACAGTCACAGATTATGGTGTCTCCAAAGCAAATACACTGTTGAGGCATATTTCCACAGTGAGGTACATAGTAGTCAGCAAGTCAAGTGTAGCTAAATTGTCAGGGTTGACTGGGACTCAGTCCCACACAACAGGCTGTGTTAGTGGAAATGGAAGCAACAACACTGCCTCACTGGCCTACCATCCACTGGTGGATCTGACCCCATTTTCTGCTGCTACTGCTGGATGAGCGGTAAGAAAGCTGGGCAGAGGGAGGAAATGCCAGGAAAAACATACAATCATATTTCATTCAAAACTGCTGAAACGGAAAAACTGGGTGACATTTAAACCAGGAATAGAAGATTTTTTTGTTGATTTGTGGACATGCAGCACTTTCATTTTTTTCTTTCCATGGGTATATTTCTGTATGTGAACTGTCACTGTAGACTTTCTTTTATGCTATAAAGCCAACAGCTTGTAGATCATCTGCTGTGGATGCAGATGAGCACTTTGCAAACAGAAAACAAGCAGAAAGCAGAAAGCAGAAAGAAAACAAGACCAAATCCCATAGTAAAATTACAAAACATTTGTGCTAACAGACACAGCAGTAAATCAGAGTACCTGATGGCCTGAATTATGGTCAGAGTATCTTTGCCTATCAGGTCCACTTACCTCTTTCTGTTGCCGTTCAAGTTCCCTCATTCGAATGTCTCTTGCCTCTGCCCGAGCCGCCCTCTTTGCTGCCAGCCTCGCCTCCGCCTGTAACACATAAAAGGAACACACCTGTCAATCTCAAATGGAAACTTATAAAAGGTATAAAAGAGACAGCAGAGCGCTGCAATAAAAATAATCACACTGTAGAATTTACATGAGTATGTTTGGATATTGAACCGTTTCCTGTAAAAGAGAAGGCATCTGGCAGATGTGGGTTGATTTCATTTCTTCACACTCGCTTGAAGGTCGTGCTGTCACATAAGATGAAGCCCTGCTTAGTTTTAACAACACATCAACAATAACAAATCACCAAAAACGACCTAGTTTATGGATCTACCAGGATGATAAAGACAAATTAGTGCTTATTTAAAAAAGAAAATTATAATAAAGATAGATTTGTTTTTATTTCACAAACACTGCTTTAATCACACAGTAGAGACCACTCAGTGTAACTGTAAAATGATCTGCTCTGTAAATACCTTATTCTTAAGCAATATCAAAGATTTCTCTATTGAACTTTTTTGTTTTGCCTCGACAAAAATAACATTAATATTCGCTGATTTTGTTGTTGTTGTTTCTAAACTCAAATATTGCTACAGGTGCTAAAACGTCTGTCTTTTTACGGTATGGAAACTTTGCAGAGTCCATATTACATTGTGGACCAGCTTCCTCTGTGCCACAGCTCCCGTTGAGTGCTTGGGATGCCTCATCCCCACCAACATGTGCTAACCATTAGCTTCAGGAGGGCTAATTTAAAGCCCTCACAAGGGGAGATGCCGATAGCGCACAAATAAACTGAGAAGCAGAGCAAATAGGAAAAAAAACAAACAAAAAAACAACATGAGTCAGCCTGAAAACAATTTCACAATATCCAAGTGACCCTGAAGCACAAAACAGCTATAAATAAAAGCTAACCTGAATACCAAAACTCCTCTTTTATTGCACAATTTGTTGTAGTGAGTCAGATTATAAACAGGAGATAATTTTACAGAGCATGGAGGCTAATGTGAGCAATCCCTTCACAGCTCCGATTAGACACAGGTGACTATGTAGCCTAGCCTTTCATTGGGTACTGAATACTAACAGCATACCAAACATGCTCTGAAACTAAACATGGCACAAACAGAGAATGGCAAACTTGTTCGTGAAACTAAGCTCTTTATCTCTAGCTAAAAGGCAGTCCATAAATACTGGGGGTAGTGAGTACAGTATCTCACTGCAGACAAACACTGTCAGCATTCCAGCAATTTCTTATCTCCACTGCCAGAATCGAACGCCTGTGGACATACGCTATTCCCGTTTCAATAATAGCCTGAAGCGCACAAACACAATTTAACAATCTTGTTTAGCAGATGAATTATCATTTAATCCTAACAACAAATACAAGCTAGAGATGTTCATATCCAGGCATGTTTTAATAGATTAGTATCAGCTAAAATACATTAACCAAACTCTGATCTTGTCCTTGCTGCATTTCCAACTAAAGCCTGCCAGTGTTCTCTTCTTAAAAGACATTAGGGATCAACACTGCAAGCAGTTCACTGCTCTGTGACTGAAAACCAGAGTGCCACTGTGAAAAATTATTTGGTCACAGAAGTGACTCAACTCACACTCAGGCTGGCAAAATCAGTTAAGTTCCAACAAAAACAAACCCATTAGTAGGGCTGGGCTATATCATACCGTTCACGGTAATACCGGTGTAATTTTGGGCAACGATAGGAAAATGAAATATCGCGATAGAATATGGGTAAAACGCGCATGCGCAGTGCCTTTGTTTACATACACACATGGCGGCGACGCAGAATGAGAAGAGCGAAAGTGGATCGTTAAATGAAACGGATGAACCAGAAGTGGTTTGTAAAAATGCTGCAACTTCAGTGGTGTGGAACAGGTTTAGCTTTCGTCCGTCAGATACACAACAAAGCACTATTTTTGGTAGAGCATGCTAGCGGGCCGTCGTTATTACCGTGTTGTTTGGAAAATATGGCACACTTAAAATCAATCCTTTGATTTTTCTGAAAATCAACAGTGCCCCTTATAATCCTGTGTGCCTTATGTATGAATTCTGGTTGTGTTTACTGACCTCGAAACGATTTTATGTCGTACACGGCGCTTGAAAATCTGTCAAATGTTTTAGTACGACTTTGCTAAGCTACGAACCCGCACCGCTTGATGGATTGTCGGAGCATTACGGCTATATTAGGCAGGCGCCTCGCGGAGTGATACGTACTGTCCTTCAACATAATATTACCGTATTGTGTGTGTATAACCTCTTTTTAAGTTTTGTGGATATTACACATGGTTATGCTGAGGATATGTCGGCCAGTTTCCACTGGAAATGCCTTTTGGTTAAACTGTCAGCAAGAAATTTGCACTGTTACATTTTTATATAACTTTAATGCACATAAAAAACAGCTGCTTGTTTAAGTGAAAATACATTATTAGTGCAAAAAACCCCATCAAAGTTGTGGAGTTGTAAAGCATGTTGTCTAGTGTCAATTATATCGTCAGTCATATCGTTATCGCAAATTTCCAAATGTATATCATGATAAATATTTTTGGTCATATCGCCCTGCTCTACCCATTAGTCCTCCTTTCTCTTTGCTCATTAGGAAAGATGCACCACTGACTGACATCTGCAAATAAGATGACATTTACCAATGGAAGAGGCTGATGTTTCTATCTTCCGTTTCACACCAGTGCTCAAAGAGAGAGTGATAAATACAGAGTTCTTTGTTACCCCCACACAAATGGAAAAGGGAAAAGAGAGAGAGAAAAGAAACCCCAAACAAACCAAAACACACACCCCTAAACACACACACAAAAAAAAACAATAAATAAACTAAATTAGCAAGAGCAGACAGTTTTTTATTTTCAACATTGTTATCAGGCCAGACCTTCACAATTGGCACAACCATACTAATTAACAAAGATAAGTACCTGTTAGTCGGTGCAGACTTTCACTTTCACTGTTTAAAATGACAACATCATTGGCTAAATATTAACCTGAACTCCAAATTAAGCCCTGTTATTGCCTGGTTTCTGTCACTCCTGCACCCTGTACAAAGACTCATAGCGATGTAGAGGGAGCAATGAGTAGACAGCAAGTAGACAGTCTAACACCACAGTATCAAGAGTTAATTTTGATTAATAATAATTTACCAACTTCATGAACATATAATAGCAACTCCAATATTTTAAGCAAGTCGCTTATGAAAAATAAGTTGTGGTTTGGATGTTCAGTTTTATTTGGGGATATATGTGGTAGCCATGTTTTTGCCAGAACAGACGTTTCACCTATGGTAAACTTAATATCCTGCACTGTGATCTGTACAAGGTGAAAAAGGAAGTAAAGTTGCAAGTGTGTAAGAGAGACCAAATGAGAAAGCAAATGAGATGGCTGGCCGTGTGCTCTGCACCTGTTGATCTGTCTGACAGTATGACCTGCTCTGCACAGCAGCACAGCTGAGCTTCTCTGTCTATCCTATCTATAGACTGGCCCATCCAGCCTTGCTCTCTGACTGCCACATCATGGGCCTGAGAAGGTAACCCGAGCAGTAGAAGTTCGCCATTAAACACTCCTCCTACACTTGAGGCAATAAGATTAATCCACCATATGGGGATATTCACCAAAATTCAAGTAATAAGAAATGTAACAGAAGGCTCCTTTTCCTCTGGTTTATGTCAAAGTAAAGTGACTTGAGTGTTGGGAATAGTGTTGAGAAAACACTTCAAGACATCTGAGCTCTCTGAAAATGTGAAACTTATTAAAAAAAAAAAAAGAGAAAAAAAAAAGCAGATTAATCGGTACACGATCTATAAAATGCCACTGTAAAACCTGAAGCAAAACACACACTGTACAAGAAGTTAATGTAAATGTCAAAGTTATTGTAAAATTAAAAATAAGTATGTGGAATGAGGAATCTGTAGTCAAGGTTACTGTAATTAAACCCCAATTCTCTGCAAAATAAAAAACCCCAAAAATCTTTCAGTCTGTAATAACTGGAAAATGTCAGGCTGTGAGAAACTGACCAATAACTTTTTAATCACCTACAATTCATCATAATAAATTCAGCAGTAAATGCTGAAATTTATGTAATAATATTAATATTTAGATAACATACTGTACATTATCGCAATCTGAAATGAAACAGTCAATATCGAGCTTTTTTAAATTGACCTTTATTTATGCAACAATCTACTAAACAATTTTGTTATGTTGCGTTTGTGCGCTCCATAGGAGACTCAATGCCACATTTACAAGAGAGGTCTGTTTGAGCTTGTTTTAACTCCAGTGGAAATAATTATGATAGCTGATTAGTATGTCCTCTATACTAGTCCTGTAAATAGCAAACCACCAGGTCTCGGCTCTCTTTGAATTATACTCAACCAGTCCTTGAAAATGTTAACTCCTCTATGTCTTACTTTTAGAAATCCAAATAATAATTGTTAAAAACTGGTTTTAATGGGGATAGGAGCGGTAGTGATTGTATCCCAGCAGCCATCCAAATGCTTATGAACACAGACTGTAATAGGTGCTTTGTTCTTTGAACTCTTAACACTCCTAACCATATAAGGAAAGTTGTACACTTTCCATTGCAACAGCGACTTGGTGATATCACAAATGAAATCAAATGGACTATGAACTATAGTTTGTGCACAGACACTCCTCTCTCTACATCAAAAAAGACATGCATGGCTTTGTTCAAATAGTTGACTCCTTAGATCCCTATCTGAGGGACAACACCTATGAGGTGATAATCTAATTCTAATACTTGTCCCCTGCTTGATTTGTAAGCTGCCAGTATTCCAAAGATTGAGTGCCCAGTAATGTAAGGGGCCTCAAAACTGGTCTGGTGATGGTGCAGGCTCAAATTCACAGTCACTCTCAGTCGGGGACTGTGCCAAGACTTTAGACTGGTCGACTTTTGGCTCTCCTGACCACAAGGTAGGAGCTGCAGAGGTTTAAGAATCTGGGCAGGTGGTGACGTGAAACAAGTTAGACACTGACCCCTTGAACTCCCTAAACAGTCTAATCTCTGGTTAGCAGCACAAAGAGAATGAGACTTAGGACCTGACTGGGAGGGTTGGATGACTCATGTTTCTATGATGAGCCTGTGTAACTATAAAGAGAGCAAATGGAGCCTTGTGCTTAGAGTTCAAGAATGAGGAACTGCACCGCTTTCGATCATCAAAGACTTCGCTCTTAAAGGTCAATATAAACATCAACTAAAGGCTGATATTTATCGTTAGGTTTAAGCTTTTAAAGGCAAGAAATTATCTGATTTAGCCTAAATTTTACAGGAAAAAAACCCTGCAGAATCACTATTACATGCAAATATGAATTTAAAGATCCCTTTAAAAACTATTTAAAACAATACAACAAGAACCAAAAACAATATTTGCTTTTTCTGCTGTTATCCACAATATTGTGGAGAAAAGTGAAGGAATGAAAGGCTTGTAGTGGAACAAAATGGAATAATCCCAGGGCATGTTGTTACAAGCCAGGCAGCTTTTTTCTTTGCCTGCGTTTTTCCTTCGTGAACAAAAACACTACAAGTGAAGTCAACCTCTGTGGACTCCAAAACAGCCGTCTTCACTTGCTTCACAACTTAACTAGCAAAACACAAACATCAATATCTAAATATAGATATGAAGGTTTTTGATAATGCAACTTTGAGCACCACACTTCAAATTAACATCAGTCGCCCTGCAGTCCTCTCTAATTCAATGTGCTGTTAAACTAAACTGATAGCTAACCTAGTCTGAAACCTGATAGATTGCATACAAGTTCTGCTGAGTAGCCTTTGGTCTCAACTTTCAACCAGTTTTTCAAAAAACAACACTGGAACATCAGTAAGGTCAACCAGGTTACTCCAAACCTGGGCTCTAAAATTGTTAGCTCAATTTCAAATGGTGTAGAAGCTATTGGTAAATACTTTCCACAATCTCTCAGGCCAAAAGATAATTAACATTTTTAATTCTTTTTGTTTGAATTCACACAAATGTAAGTAAAAAAAAATACTTCTGTCTTCTTGAAATGTTTCACATTGATGAAAAATCATTACGATGACCTGAGTTTTTTCTTTGGTTTAAGTAATTGCAATGATAGAATAAGGGTTACAAAAAGTAAGTAGACACATGCATTTACATTATAAAGCTTAGGCAAAAGATTTAATCGCCATGTTCAGTTTAAAAGGGCTCTCACAAACCATAATGCTGCTTAGGCAAGCATATGAGTACTGACAATGCTCTTAAGAAACTACTTGGTACTACAACTGGTAGTTTTAAAAAGTGATGGTTCTGTTGCCCGGGTTAGCCACCCTTAAATTGACAAATCAGTCTTCTGTCTATACTTGAAGCCCCCATTATCTCAACGAGGATAAACAAGAACATTTGAGCTGAATAAAAATCAGATTTGCATCGATTCAGATTGCATAAGGGGAACCTTTTATGGAGAAAGCATCCCAGGTTCATTGCAGTAAGCTTCAAAATTAATGTAGGTGATGAATGACCTTACCTCACGAGCAATGCTACTCAGCGCTTCATCCTCTGCTGAGAACCGATCTTTTAGAGGAGCACGCTTTCTACCAGTGCCTTGTGTCCCCATGTTAGTACTGGAACTCATACTGCGTAAGCCCAGGAGATGGAAACGTGTGTTAATTCCTGGAGGAACAAAAGCAGATAAAAATAATTTCAACAAGTCAGTAAACAAAGTCAAATGATAGAATAATTAGACATATGCCTTTTGGCTGTGTTTCACTGTGTATGCTTTCTGCACTCCCAACTCAGACACTTCATATCTCTTATTTTCACTCCTGCAAAAACAGACCCTTGTATGGCACCCACAAGGGCTTTGGATAAACACTTGTGACTGACATGAACCAGCTTTAATGTGACATGCATATAGAAGGAGCTCTGGTAGCTTAAATCAGCCAGAGATACCAACCCAAAACGCAGCATGATAAAGTGTACAGAATGAATAACACAATTAATTTTAAAAAAAAAATCTACAAACAATACCTGTCCACTGATTACGCTTGCATTTTAAGTTGATGTAATGGGTATTCCACATGCGTTGATAGACATAAGAGTAATATTAGAGTTAACATTATCACTAGACAAAAGCCCACTGTGGATGGCTGGTACAGACACGGGGGGGAAAACGCCTAGTTTAGGATCCGGCTGAGTCAGAGGATCCAAGTGAGACATGAGCACTCCATGCAGACGTTTGATGAGCTAAACCGCGTAGGTCCAAGAGTCAAACGCACTAGTCACAGACGCTGCAGGCAACTTAACGAATACTGATCCTTGACAAAGAATAGGGTGATTAGCCACCCATCATTAATCAGCTGGGTTAAGTTACCACCCACTAATAAAGCTGGAATTACCCCCTGTCATATAAGCAAAATAACAGCCTCAGCTGGGTTAGAACAAAAGTAATGCAATGAAGTGAGGCAATGTGTTGCTCCTCAGCGTTAGCTACCAGCGTTAACTACTGTTAGCTAGCTCTTTGCTGAGCTAACTGGGAGTGCTAACTAGCATTTCGTCGTTCCCGAATTCATATTTGAAAAGTTCCCTTATTAGGTTCTCATTGAGCTTTCAGCCCAGCTAACGCTCTAGAAAACGAGAACTATTTAGACGTGTCCATCCCCCGGCAATGACCCCCACCCCCCAGTCCCGAAGACCTACCTAAAGCTAGTTCACTTGTTTAGCTGGGTAGTTAGCTTGGATAGCTAGTGGGGCTAACCTCGACTCTCCAGAGACAGACAGGGCAAACTGGCACTGATCCCCCAGTCATATTTCCCAGCCCCCCAAAAACAATACCTCACCTTCGCGACACCTTTAAATAACCCGCGATACTGTCGAGGTGTTATCCCTTGTCTCCTGGAGTTTCAGGGGTGAGCCATTCGGGTTCTCTTCAGAGATTGTTAGTGTTTTTGTCCGCAGTGACAGCTGTCATCAGTCCGCCTTTCCACCGCTCCTCACTGCCCTCCTTACCCAGTTTCCACACACACTGGTTGGTTCCAAAGGACCCGGATGTTGGAAAAAAATTAGGGTGTGATGCTGCGTTCACGTCCCGCAAGAATAATCAGAATCTTAACTTTTTTTCAAACTGATGCAGACCTTCTAGTTTTTGTATTACCATATAATAATTTTAGGCGATAAAAACATTTCTTTCTTTAAACAAGAAATAAATCAACCCTCTTGTATTGTTATTACTATATAAATATCCCTTTGTATTGGACAGTTTCTTGCTTTGATGAGCAGACTTTGTTAAGCTTGCTCACAAATGATTATATGATATCTGTAAAGCTTGTATCTTTTAGCCCATATTTAAGTACAGTATAAATTTAATGTAGTTGAACATGTAGTGTAGAATATATTGTATGTAGACTTTTGCCAAAATATTATCTTATTCAAAAAATTCCATCCAGTACATGTTATAATTTTATATTATTATTATTATTTCTTTTTTATGCAATGTTATATTTTTAATTTCAGCATTTACTTTTTTCCTTGTCAGAAGTTTAGTTTGGCCTTATTGATGGGGCTCGGGGGTCCAGACCCACCCACTAAAGACGGTGTACCCCTTCATCGGATTTCTACTGATATGCTTCAACTGTAAGTTCCATTAATTCATAGAAGTTGCTAATAAAAACAAACAAAAAAAACCCCTCCATATCGGTTAATAATATTTTAGCGCTTCTTCAGCAATCATGTAACCATCATGACTGAGGAGGTCATGCTGGTAACCTTCATGTTCCTTTGAAACTAAACAGAGGTCATTCATCAGCTGGTTCAGCTATATTGTATGAATGTAATTAATAGAACAAACCGAATACTCCAATGAACTTGGATGTCCGTCCAATAGCATATGGTGTGCCACCAAAGCTGCAGAGGTTACCTAGGAAGGTCAAAGGGCACTGTAGTCACGGCTACATAGTTTGTCCACATGAGGGCAGTAATGTATAACGATTTGTTCTGCATTATGTAAAAATGCAGTGCTGTATGGAGTTACTCCATACTTTCCTAATTGTATGATGTGGATGCAAACATTTATGTCGTTTAATTTAAATGCTGAAGTTACCTGTTTAACAAAATATAGATGGCAGTCTGACAGAGCCAAAAAAAACCAACCCAAAAACAAAACTTATACAAGGGCAGTGACCTAATATTTATATGTGTATGCATGAGAACAGTGCAGAAAACTAGTGTCTTATTAGCAACAACTCCAAGAATATATGCAAACAAAGTACTGTTTATCTCTCTTTGTGTTTTTAGAGCACTTGAACACCTGTAAGGGATTTTCACGCAGAGAACCTGTGTGGGAATTTCCTGACTGACACCCATAACACAGGTTACGCGAACTCACACACACACACACACACACACACGCACACACACACACACACACACACACACACACGTATTCTTATTTTCCCTCATTACAGGAAGCTAATACTAACGACTGTTTTGTCCCTGATCGCCTCTCTCTGTTTGCTGCCGTGCAGACAGGGTTTACTGGAGTCTTAACCCAAAGACAACATCAGCCACACTGTCTCCACACTTCTACTCCTGATTAACTTTCTATGTAGTCATCACTTCAAGCACTAATTAACTACTGCAGCTGTAATAGCTAAATAAATAGGCAACAGATGCACAAGATTGGGTTCAGTTATGCAGCTGCTCATCAGTCACTGATAATAGCGATTGCAGCTCTTTGTTTTTCTGGCTGCTATCTTGGCAGAACATAGAATCATTGCATGTTTGGCAAACTGCCTCAGATGCTATTTCTTGGATTCTTCAACACAGTGTTTTACTGTAACAGGACAAAGCAAACAGCCACGGGACTTGGATATCAGTCTAAAGTAAATGATGTGTGTGAATATCACCGGACAAGCAATAGTGGAGTGGGTGGAGAAAAAAACGGAAAGCCTTGAGGCAGCCAGACAGTACTTAAATGTGTTTTCCTAGTTTTATGGCAGTTTTGACTCATAAACACTTAAACACTTGGCTTGTTTTCCTGGGACCGAGAGGCGTGTACTCAGCTGCAGCAAATCTTAATGTCACTCTCCCTGTTCATAGTATCTTTAACTGACCGTATCACTTGCTTCTCTCAATTAATACGCATTGTGCAATAGCATGTATTTTCTTAAAATATGCTGTTGAGGGTGGATTTGTATAGTTTTGGATGGTATACACCATCAGTTGGTGATCAGTGGTTGGAATAGCCTCCCGCTGCGCTAACAAGACTGAGTGAATTGTTAACTGGTCTGGTCTGTCTTTAAGCCAGAGTGTGCACAGAAAAGAACTAGAGACCATAGAGCCTCGACTTGTAATTACCCCATGGAGGGCAATAGTTCTCCTAGCCTACATCTCTTCGGGGCCCCTTTGAAGATGCTCCATAGGGAGCTGGTTGTAATCAGGACACATGACTCATTGATTAGTTCTTTGCGGTCTTCCAGGAACACAGCACAAGGAGTGGACAAATCCTGGGGGGAGGGTAGTCCCCTCAGAGCTGTGCAGGCAGACTGCAGATAGACTGGAGGTAACGATGCAGGATGGAGAGTGTGGCTTAGATACAAATTAGATCCTATAAACAATTGAATGTGCATTTTTTTTTCTCAAAAAGTGGCTATTCATTAATGTCTCAAACAAGAATGTGGAACCATGTGTCAAGAAAGGCCACAAATCTGCAGGTTTTCACTCCAGCCACACTCATTAGTACACTGATAAATAAATACAATGCTAACCAGGGAGAGAGGGACCTAACCGCTGTAGGCTGTAATACATTTTCCTCTTACATTACAGGTGCTGGGAGCTGAATTTGTCGGTATTAAACTACATGTCATCTAAAACAACAGTTTCTACAAGGTTTTGTGCTGCAGAGAGTTAAAACCTTCCAGTATAATGCCATCAGCTGCTTGATAACTTCCATTTTTCTATTCCTTCTCTAATCTCCAAGGCAAGCTTACCGTTACCCCGTGTTCTCGACTATTTCTTGTCCTTCTTGATCTATGATTTCCCCCAAACTCTATTAAACACAAGGTTACAGGAATGCTGTGTTAAACATTTTAACAGCTATCCTCAAGATGAGCGCTGGCTGGACTTGATTAATTGCTACGGGAGTCTCAGCCAACACGGAAAACTTAAGTGCACGCATATAACAAAGTCTAAACACAGAGTAACTTTAGCAACAATTGCAAGACTTTTAGTTAACAATCTGAGTTTTAAATGTGCATTCTTGTGAGTCTTTGTGCTCACCAAAGACAAAAGTTTGTTCAATAACTAATGATAATGCAAAGTTGTGTAAAAACACATAGAGAAAGAAACGAGGTGAGTAGAGAAGAAACACTCAGTACATCATGGGAAGCCCCCAACAGCCTAAGCCTACTGCACTATAACTAAGAGAGGGTTCAGGGTCACCTAAGCCAGCTTTAATTATAAGCAAAAAGGAAAGTTTTAAGCCCAATATTAAAAGTGTAAAGGGTTTTCTGTCTCCTGATTTTAAACTGGGAGCTGGTTCCACATCTTAATAAACTGTAATCAACTACATTATATTATAAACATATACTGTAGGTTGCTAATATATGTTTTCATTCCCTCACAAAGAAGAAAAATTTGCCATACATTTCCTGTGTTTTTACAGCTATTAGTCACCGCGTCGATTTAAATTACACGCATTAAACATCCAATGAATGAATTTTCACGTTTTAGGTTTTGTTATTATAGCCAGTATTACTTGTTTGTTCAGTCATAAGTGATGCCAGTCACCTGCGTTATGTGATGATGCCACATAATTATGCAGTAAACAAGTATCGGGTAGTTTTGCAAATAATCTGTTTGAACCTGGTCGTAGAGCTCAAAATAAGTTCACACAGCTCCTAATGAGATATATTTGCCTGTCCGTAAAGATTATAATCAGTAACATAACAAGCACTTATGGCCTCAACACCCAGCTGACGATGGTTGTGCAGAATATGGAGTTTTGGCAGAAAACAACAAAGCAGTCATCTTTAAGAGCTCTGCAAAGTATCAGCTGGACATTCTTCGACGATACTTGAGTTAACATTTAGAGAGGCATCTCTGCTAAACAGATTGGGCAAACCGAGTAGATCATAAACATGGTCTTAAAAGGTGCCTTTTGATGTTTTTCAGCTTGCAGTCTGGACACCTGTGGGGTTGAACCCGGTGACTGGCTGTCCTATGTGAGCGTGGTGCGCAGGGGGAATTGGGTCATTACGCAGCAAGAAATAAAGCTTGAGGTAATGCTTAAGGCAGTGGAAATTAGTTTTAATTGCTCCGTGCATGAAAAAGTGATTTGTGGTGTAGTGTAAGTGCAGATTTAACATCTCATTTCATTTCATCTTTTGTTAAATTAAAAGCAAACAAACATCCAAATTAATTTGATAATTTGTTCGTGTGACTTTGCCCCTGCAAACTTACATTAATAACACCACACACAGATGCTTTTTTTTCAGTTAGCTGTCATAAGTGATATATGCTGTATGGTTTCTATTTGTATTAGATTGTCCTTTGTCAGTCAAGCATTGTGGACGTCTGTAGCTGATCCACTCTCTTGGCTTCTACGAGTGAGCGTTAGTGATGCGGGGTGTGTCATTCCGGCCTGTGCTGATTGCAAAACAAGAATCGGGGGAGCGTGAAGCTGCAGACAGGCTGCATACACACCCATTTCATTGTTGATGACCACACCGGAACAACTTAGAGTAGCAGAAAAGGCTCGCGGCAAAGAAAGTCAATCAAGGACTGCAGACTTGTAGAGGCCCATTGATCATATTGTGTCTATGTTTTGATGGATATGAGAACCTTGTGTACTCCAGATGCCACGTTAGCACACTTTCTCCTCTTGTTTGTCTTCATTTATTTTGTGATGTCTGGATGATAGCGTGTGACCTTTCGGAGTAAGACTTTCTGGGTAAAAGCGAGCTATAAATAAGACAGCTGTCACGCAGGCAGCTCCACGCACTCGCCCTGAGCATTTGTGTGTCTGGAGCACTTTTGCAAAAAGGCAAACATTTAAATGTCTATAATTCTTTATTTGCCTGTGTTTAGCATCTTCCTGCCTCCCACCTTTTACAAAGAGAGTGGTTTGAGTAATCTTCTTTGCGGGGTAGGCTGGGCTTATTTGCCAGTTGACATTTGGTGAAAGGGTGTTAGATGAAAAAAAGCACCTCACACCATGAGGTAGTACCCTCACACCAAAACCCATTCAGACATGTTGCGTTTGTGTGTAAAGAGGAGCTCGTTTTACCGCTCTCTTCTCAGTGCTGTGGCAAGTGTGCTGATCTGTGCCCAGAGACTCTTCTTTAGAAAGTATTTTTGTGCAAATAAACAAAGATAGTTTGAATAAATTTGCCTGCTTACTCCTTTTCATTGTTTTGACAGCATAATGGATGTAATTGCATGTTGATAACCGGTTTTTGAGACTTGTTATCTTAGCATTATCATTAGAGTAGTCCCGGTTAATTACATTACTCACCGTATAATTACTTTAGTGGGACAACAAGATGAGGGCAATTGTGCAATAGTAGCACAGGTCAGGTTCATCCATTCAGCAGTTAAAATGTGTATCTTTATTGAAAGAGAAATACTTTTAAGTGATTTTTTTCACGGATCTAATGGGTCATTACATTTTTGGAATCGCTCATTTTCTGCTTAAAATGTTTCAAACCATTAGTGATGCTCTAAATTAACATTATCTTTATGTTTTATTCATTTGTGAGGGTGTTATTCTGAAGGAAAGTGTGCTCATTCATCCTCCAGTACAGACACATTTACATATAATGACAGCAAATCAAGTCAAATCAGGATTTCAGCTACTCTTGAGCTATTACTGTACAGCCTGAGGCCAAAAAAGTTAATAATGCTTTAAAGATTCAGCAATGCTCAATAATAGCTCTGCACTTTTGAGAATAAAGTCCAATTTTAAAGATTAGCTCACTGCAGGACTGATGCGTCTTTATTTCGAGAGTACCCTTTAGTTTATCTGTACAAGAGAGAATATTTTTGTCTCCAGTCAGTTCAAGCAGTGAACACTTTTCGTACCACTCTGAACGATAAAGCAGAAAGAGGGCAAGTCCAGTAAGGCTGAACAACGTGATAGGAAAGACAGGCCCTGGACAGAGATGAAGTAATGGGTCAGAATCTAAGCCCCTCATTAGGCAGGGGACTCGTTCAGGGATGAAGGAAACTGCAGGGGGTTGCAATGTTAGATTTACTATAAAGAAATGGCAGAGTGCTAGGAATGTGTAGTGAAGTGCAAGTCAGCTGACGTTTCTTTGAACTGACTCTTTCTTTCTCTTCAGTTACCACACATCTCTTTGTGTATTATATGTAGGAAACAGGGATATTGCTTTCTAAACGTATATTAAGATTCACATTTGCAGCTCTGGACTGGAAAGTTTACAGTGAGCCACCTTTTAGTTCCCCAGTAACACAAACAGAACTGTTTAAAGCACCATTTGATCACACTGGTCTTGTAAACAGCTTCGGCCAGTCTCAGTAAAAGTGATAGTAAGAGATTTTGTTGATTGAAGTAATCACTGTCATGTTTTTGCCTAAGTACAGTGATTCTAGGTACAATGATTCTTCTTTAGGCTATGTTATTAAAGGGTATTATGGAGGTATTTCAAGTGTATGACGCAAAGGTCCAGTGTGTCTGCCTGATGAATGTGCTGTCTGGGCTTGTCTTCATGGAATGAAAGTAAAAGAGCGACTGGCCTCGTGAAACAGACAATAATAGAACAGAAGAATTTGAAATGAAAACAAAAAGTAACTGCTGATTAAAAACAATTTTTTTATGGCTTCAAATTGTAAGTAGTTAACTATATAGGAATTATTTGAACCACCATTCAAATACAGATGCAGACGAACTTTAGCAACAAGCTAATGCAAAATGTAGTCAAAGTACTGGTCTAATCAAAAATACTCCATGACAATGAAAATATTAAATGCCCTTTTCAAATGTATACAACTTAAATTAAATTATACTTATATTATAACTGATTATTGAATTAAACATGAATGTATGTTGTTCTCATAAAAGAAAACACAGAAAATAAATGCCTTAATATTGTTTTATTTTATTTTAAAATTTGAATTAACATTTGCTTGGTTGCTCATGTAAACTGTGGTATGTTTTTGAAAATGAAACTGTACAAAAACCATAAACATTAAATGTAAAACAGCTTTTTCACATTCATTTTAACACACACACATGCGCACACACACACGCACATGCGCGCGCACACACACATTCTTACTCGAATAACACACATATTTGTGGATAAATATAACTGTTGTGGAATTACATTTTCATATGTAAGCTTACATTTTCATTTAAATATAGGACCCTGCAGGAGCCTGAATATTAGTAGTTTTACCAAATAATTCAGAAATAAATGTAATGAAAACTACTGATGAAGCTGTATAAACCTCAGGGGATCACAGAACTATTGCATTTCCTTCATCCTCAGGGTGAAATGACTGAATCAATAATCAATTAAGTGCTTATTGAGACATCTCACTCAAAACCAAAGGTCAGGTCAAACTGAGTCAAGTTAAGGCAAGCCCATTTTCTGTGTCAGGTCTCCACAAATCCAACTACAAAACACAAAAACACACATAAACAGCACATTATTTTGGAAAGCAAAGCTAGCTAGCAAGCTCAAATGATAAAAGGAGTCGAATAAAAATGAAATATAAATATAAATATTAGGAACAAGAGCTAAAATAAAACAAAAAAGAGGTAAGAAAACAATTACAGTGGACTCGACAAAACCATAACGCGTCTCAGAATAACAGAAAGTGAAAATGTGTAGGTCTTTAGAACTGATTTAGATATGGATGTCCTTATATGGATGGCAGATATTTCCAGACCAGAGGAAAAACAGAGAAAACCTGCTTGGTGTCAGTGTTTAGGCAGCAGGGGGGCATTGACAGAAATGTCTGAGTTGCATGAATATTTGTGAAAAACAATATTAAAATGCAATAGTTGGTGAGACTGAACAGACATCAGACAGATGACACGGCTGCAGCACCAGCTTGGCTAAAACTGATCCAGATTATTATATCTCCAGCTCCAGAGTCTGCTTTTTTCTGCAGTGGAGTGAAGTACTGATTTAAATTGCTAAAACAAAACATACAAACAAATACAAAAAATTAACATAAATGTTACATGAAGTTATACCGCAGTAATAAAAGCAAT
Source organism: Pundamilia nyererei (assembly GCF_000239375.1). Taxonomy (NCBI): domain Eukaryota; kingdom Metazoa; phylum Chordata; class Actinopteri; order Cichliformes; family Cichlidae; genus Pundamilia; species Pundamilia nyererei. Next base: position 81,067 of record NW_005187521.1, read on the forward strand.
GGAAATGCAGTGTGCTTTCACAGTAAAACAATATTCTAACAAAAGTATTTAATCAGTAATGTTTGATCTGAGGATTAAGAGAGAAAATGATTGCTTTCAACATTAGAGGGATCCAGTGTTCTCCAGTAAAAGCAGCTCCACCATACTGACTCCAGCATGTGTCAGGAAACAGCCTCTACAGTAAAGAGCCTTTTGTCAGCAGGGTAGCAGCTTGCTCTGTCATTATGCAACAGCAGCACACATCACTTCTTAACTGAGCTGTTTACATTAGGTGATTGATGACAGTTATTCCCCTGCCACCTCTCCAGCAGGCTCAAAGGTGCATTTAAGGTTTACAGTACTCCATTACTGGTGCATATGCATGCCTTGTTAAGAGGGAACAATGTCTGAGGAAATTGATCTCACACATGGATATGCTGCTTGGACTTCCAGCCCAGATTGTTGCTGATGTCAGGCTAAAGTGAGGCCAGATTACTGTCCTCTGACCCTTACTTAGAATCTTCCATAAATACAACCTGGTTTCCTGGTTGACAAATCCACTTATGGGACAGAGATGTCCTGTCTTCTTTGTAAGAATGTGCCATATGTTGATGTCCTGCCTGCTGATGCGATGAAAGGAGCGATGAAGCGGAAGAATAAGAGCAGAGACGTTGTTTGCCATTAGCATTCTCCCCAGTTTGATGGAAAAGTGATGTACAGGCTCAGTTCTTACACTGTTGACGCCTCAGATTAGCTTCCCTTCTGTGGCTGTGTGTTTTTCCTCCACGGAGGATCCATAGACTTCACTGCTGCTGCTGTGGTGACCAGCATCCTGTGCCTCACTGTAGGACTGCCCAAGACGCTTGGTAAACACAGGAAATACAAAGCCACTAAATACATCCCTACTGTGTTTGGAGGACTGCCATGACAACACATAGTGGATCTCCTGGAGAGCTGGGGTGTTTGTTAGGTGGATACACACTGAGATATGCCCAAGCGTTGCCCTTCTGTGCAGGGGCATGCAGCTTTGGCTTATGTGCTGCCTGTCACTCCACTAAAATAAGAAGCTCTCTGGCTGCAGGGACACAGTTTGTTTAAGACAGGAATCTGTTCTTGGCTTTCACACATGTTGAACTCTACTGGAATGCTGGGCTAAAACTCTCAGCCTTAATCTGCTTCATGAATCTTTATGCTGGAGTTTTGAGATAAGGCCAGTGATCCTCATGCGTGCACCATAGAGGTCAGAGCAAGTACGCGCTGACTTCTCTGGTACATGGATGAGGATCTTCAGACAGCTGCAGAAACGACCGTCAAGGCTAATGTGCTCTATAAGCTGGAGTCAGCTGGAGACAGGATCAAAACTGGACTTTCTAGCCAAACGGTCCCTGCCTTATTGTATTTTTTTTCTTCCTTGCCCCTCTTTTTTTCTTTAGAGTTCAATAGCTTTCCTGACTAGAGAGGAGGAAATCCAAATCTGCACACACATCCTGCAGAGAGGACGTCTTTGCTGTCATTGATCGCACCGAGGAAGGATACGCTTTTTGGTGCAGCTTGTAAAAAGCAGTGAAAAGAGACAGGCATTGATCAAGCTAAAGCACACCCAGCACCGATCAATAAAATAGATCGGCTGGGGAGCCACGAGCATGAGGGCGTCAAATTAAACTGAATGAGGGCTGAAGGCTGCTGGAGAGCAGTCTGACAGGAACCTCTAAAGCTGTGCGTCACCCTATCTGTCATCGTTTTCTTTATTTATTTAATGATTGTGGCATTTGTTAGGTGGCGCCGAAAGGTAGCGTGACTACATAAGCCTACCTGAGGCCATAGTGAGCAGAGTTCCCACAGAATATACTTTAATAGTTGTTTTGACATGAAACTCCCCACCACCTAACCTTGCAAGAGCCACAGACCTGTATTGTTTCAAAAGAGCTTTTCTGTAAAAGTAAAACTGCTTGTACTAACAAAGTGGCACGTGGTTCATTGATCTTTAGCACTCCCTTTCTCCGCTTTTTGCAAAACCATGTAGTGTACATTTCTATGAGTCGCCCGGACATGTTGCTACGGATTTATCTGTTGGATTTGTGCCATTAGTCAAGGCCTATCACTGCCAAATATTTATATGGTTAACTGAATCTACGCAGATTTTCAGCGATGCTTTGATGTTCTTGAACTTCTTCATGTGAAAACACCTCCAAAAGCTCAAAGGGTGTTATGTTTTTGATACAGGTGAAGCCCAGCTGCTCTTATTGTAATGAATGACACACACACACATAAAGATAAGGGATCTTACTTGCATTCCTCCTTTGAGACCCTCTAAACTCTCTGTCCTTCATGTGCAAATCCCTCAACAAGCTGGCATAGTGTGTCCCCCTGGGTTGTCCTGTTCAAAGGAGCTGCAGGGTCAGACTTGGCAGGTCAACCTCAGAGTGCCAGAGTTTACCCCCAAACTATCCCCCATCCTTCTAAAAACACAAGGGCCCCCAGATCTACTATCATCCTTCCTCACGACCCAGCCCCGTGTTGATTTACTGCCTCAGTGCACACCCCGTATAAACATATCATCCTCATGTCATCATCCAGGCCTGCTTCACTGAGCTGACGTCCACATTTGGATGAGTTATCCACTTCTCTGCAGTTAACACCATGAAACATTAGTCATAACCAGGCCAGTTTTCTCCAGAAGCCCCTTCATCTTTGCCTGCAGAACATTTATCAAACACTAATCCTGGTTTATCTGGAAGCACATTCACTCTCGGGTGTTAATGTTTATCTTAAGAGCCATAAATGGGAAGTTCATTTGCCGCCCTTTTAACATATTTATGCCAGGAAGCTGTGGCGCTAACATCCAAAAGCGATAACAGAAGCCTCGCCGTATGTTTCCTTCCACTTCCACAGCATGCAGCTCATACAATATAGAAATATGATAATTAGTGAAATAATAGATTTTTTTTCTCTATTTGAAAGATCCTTTTAGAATGGCTTAAACCCCATTTCCTGTCGTAATTCTTCTCTTCAACTTTCCCTACTACCACAGTAAAAGGGCTTAAGGCCAGCCCTCCCCCATCAGCTGCTTTTGTGTCATGTTTCAAAGACCCATTCCTCAGTACAACATAAACAAATGACACTCGAGTGCATTCAAACAAACTTTGGCCCTCTGGAGCTTCAAATTATTAGGTTTCACGTTACGTATTTACGTAAATGTGTAGCGTAAACTGTCCATCTCTTATTCTTATAACTATACTGGCCTTTTATGGTTTTTTTTTCTTTTACGAATCTATAAATTAAGCTATGAAAGATATTTTGGAATATTTTCTGTTATCTCTGTGTCTCCTGAAGGTGCAGTGAGTTGATACCACTTGGTCTGTTCCCTGCATGACCCCTGACCCCTGTGATGAGAGAAGAGGCCTGTCCAAATCAGCTCTTTGACAAGACCTCAGGGTGTCCTGCAGTTTGTTAGTGGAGCCAGATGAAATTACATTTGTCTGCTCTACAGTTTTCTGTTTGTTTGACTTTTGCCTTGAGACACTGAAAAAAAAAAGGCGAAATAGAGACTAATGCAAAACAAAAGGACAGAAAGGAGGTTCTGAGTTAGGGTGTGTTACGGAAAGAGCCTTATTATTTCCTGCAGTTTCTTAGTGTTGGATCTTTTCCATTGCACCTGCGAGCTGGGACCTGTCTCAGATGAGGGGTGTGCAAGCTAACCACTGTACCTTGGAGACGGAGGCAAACAAACGAAACGGCAAGATACTGACCCCAAGGAAATGTGGCACTTTCCACCATAACAAGCAGTTTCCCCCAGCTGACTCGAATTTAATTGGATGGTCTCGGATGCTTTCAAGAAAATACAGCGTGTGTATTTCATTAGAATTTCTTTATTTGATGGTGCTTTTCCTTTTAAATCAAGTAGCTATTTAAAAAATGTTTGAATTGCTTAAATGAATGAGGAGCACTTGGGATCATAAATCTGTGACAAACAAACAGTTTAGAGCTCCTAAAATTAACAGAATATTGACTTGTTTAAAACAAGCCAGCTGAGCCCATCTTTAACTGGAACACATGGGCTGGAAAGAGACAAATGGGGAGTCCTCGCTCAAAGTCTGAAATATTTTTACAGGTGTTAGGCTCGAGTCCATTACGGTTGGAGCTGTAGAAAGCCACAGCTTTCAAGTGGTCGGCTGCAAACGCTCCCAATGGATTTACGGCATCTTGTGGAAGGAGAGCAGTCACATGTGAAGGACAGGCAAACAGAGTGGAGGTGATAACTAAAGATAGCTAGAGGTCAAAGATAAAATGCCTGTAGCTTGGTGGGTGAACGAATAAACGCTTTATTTTAATAGAGATATTATTTGTATGCACAGATGTGCCTGAAGTCGGAATATTCACGGAAAGAACTGACATGTTGGTAGGTGAGAGTCTTGTTAGTGGCCATATGGGAGCAGTAAGGAGGGTGACGGGGCGTGAGGGAGGTACCTGTTGGGTCTCATGTACTCCTGTCACTCTGATCTTATCAGGGGGCCAGACCAAGAGGAGGACCAGCTGTCACTCTCCCCGCTCTTTTGATGTCCTCCTTCAGAGCTCTCACAAAACACTTCAGAGGAGTCAAGGCTTGTTTTTTGTTCATGATGAGAATTGGTGGCTTTGTTGGCGAGCCAGCTGACAAACCCAACAGTAGGGGGAAAAATGCAAGATAAAGCAAGATAGTTAGTGCTCTCTGAGGATGTATGAGGCCCGGGTGGTTCAATTTAGTAGTTTAGAGCCTGAGGCTGGACAAAAGAGAAGCAATTCCTTGAACTGAAACAGGACATCCTGCTCATAAAAATGCCAGGACATCCTCACGGAGACACTGAAACTGATAAAAACAAAAAGGGGGAAATGTTACCTAATACTTCACAAATACACTCTCCCTTTTCCATAATGAGCTTATGATTTATTTTTTTTAAAATTGCACACTTTAAGTACAGTCCCACTAAGCTACAAGGGGACTGTGGAGTAATCATTTTCCCTATCCAAGCGTGAAAACACTAGGAGTGGACTGTTTTTTAATAAAAACACCGACATGCTTGAGCGTTAACTAATAAACTTAAAGCATTACTGGATTAAAAGTCAATTTTCCATATCCGACTGATTTATATAATCTCAACTGTTTTTAGCTGAGAGAGCATGTTCACACCTTGCTTTCTGGATCCCTACTTCAATGTTTTTAGCATTTATATATTAACAAAACAGGAGTGGTTTTTAGCCAAGCAGGGAAGGCAATATATATTATATGGATAGTTGGGTGAAAGTGATGAAGTGTTCAGATATTTGTGGTTTCCACAAGATAAACCCAACCACTTAGATTTACAGGAAATGTCCCTGTTGAATTACAGATAGCTTGTAAATAAGGTCAGTAGTACTGTTAGATGTGGCAGCATTAAAATCTTGTTTCCGTTTCAATTCCTGAACAGTGATAAAATATCATGATTTGCCCCAGTTCCACGACACCACAGGCCACACAAAATACCATTTTACCACAAGGAAGCAATTTTTGGCCTTGGTGTTTCATTGTGTGCTGTTCTCTGGTAGTCACATAACACGTATGCAGAAATCAAAGTCCAAGCATAGCGTTACTGAGTGAGAGGGACAACAGTGTTATATTACTGATTTGAATTTAAACATGCCCACCAATATAAAAAAGCTACTGTAGTAAAAATGTTGCTGTTAATATTTCTTTTCTTAGCGACATCAGCATTTTATTATTCAAGGAATTGCACATTATTGTAAATGACTAAATTTGGAAAATACTTTTCCACTTGCACATCTGTTTGACATTTATGACTTTTAATTGAAACGCCTCAGCAGCGTGTGGATTTATTTAACCAATCAGATGTTACTTTATTATCTGACATTACTTTGATCTCCATCCAAAACTGTTATTTGTTTACTTTCGTTGATGATCAGATACCTGAGCTTCCACTGAGCTTTGTATTCGCTGTCAAATTGATTATTATTATATTGTCGTTAATTTTGTCTGCACATATCTTCTCACAAATGTGTGTCTTTACATGGATTGCTAATACAATCTGTACTGTAGTCTGCCCAATTATCTGTCTGCCATTGTTTTGGGGGTTTTTTTCATATTAAAAAAGCTGATAATGTTGGCTTCAAATGCATATTAAAAAAGCTGATAATGTTGGCTTCAAATGCTAGAACCCCACGACTCCCTCACATGCGTGCACAATCTTTGTCTCAGACAATTGCTTAGCAGGAGCGAAAATACTCACAATGCCCTCAGTTACTGAGAGTGCGTGCCCTCCATACACTGCGAACTTTTGAACCAGCTCTTGACCACAGCTTGAAGGGAGTAGAGACAATGGTTAGTAAACATGCTGGAATGAATGAAGGGATTAGGTATTAAATGACAGGATGTGCTTAAAGAGGAACAGGTGGTAGCTGAGAAAGGGCCAGCTAAGCCCTAACATCATGCATCTCCCTGCAGCTTTTTCTCAATTTTCTGCATTTTCATGCTCTGTCTCTATTGCTCTCCATCTTTCACACTTGTCTCTGGTTGCTCATCTCTTCCTGTTTACATCCCTGCTTTTCTAAAGTGTTGTCTCTCTGTTCTCTATCTCTATTGTCCACTTCTACACAACCAGCGAAGCCTGCTCCTTAACCCAAGTCTCAGACTATTGACATTCATTAGATTGGACATTCTGGTCCAGCCCCATTCATATGTACAGTAAGCAAAGGGACAAAAGCCTTCCCACACACTACAGAGCCCATCCCCCATGCAAAGGACTGCAGTTGAGTTGCTGGTTGAATCAGTGGCTTAACTAAAAGCGCAGAGACTATAGTTAAAAACCCAGTCATCTTGTCAACATGTTCGCTCACCACAAAATATCTGGTGACATTTCAAAATACAACCACAGTTTTCACTAAGATGTCATGTTGATAAGCTGTATCATTGCATTTTGCACGTTTGCACCATCAGGTAATAATCTGTGTGTTACTGTGCCAACATACATCTTTTTCAGCTGATCTTAAGTTCTCATATGAGCCAAATCTGCAATCATCCTTCAGAAATCAGTCCATGATAATCTGAAATAAAAACGACTAAATGAGCTACAGGCGAAATATGGCCATGACTCGGCTGTGGCTGTTCTCATGAGTCAGTCTGCTTTGGCTCTGTTATCCAACATGTTAAACTAAAGTTAATCCTTCTTGTTTTCTTGCAGAATCCTGGAAAAGCATGAGACCCCCTCCTGGGCTTCCGGGGGGTTCCACTTTGGGCAGGAGAGGAAAGCTCCTCTCATCGGAGTGGTAATGAGTTTCTGAGCTCACATTTGTCAACATAGTAAATCCACATCTTATATCTGAAGCCCAGCACCCTCTTTCACATGAGGGAAGCAACACAGCCTCAAATAAATCATGTAAAAAAAAAGAACTAGATGATGGGAAATATACAACCAAGAAATGAAGAGAATTACACAATAAGCAGCGTGAATTGAAAAAGGAGTATCATATACTGGAGTAACTGTGATGAGGAGATGAAACAGACTGCTTGATGTGATATTATGCGCTGTGAACATGCAGGCAGATTGGGAAGGGCTGGTGTGGATCGGGTTTTGGGATTACCTCGTGCATGTGTAAGAGCAGAATCCCTCCTCCATCTGTGACCCAGTGTGAACCAAGTCAAAATTGAATTAATGTAGTACCTGTCTGTGACACGCCCTTTGTTGTTCTTTTTCTGCTCTCAGTCACGCTTGTTTGTGATATTTACCTTGTTTTGCAGATGTGACATTGTTACAGAATTGCTAACTTCAATCTAAAATAATCTGATTCCCCCTTTTTTTTAATCTCTTGTTATTTTTGGGTCTTTTACAGAGATGGAGCTGTGAATGGACTATTAATCAAATCACATGCATGTTAGCTGAAGAAGTAAGGCGTTCATGCATAATAAGATCACTGTAACTGTAAAAGCCAGCTCAGTGGCGTGCGTTCTTGGCACCGTTTAACTGTCCTAGTACTGAAAGTAAATCAGCATTACACATGCACCTATTTATAACTCCCTGAACACTCACAAGCCTGGACTGCATGTGCATGTAAGGAAACCTAATGTGCTATTTAAATTTTTCTACTTACTTAGGTAATGTACCATCATTGCTTTGATGCTATTTCAATCAAGACTTTTTACAAAAGTATGATATTTAAAAACACTAAACGAAACACCTTTGTTAACACCTTTGACTGGCAGGTGTGAGCCAGGAAGATGCCTCATCTTGATTAGATGTGATCATTTGCCCATGTGTTCACACGTATATGGTGTCAGACTCAGAGCAGAGTGGCTGTAATGAGATCCCACACGACATCTGTAGTCCTTCAGTATGACTTGACCCGTATCCTCTGGGAATCCTTCTCCTATGTGTACACAACTTTAAACCCTATAAAATGTCATGGGAAGATCCTGTTTGCAGGTGTTTGCCTGCATACCTGATGCTCAGCGTGCAGCTTTCAGTTCCACCCACCGTGGTTTCATCACCTTGGCAAATTATTTCCCCCAGGTATCCGAGCATAAAAACAATTAAGATCCTGACTGATTCTGCATGAAAACGCAAGATTTTGCGTGGAACGGGCTTGCAGTAGACAGCCAGGCTTGCCCTCTTGCCACGGTCTCAAACAGCGAGTTAAAAGAAAGTAACTGGCTGATATGTCGGACACGGAGGAACACAATAAAGAAAGCCCAGAGACGGCAAGCATAAAACAAGACCCCTGACCTCTTTGTTATGACGAGATGCTCTCTCAGAGATGAGCTGGCCCTACATCTGGAAAGGTCACTGAACACACAAGGTCAGGCCGTCGCGATCCTGCAATACTCAACATCAAAGACAAGTCCAGCTCCTGTCATGCTCTCTCTGAGCTGGGCTGAAAACAACAGCGTTAATCCCACCGACCACTTGCTGACACTCTTACAAAGAGGACAGAGGTCAGCTGGATGTACGAACTCTAATAAGCTGTTTTGATTGTTGCAACTTTGTGAACTTAAAGTGCTGACTTAGATCAGCATGCACCCCCTCCCCCTTTTCCCCTTTGTGTCTAAAACGAATAGAAGAAATGTGCTTCTGCTCTTTATCGAGCATTTCTACTTAAAAGAAAATGCATTTTTTTAAACCTCTGAAGGTAAAGTGAACATTTCTAGTTAAAAGAGAGCGAGACTCATGCTGAATAAATGATTCATGAGCCAAAAATAACAGCCTCCGTAATGACTGGATTTGCAGGGACCACATCAAAGCAAAATTTGATCAAATGCTGAAAATGTTTGTCAGGCCTGTAAGCTTCTTAGTTGTGAACTTTGAGGTCACTGCGGCCTCCTGATGGGAGAAAACATTATCAAATATGACCAAAGTAGAGAGGACTGATTTTTGGAAGTGCTGCCTACCTTCATTCATGCCCTTTCACTCACCCCATCTCTGAAAGAATTTTAATGGAAAGATACCGAGGCAGGCTTTTTAGAAACGAGATTATTGGGCAACTTCGTGCAGCTGCCCTCTGCCTAAGCTTCTCATGACAGCTCAGAAATGAGGAGGCTCTTATCATCTGTCATTACTTCTAAATCCCATGTGCCCCTTGCTATACACACCGACTGATTTAAAAACTGCACGTCTCTCCACAGAAACCCGAACCTCTGCAGCGACCGTCATCTAGGTGTCTGTTTGCGAAACTCTAGGAGTGGGAGTGTGTGTTTTAGTTCGTCATTGCATGTATTTACTTACATTTAAACGAATGGGGCTGATAGGTTTAACCCTGTAATTAAACACGACCGGCTGGATTGATTGTTGAAGCTGCGACTTATTAAACCAACAGCTGGGCAGAATCAGGAAAGCAGATAAGGAGCTATCTATGCTAAACTGGGCAGCCACAGTGGGATGTTTGTGAGGATTAAGCAGAGACTTTTCCAACATGACTGATAACAAAGAGAGAGCAGAAGAAGAAGGAAGTTACCAGATAAGACACTGGCGACACTGTTTTGCTCACTGGTTCATTTGAGAAATGTCTACAGTATCTAGCTGTCTGAATATATGAGGAAAAAAGGACACAGTGTACATTAAATATCAGTTTATTCAAATAAGATGATTAACTATAAGCAATCAGCCAAGTGAAAGTAAAATGGTAACTAAACAAGATTTATTTCTCATGTACAGACAGTTATAAGACAGAGAAATGAAATTGTTCAATGCAGCTGCAAGCTATGAGAAAATTCCATTATAGCAATATGTATTTTAAAATAATTAAGTGTAAAGGTTGCATTTTTATACATGCAGTACATACAGTGATTTTTTTACACTTTTAGATTCATTCATACATTGTTGTTTTTTTTCTGTGTTTTTTGTCATAGTAATTACACACTCAGTGCACAAATGCGATCCAACTTGAATTAGGGGTTTTCTTACAATAGACTGCATTAGATCTTAACAGTTTTGGGAGGCTAAAGCTCTCTGTGTTTTCCCCAGGAATTCTCATTGTGCCTGGAGGAAACTCTTCTACACCAGGGTCATGACCTTTAAGGAGGCTGGCTGGAACCGACGAATCTTCTTCTTCAGGGCTCTGGAAGCTTTGATGCGGCAGGCTGCGGGCTCGGGGCGGGGTGGGAGCTGCTTGAGGGGCCTTCCAGCTGCGGTGGGTCCCAGCGCAGCCTCAGCCCACACCATGCTTCCCTCCTCATCGTGGCTTTCTGCCTGCTCTCCCTCGCACAGAGACAGGCTGCTGTCGGAGTCTGAGAAGGATTGGAAGCTTTGGCTGGACTCGCTATCTCCGAAGCGGTTGGTGGTGTTATCGCTCATCTCTCCCTCGCTGCTTTCAGCGATGGTGGAGTGAAACAGTGAGGCGCATTCAGCTGAATACTCAGACTCACACCTTGGGGGGTAGTGACTGGTAACGTGAAAGGGTGCTGGAGGGTATTTGGCATTAAGACTGTGGAGAAAAGAGCTAGAAGACACGGAGGACTGGAAGGGGAGTGCAGGTCGTATCCACTGGCCTGGCTTGGCACTCATACTCCGGACCATCTGCATGCTCCCTGGTGCCAGAGCGTGGGGCTCTTTTGACCTCAGACGCTGACCACACGAGGCCAGGAACATGTCCGCATCAGAAGGCCATTTGGCAGTCATCTGCCTCTTCTTCCTCTGCTCTACAGGCTGCTCATACTCCAGAGACTGCAGTCTGGGGCTTTTGCTGGACTTTGTAACCACATGGCTGGGATGCGACTTTGGGTGGGTCTTGTGGGCAGACATGAGTCCAGGACTGTAGAGGCTGGAGTCTGAGCCTGAGCCCTGTCTGTATCCCTCTGTTTGACAGGTGGGATTTTTCTGGGTCGCTTTCCCCTTTCCCGATCTTCTGTGGTCTCCCTTTCTTCCAGTGCTCATCTCTCTGGTCCTCTCACAGAAGGAGTCAAAGTTTTGGTGCCTCGCAGCTCGAGGCTTCTCGTTGGTTTTCCTTTTCAGTTTCAAAGCCTTGCTTTTACGATCTGCCTGCCTAACTTTGACCTTCTGAGATCCCGCAGGCACAAATTTGGCATGGACAAACTCAGGTGAAGCTGTGTGACTGCTATGAACCTCAAAGCCTTGACTTTCCTCTGCACTAGAGCTATGGGTCATCACCGGTCTTTGCCTATGATCCTTCCTATCTTGCGGCCTTGGCTCTGGATTTTCTCCACATCGTTTGTCAGAAAGGCTCTTTGCTACACTGCCATACCTTTCTTGTGGTTTATCATTTCTCTTCAGCGATGAATAGGTGACCTCATCAGAGCTGTACTCCTTTATGGCAGCAGGATAGGAGTACTGCTGTGGCACCTGTGGGCCTCTCACCGACTGTTTATGGTCTGCAATATTGACTAGCTCTTGGCTGGAGTATGCCATGCAGTGTCTCTTCTCGGTGAAGTCTAATGGAATGATGTTTGTCATCTTAGTTGGAGGAGGCTGCAGCATAAGCACCTCTTTCTGAGCCACTTCAGAAAAAACACTTTTATCTTCAATGGGTTTCCTGCAATAGTCACTGTGTTTCTCCAGAGTTCGACTTCCTGCATCACTCTGGATTTTGCTCAGACTGCGCTGGAGAAGGTTGTCAATGTAATGTGTCAGTGTCTTTGTCTCATAGGGCTTTTCTAGGGTGTTGTAATTGTTTCCTGGGGGTCCTTGACCCTCTAGTAGTCCATACATGCTTGCTTCACCCCCATTGGAAAAGATGGGACTCTGGAGAGCCACCGCGTGCAGGGGGCTGGGATAGTGGTACTTTTCAGTCCCAATGCGGGACTCCAGATTGCGCTGAAACTTTGGGTCCCCTGTGGAGGTCTTAAGATTTGGACACATTGGGGGTTTCTTTGCATCCGCAGACTTGTAGTAGCCTGGAACTTGAGCCAGCATTCTGTCAAGATCACCTGATGGAAACAAAAACAGAAATTAACTTTCCACAGCTCAGGCTCCTTTTACAAGAAGAAAGACTGTCTTAATAAAAAATTAAGAGATGTCGTTACCAGTTGACACAGGTCTTGGCCGCGCCTGTTCGGAGCCTGTAGCGCTTGCTCGGATCCTGCTGCTGCCCAGATGAAGGCCTGAACCCCGCGGAGGGTTAGGCTGGGTAGTGCTCTCATCAGCAGAACGTCGGCGGCATACATCAACTTGTGGTGGTGGAGGGCTAACGTGACAATTAGAAGGGCTCATGGGAGCGAGGAGAAGGCTTGTTTGTGAAGATGACAGGCTCTCGCTGTACACTGAATTGCACGAGTTTGACAGGGAGCAAGAGCCGCCATCACTGAGCTCATAGAAACCTTGAAAGAAAAGGAACAATTCAATGAGGATCTTCTCAGTATTTAAGAGTATGTGTAGTAGGTTGGGTGTATGCTTTAATATAGTGTGCCACCACACCTGAACTTGGCCTGCTGTCACTCTCCAGCTGCTCCGTGGAGGCCTTGCTCACATCCAGCTTCAGCTCACTGATCTGCTGGTCCAGCTGCTGCAAGTGAGTCTTCAGGCCCACATCCTGCTTTCGAAGACGAGACTGAAAAACAGGCAACACATACAAAAGTGTGAGTGGTACACCCTAGAACAAAGACCGTCTCTAAAAAGATTTCCTTAGAAAGGTAGAAGATTTCTAAGCTACACAATAAAGCTTCCCATGCAAACAAGGATTTCACTCAGAGTTTCTTTGTGCCAGTCTCTGAACAGGAAAATTGGTCTTAAAAGTCAAAGTCTATGTCAGTAATGCTGTAATTCCATTAAGATTAGGTCTGTTGTTTAGATAAAAGAAGCTCTAATGTAGAACCATCATAAAAACAAAAGCGACTCAGCTGTGGCTGATGATTAACCCCAGCAGGACATGGGGGAGCATGGAAGAAGCAGTGGTGGATAACTCATTTCTCCCCCACAGCGAGGGGCTGGCCATTGTGTAAACTACTACAGGAGGAAAGCTTGGGGGTTGGGGCGAAGCACTGCTTACTTTGCAGCTTGAGTGGGGTATTTACTGTTACAGTGGTTCTTAAAGTGAAATCTCTGGAGTCAGTGCCTGCAAACACACTATTTTATGAATGCTACATTCTCTTGGAAGATCACGTTAGATCATCTGGTTTCTATTTAAACTGAGACCATTCTTGGAAAACTCCCAGTGGTTATCAGCATGATTGCAAAACGCAATTTAAACCTTATGCTGTCTGATGCATTTGACCAGTGCTGCATGTCAAGTATAGCACCCTAATCCCTTGCACTTCCTTTAAAATGCTTATAACAGCAGCCTGCATGGAAAAAGCTTGTCATGGAAAACTCCACAGAGCTCTCTGTCTCCACAACTCCTCTGATGAACAAGACTCCCTTGATTCTTATCCACAGCAAAAGTTCCATTTTTTTTTAAAAATTTCCCAGCATTAGTGGTTAATGATTGAGGTTTGACCCCCTGCGGTCCTCGTGCACCAAGTGCGCGCGCACACACAGCTAAAAAGTCCTCGGGTCCTGCAGTGAACCTTGATTTATGACACCCATCCTACTTCCTACCCCCAGCTGAGGACATAAAAGTGTGTCTGGTAATAATTGAAAGCGGACTGCACATGAGCATCAGCTGACGGAAACCCCTTCTATACAAATAAACTGTTTATTAAAAATAAATAATAAATAAATAAATGTGAGCACAGTGAAGCTCTCTAATATTTAATGAAAACTGCAATAAAATATCATGACAGCATCAAGCTGTGCATAAGCATAGTATCACAAAAGATTCTGTTGTTTTTATTCTTTATAGATTTTTAATGAAATGATATCTTACCAGCTGTTGCTTCAGGGCTGTCAGGGTCGCCTCCAGTCGCTGCTCCTCGGCCCCCATGAGCCGCGCACCTTCTGAGTCTGCATTGACCGAAGTGACCGGTTCTTCTTGGTCGACTCTCAGCGCCCAGTTCACCATTTCGCTCTGTCTGTCCCGGAGAAGCTGCAGCTCGTGCAGCCCTGCCAGAGCAGCCTGCAGCCTCTCTCCGACCCTGCTGCGGTCCACTACGGCTGCTGCGCTCAACATCCCCATACAAGAGCCCTTCCTGCTCAGCATGCTGAATGATCAGCGCCGCTCGGGAACATCCAGAAACACAATGCCGTTAAGGATAACCGCTTCCCTTCTCCCCCGGCTCTTGTTGTGCTGTTTGGATTTTAAACTACCTGTTAGAATAAATTTTGAGTAGAGAATAGAGACTTAGCTCCTCCCACAGACCAAACAGTCCTCCTCCTTATTGGCTGGAACGTCGGTCCCAATAAACATCTGGTTCCAATCCTCCCCATTCAAGTCCTCGTTGACTGAAGCTGCCCAGGCATGCGCAAAGTTCATCTGCGTATTACCACAAGATACCGCAGACACTTTATTATGCGATTTCCATCATTCTTTTGTTGCTATTAATCTCTCCAGTAGCGGAGCAAAACAAAGATCCGGAATCATCTTTGTGGACATCTGCCAATGTTTTCAGGGAAAGTAGACATGTGAATAAAAACGACAAGTATTTCTGTAGTCACGAGACAACGCATTTAATCCCATCAGAGGCGTGAAATTCAACAAATTTGAGGCAGAAAGTTCATCTTTAAATTGGTGTGATCTCGATGGCGCTTTTGAAAAAAGTCTTCTTCAATATAATCTTCATCGGGTTAAAACTCACACAAATCATAGTTGTTCATTTTTGTTTTTATTGTTATTATTTTGGAAATGGATTAAAGATTAAACAAATGCAATAAAAGAGACTGGGCAGTTGATATAGACCAATGACAGATAAACAGCTCCATCGTGTGGTTGAACAGAAAGATACAGTTTATGACACTGGCTATTTTTTTAAACTCATCATCTCTATAATGAGTTAAAAACAGCTGCTTTAAGCTAAGAAAATGACTAATAAACTCAATTTAGGCTTTTAGAAATTAAACTGCATTTTATTAAGGGATTATAACGACACAGCATTTAAGAATGACAAGCAATGCCTCACCTATACCTCGTGTCACTAAGTGTAGCAGCACAAAGTGGGAAGGTGGTGATGACTGTGGATAAACTATGAGAAAATGTATACAGAACTGAAAAGAAAGACAATGATTTTTGATGAGACAGTACTGATATTGTAGGGTCTAACAATATAAAGCAACTTGGGCCAACTCTTGTTGTCAGTTCATGTTGTACAAATAAAGTTTATTTGATATGATATGAATCACGTGGAATGCCCACCAATTACATACAGTGTAGTTTATACATATATTTAATGGGTGAAAAAAAGCCAAAGTTAATAGAGTCAACGATTGGAACAAATCTACACACCCGAAACATTGGAAAGCACAACTTCAAAT
>NW_005187521.1:97092-173587 GCF_000239375.1 Pundamilia nyererei
CAAATAAAACCATTCTATGAAGATAAACTCCACAGTATCTACTTTTGAGTAAAAAATGAAAATGTTGTGCCTTATCGGATGAATTTACATATACAGTCACAGTAAAAAGGAAGAAAACTCAAGCTTTCATGTATCAGGACATAATAACAATTATCTCTTTCTAACCAGGTTTTAAATTAAGCAATTACAACCTCACATGAACAACAACACACGCCAAGTTACACTATCATTTTTTATTTAACAAAAAGAGTCAAACTACAGAAAGAGTGTGTGGAAAAACTGCATACGACCCATGATTCATGACCTTGTAGAACAAACTTTGACAAAAAATTGAAGTACTTGTTTTCTGTGTGGCTTTATCAGTGTCTCACCTTGTTGTGGAGGAATTTTGACCCACTCTTCTTTACAAAATTGCTGAGGTCAGTGAGGTTTGAGGACATTTGTATATACACAGCTCTCTTAAGGTCCCGCCCCAGAGGTCTGGGATTGTTGTCGATTGCTGCTGTGCTTGGGATCAGTGTTGTGGTGCATGGCCCAGTGTTAACCACGCTTTAGCTGTCAGGCAGATGGCCTCACATTTGACTCTAATATACTTTGGTATACAGCAGAGTTCATGGTCAACTCGATGACTGAATGTTTTCCACTTGTGAATAATCTTCCTCACTGCAGAATCATGGAATTGGCATTTTTTGAAAATGGCCTTATAATCACTTCCCAGTCAGGTTGGTAGCAACTATTACTTCTTTAAGGTCATTACTGATGTCTTTTCCTCCATGGCACTTGAGCGTCAATAGCACTTAAAAGGGTGTATTTACAACGTTGAATTCTCTCAATTTTTTGTGTGTTTGTCACACTTAAATATTTCAGATCATTAAACAACATAAATTAATTGTGGCGTATCGCATCTTTGGAAAGCTGATTTCAATTTCTCCAGCCACACGCAGGCCTGGTTACTGCCACACCTGTTCAAATTCAAATTTTATTTGTCACGTACACAGTCATACACAGTACGATATGCAGTGAAATGCTTAGACAACTGCATATCGTACATATCGTTCTCGATCAAGAAACTTGAATTGGACCTGCCTTAAAAGGCAGTCATCATGCTGCAATCAGAGGAAATTCAGAAACAAATGAGAAACAAAGTAATAATCTTGAAAAAGAGGTCTTTGATCTCAACGGGACATTCCTGGTTAAATAAAGGTTAAATAAAAATAAATAAAAATAAAAATAAAAGGTTATAAATCCATTTCTGCAACAAAACATGGTGAGAGCCATTATCCACAAACAGCAAAAACATGGAACGGTGGTGAACTTTCCCGGGAGTGGCCGGCTGACCAAAATTACCCCCTAAGACTGCAGTGATGTCTCATCCAAGGGGTCACAAAAGACCCCAGAACAAAATCCAAAGAACTGCAGGCCTCATTGCCTCAGTTAAGAAGAAAGAAAGACTCAGCTGCTGTTTCAATAACTAAGAAAAACAACCTACTTGATTTTTGCCAGAAATCAGATAAGAAATAAATGACAGAAAATGACTGAGCCACCGCTTCATGCTACGGGGGGCGGCATGCGACTGTTCATTTACAATTAGATAAATAATATACATTTATTTATTTAACAAAAACTACACCGAAATGAAGATACATTGTGTGGAAAAAATAAGTACATCGTCACTGCTTTTATAGGGATAACAGAATAAGTAGCATCTATTTGCTGCTAGTCAAATGAGCAGTGCTTGATTGACTGATCATCATCAAGCGTGAGCAAAATTTTGGCAGTTTGCTGATCTGGAGCATTCAGGTGTGCATTAACTCAATGCCACAATAAGAAAAGATAGAGGGCCAATAATTAAATTAAATAGGAATAAATTAAATATATAAACATCCATCCATTTTCTTTCGCTTATCTGGGGCCTGATCGCGGGGAAACCAAAGTGTTCCCAGGCCAGCCGAGAGATATAATCTCTCCACGTGTCCTGGGTCTGCCTCCGGGCCTCCTCCTGGTGGGACATACCTGGAACACCTCACCCAGGAGGCATCCTTGTCAGATGCCCAAATGACCTCAACTAGCTCCTTTCGATGTGGAGGAACAGCGGCTCTACTCTGAGCCCCTCCCGGATGGCCGAACTCCTCACCCTTCGGAGAAAACTCATTTCCACCGCTTGTATGGGCGATCTTTTTTCTTTCGGTCAGTACCCAAAGCTCTAAGGGTAGGGATGTAGCTCGACTGGTAAATTGAGAGCTTTGCTTTTACACCATCAATTGCTACCTTATTGTGGTGGAGGGGTTTGTGTGTTCCAGGGATCCCAGGAGCTTTGTTGTTGGGGGCTTTTTGTCCTCTGGTAGGGTCTCCCGTGGTAAATTGGCCACAGTTCACACTGCCTGGGATAGCAGGGCCCTGTCCTGGAGCCAGGCCCGGGGAGGGTGCCTAAGGGTGAGCGTCTGGTGGCCGGGCCTCAGTCCATGGCATAGCCCAAAAAAAGGGACATGTGCTCACCCTCCTGTTGCCCACCACCCGCACACATTCTATGCTTTGCGGTGGAAGGGGGCAGAGACCCTTGCGGGCCAATCCCCAGCTACCAAGACTAGCGACGAGGACATGGAATATATAAGCAATTATTTCCAACATTAGTTAATTAGTTTCCAATTGTAATTCATTAATGATATATTTACATTATTATTTAATGACAAATTTATTTAATTCATTTTGGCATTTGTGGCCCTTCAATGAAATATCAGGAATGATTTAAAACAAGCTTGTAGTCCATCAGTTTGGGCAGCGTTAAAAGCAGGTGTAATGTGTTTTTACTATGACTGGACATTGCTGCTGTTCACACTGAATCACAGGTGGAAAATCAGGCTGCCCGAATTGAAAATAAATGTTTGTAAGTGCTAATAAAACAAGCCTCAGAATGAAAACAAAATGAGGCTAATGAGGCTAATTAGTTCTTTGCCTTATATAGTGTACAAAGGTTGCAGCCTTGTTCTATCATGGAAATGTTAGTAGACTCCTAACAGTATGACTCACAGAACATTTGAGAAAAAAACGAGTAAATTAATTAATTAGTTAAATATATACACAGTTAATCAAATATCAATTTATTTCATTTTAACATTTAATAAACTATTTATCTGTTCATTTCAATTTTTAATTCATTAATGACACAGTAATCAACTCTAACTCCACCCATACTTACACATACCCACATGCATGCTACATGGGATTAAGAAAGCTTGACTAACAACAACATGGCTTAAAAAAAAGAAAAAAACAAAAAACAAAAGGGGGGGGTAAAAAAACTCCCAAATCGATGTGAGAATCCTTTTTACACTTTGCTATATTGTTGGTGCATACACTTTTATGGACGTGGCATTATCGCTCTCACCTGGAATTCTGATCCTGGATGGAAAAATAAAGCCATGTCACTCCTTCACTATGTAGCGGATCGTGAAACATGAAGATTATTTTTAAGATACAAAGCTAAAATCATTTGTTTACCAACCTCTGATTGCACAAACACATCCGCATCACTTTGATAGAACACTTTGGCAGGACCCCCATCAAGATGCTCACATTATAGCAAACATATACAGTGCATTGTGAAGCCCACTCCTTACAGGGATAGCGTCATGTCCTTGTGATGGTGCTGGAATAAAACACTGCTTTGTGATGCCTGGATGTAGCTGTGCCCTCATCGCCTTCAAAGCACTTCCTCCAATGTGACATCACTTGGGGTACTGCTCCAAAAATGTCCCCCCTTTAGCAGGCAAGTACGTACCTAGTTTCTTATCCTCTTCCACTTGGACTTCCAAAAGCACATTTAACTACTTTGCCAGGCCAAGTCCAAAAATATCTATCTTTGTGTGCCTTTTTTTTTGCGTGCTGCATTTATCAGCATATTTTCCATCCTCCCACTTTTTCCACACACTTAAGGTATGATAAAACAGACAAAAGCACATGGGTGCGGATCCCTTTTATGGTATCCGTGACACTTCTTGAAAACAGCCAAGACAGGACGAGTGTTTTCTACATGCTCAGGTAGATTTCAGAAACAAAGCAGCAGACGATGATGCCACAAACAGGATGCGCGTGATGGAAGGGGTAAACATTAGGTGCTGTCATATGTGGGAGGGTGAGAGGAGGAGGACAGGAGTGGATCCATTGTTAGCTCTGTGTACATGGAAAAAAAAGCTTTTTACATGTAGGCATTTTGACCTTTTAACTTCAAAAGATGAAAATCTGATATCATAGACAAGACACAGGCTTAAAAAAGAAGCAGAATTCCTCTGAAGGGAGTTGCTGATTTTAAGTTATTTCCTGGCCTTGTTGTATTGTCACATCTTTCTGTGTACTGTTGATCTTGTCAGGGGATTCCCATGAAGGCTCACTAATTGACAATCCAGGTAACAAAGCCAAAGATGGGGACTTTCAGAGATCAAAGTGGCCCCTTGTATCTGACAACAGAGCCTCCCTTGCTTTGCCACCTCTGGCCACCACAACACGAGTATCACTCGCTGCACTGAATGAATGAGTCTTGTAGAACCTCACGTGGCAAAAACTGCTTTTTTGATGTTAACACGCGGCTGCTCACCAGTCTCCTTCCTTCACTAGAGTTACTTAGAGAGATTATGGCATTAGATTTTATGTCCAAAGTGAGTTTTACTGGGAAAGTTAATGCATCTGTCCTTCATCTGAAGCTTCTTACGCATATATGTGCTCTTAAAAGAAAGGCTGGCGGTAGAATCGCTCTCTGCTGCGGTTTTGTATGTTATGAAACTGTTGGCTTACTTTTAATGCCTCAAGTGATTTTTAATCTAAAGAGATCCAACTCGATCTCGCCCATGAGACATGTCAGGAATTCCAGCGGGCTGCCTGGGAATTCATTGCTCTCAAAGTTCCAAAACAGAAAGCAGAACTGACATTTGTTGATCCAATTTATGTTACTGACCACACTCAGAACAGTTCCCAGGAATTTTTGTTTTTTACAAGGTATTTGAGATATGTTCTGCTTGTGTCTACAGTTACTGACTTAAGAGCAAAGATCAGACAGTCACTACGCAATCCACCATGTAAGTTTCCAATTCATTGCCAGCGGAGCAGATCCAAGATTTTGTCTCTTGATGAAATCCCAGATTAGAGGTTTGTGTGTGTGTGTGTGGGTTTTTAGCCACGAGTTGTCCACGATAAAACATATTGAATGGCCTGTCTAATATTGTTAGAATTCTCCTTTGGGTTAGTTTCATTACTCAATCGGGACATTTATTTAAATAATAAAGAGAGATATTCATTAAAGCAGGCATAACACGGGTTCCCTCAGGTAGAGCATTTAAATCCTGAAAAGCTTATATGAGGTTTGTAAAGATGTCATAGTTTAAGAAGACCCGGAGGATAATTTAATTTTGAAAGGTACAAAATAAATTTTGGGGGCGCATGGGCATATCTCCAGTGTTGGACCGGACTGATGGTATCGCTCTCTATCATCTTGTCTTGTGTGCTGAACTAACTCTTTAGACTTTCATTTGATTTGCCCTCTGAGTGCAGAAACCCCGCACAAGAGAGAGACCTTTATACTGCAGGCTCGCAAAATTATCTCCTCATCAAATTTTATTTGGGTTGAGCAAATTTTTGTTTATTCAGCAAGTGAAGGAGACTGGCTTCCACGCTGTACTCCTGCAAATCATAAAGACATCAGTCTAAATTAACTGATTTAGTATTGCCTTACCTTTTGAATGCAGTGTGCTGCTTTCAGCCAAGTTCCACTGGATGGTCTATACCTCTTGTGTGACAAGCTGGGAAAGCTGTTTGGAAAGTCCCCCCCCCCCCCACACACACACTTATGTATCCTCAGTGGGATTGGTCAAGGGGCACAGTGTGCTGTGCACAATCGGCACAAATGTGGAGTAAAAAAAAAAAATCATATTTATATGTTTACACCTGCTTCACTCTCACCCTCATATATTTTATAGAGATTTGAGATAACTTATGTGTACCTATGTGTACAGTATGCATGTCTGTTTAGGCTTCAGAAGGAGAAAAACAGAATTAAGACGTTAGTCTGAAAGACATCATTTACCAGGGGAATGGTTACATTTCACGCATGAATGTAAAAGTGTCAAAGTCCATACAAGGGACACTTATCATGGAGAGTCTCAAATGGCCTGTATCTTTTCATAGGCATGGAGACATTCATCTGAGCAGTGGAAGGCTTGGACATCGTACTTAGCTAACCCTGTCTGCAGTGCCCTGGAGACCCATGCTACTCCACAGACTGCAGCATAGGGAATAAACTGAATTCCACACGTGCTAATAAAAAGGAGAATTTTATTATTGCTAATTAGATTTAAATTAGATTAAATAGTTTTACACAGACCACACAATGACACAGTCCACATATTTCCTTGCTGTCATCTCTTTGCTTTGTTTCTAGCCAAACAACAGCAGAGACCAGACACTTTAATTTTCTGCTTTTTTCCAATTGCTGCAGCTGAAAAGATTGTTATTCCCATAAACTGTATATAAAAGAGAGATTTGGTCCCAGGGTCTGTGCTGTGAGCATAGACGTGACCTAAACTTCCAATTTTTCCAAAGGCCTGCAGGGGGTGACTCCTCTGGCTGTGAAAAAAGAAAGACGGTACAGGAGTCCATGGGGAAAAACAATGTCTCAGTAAAGAGTTTATGGTCTCAATTACCTTCAAGTCTTATTTCATAGAGCATGGTGTTCATTTTGTAAATTATGATCCCATTTACAGTAAAACAGAAGATAGAGCAGGGTATTATTTAGGGCATGACAACCTTGTGATTAACAAGTTGCTACTCAGTGTGTAATGTTCCTTGTTTTCTCAACCAGATCACTCGCATCTACATATGAATTAAAAAAGAAAGAAAGAACAAAGAAGATTAAATAAAAATACTTAAAATAAGGTTTTACAACAGGAGTCTACAAACCAATAGGCGATGACACAGCGGCATGTTTTTATATACAGTGTAGTAGGGGTGCTACTTCTGGACAGAGTTGAGCAATAGCCTTAGGATTTGCAACGAGGTGGAGACTGAAGGTCACTGACATTTCTTCTTTTTTGCCAACAAAGATAATTGAACAGTAGTGGTTGAAACAACAGCTCACTTCTCTGGTCCAACTCCTGCCCAGATTGAAATGAGCTGACAACAATGGAACGGTTTGCAATTAAAATTCGAACAGATATTAATGCAGTGAGCACCCTGTATGTGACTCTTGTTTGTAGCTACAAGTCTACTGCAGAAGACCATTTGATTTTAGCCATTAACTGATCTATCGGTATCAACATTCATAGTTGCCAATAAATGAAATGGAAAAAAATTGAAGAAGAGATGGGAGAAACACCATTCAGCCATGTTATGAGTGCTGATGCTGTCCACTAGAGGGCACTCTGCGAGTTTGTTGTCAGCAGTATGCAACAAACACCTAATTTTATCTGGTGTTTAAGGCTACGTTCACACTGCAGGCAAAAGCGCATCAAATCCGATTTTTTTGACCCTATGCGACCCATATCCGATCATGGTGTGACAGTGTGAACGGCACAAATCCGATATTTTCAAATCCGATCTGGGTCACTTTCGTATGTGGTACTGAATCCGATACATATCCGATGTTTCAGAAAGCGACTGCTGTGTGAATGGTCAAGTCGCATTAAATCCGTCTTTTACGTCACTGACACAAGACAGACGCCAATTATCAGCGCCAGAGAAGTGCCCGAGAAGACATCGCGAACGCTTCCTGGCCATCCGGTGAAACTGCTGGGAAGACAACGTTGGAGAAACGTTAACATTTTATTTGTACTGCATAACCTGCAGATTCTGACAGAAATCTGCAACTATCCTTTGAAGCACCGCTCCTCTAAAACAGCAATAAGGATCATTATTAGGTTATCTACATTATTATGTAAATAACAAAATAACTTAAAGCAAAAATTGGGAAACATGAAGTCCGAAGTCTTTATATTAAGGGCCATCAGTCAAACAATATAGTTTGCTCTGGGTCTAAACAGAGCGAGTTGTGTGTGACGTCTTCTTTTGCGCATGCGGGCTGCTTTGAGCGTTCACACTAGAGCGCATTTGCTGTGGCATTTTATTTGTAGGATTCATCACGCCATCACTTAAAGACCTGACAGCAGTTTTATGAGAAAAATTAGAAAAGATTCTGACCCCCCAAAATTCTCTGATATTAGTCCGAATATCAGCCACTAGCAATAAATTTGAAAAATTAAACATGTTCTGTTCAGGTCTAGGAAAGACTAGAAAAATGGCAGCGAGGGGCTGATATCAACAAGAAATTCTTGGCTATGGGTAACACAATAAGCCAGCAGTCACAAAAACGTTCCACTGTAAACTGTCTGCAAGTTGTTCCAAGTTGTCCTGCTGTTTGAGTTGTCTACATTGGTTAGGGTAGTTTCTCGCCGTTTCTCCTTGGCTTTTGAATGTAATCATTCTGTGATTCCATGAAGTACACAGTGATTCATTCAGTGCATGAAGCTGTAATGATTGGGGGCTGTGCAGATGGCAGAAGACGGGCATTGTGAAGGAAAATAACGCAGACCACCTAATTTAAAATATATTAGAAATGAATGTGAGCTGCTTATATTTTCGAATTGTGAATTTGGTTCAGAATTAATTATTGTAAACTATGAAGGGCAGCTAGCCCATTTTAATCTGTATGAAATTTACTTTAACACGCACACACACACAATGTGTGAAGCTGCACAATCCTGACCATGACACACATTTGTGGTTCTGAGTCAAAAGTCTCAGTGAAATGATTGTGATAAATAAAAGCCAAATACAATCAGTGTGCCGCTATCACATTTCAAAAACTGATCAAAAGTGCAAGTATACAATACAGGCTTTTATCCACTGTCTCTCTATTGCACAAATGCTCGTGAAGAGAGGAAGTTTTGTTTTCCACCCAGCTTCTGTTATCGCCATCCAGTGAAGGGAAGTTCTGTTGTTAAAGAGAGCTACGTGTCATTTGTTGTGTCCTTTCTCCTGCATTCGCTGTTTATGTATGTTTATCACAATGGTGGTAGGGACATAGAAGCTTCTTTTAGCTACAACAAGTAAATCTCCTCTCCTCCTTTCGGGGGGACAGAGCATGTTGCTTCTTGTACACAGGAACACCAGCAGACATTGCTTTAAGCCATCACAATGAAGTTACAAGACAAACTCGGGAGAACCAAACCTGCCTTGTCTAAACCTCCCTCATGTCCGATCGGAATCTGATTTTGGCATCAAATCTGCGTGAGATGAGTTTGTGCTGAGATCTGTTGCTGGCTTGATAGGAACATAACCACAGGCTATACAGGCTGAGTGCTGAAATGCTGCAGCATGCAGGTGTGCAGTTTTAAGGGGCCTCTTTATTTGCAGAATCCCCTCCTGTGGGGAGTGTGACAGAACTGCTCATGCCCCTAGGCTAACGTTACAATACATCTGTCCGCGCAGAATGGTCGAATTCATCAAATGTGCCCCCGACTGCCCCACTCCCCTCTCCCTTATACACAAATAGAAAAATGTGAGCCCCTGCTTCAGCTCTCTGTTTTTGAGACATGAGAACCTTGCTGTTTGTCAAGACAAATCGATGTGCTGTGTGATTTGTAACCACAACCCGCAATTCATCAAACTGAGGCAAACTGCTGCTCTTTCCCTCCTTGATTGTAGTCAACAGGAAAACTTCAGACTCAGGTGATCCTGTGCCCCTCGGACGAGCAGATTCTTCAGTGTGAATGTGAGAAAATTACACCTGATAGGTGGACGAGCTGAGGCGGATATCGGCGCAAGGAGGCTCAATGAAAATAATACATCACAGCAAATTAATTGAGGAGATCAATCCGAAACCTCAGCCTGACCCCTAAACACTTGATCCTAAACCCTTTCCCTCCTCTGGTGTGCTAATCCTCCTAGAGCCCTCCACGGGAGCTCATGTGGTCGGGAGGCAATGGACCAGAGCCCAATGAGGCTGACAGCACCAACACAGCTGGCCTGCTGAATCAAAGGTTGGGACTGGGACCCGCCGAATCAAAGGTTGGGACTGGGACCCGCCTTGGACGCTCTTTCACACAAGTGATGATTGCCAAGGAGAATGAAAACCCTCTCCTGCCCCATGC
Organism: Pundamilia nyererei; assembly: GCF_000239375.1. NCBI lineage: Eukaryota > Metazoa > Chordata > Actinopteri > Cichliformes > Cichlidae > Pundamilia > Pundamilia nyererei. Next base: position 107,226 of record NW_005187521.1, read on the forward strand.
CCGTGTTACGCCGGCCCCTTCAGAAACCACACTCCATAGTTAACATTATGTGCTAGCTAGTGATCCAATGGCCGTGAGAGGCATACGTGAGTGTGTTTCATTAGACAAGGGACCACACAAGACTGTTGTTCGGTATTTCCATAAACATTCGAAATAAAAGGCAAGATCTATCAAAAGCACCAGATTAAAGTTTGATTTTGCACAAACAAAGGCTCAGGGCTGCGTTCCCAGAGCCATCATAGAGCGAAAGTCCGCTGAAAAATGTACCTTTTTGTTTTTGAGGTGTTTGCCCACAACCTCTGCAACTCACATGTCTTTAAAATTATGAGCAGACTTTTACTGAGGCCCAAACGGGGAGAACAAGAGCCATTCTAGAGCGTCCTGTTTCCCAGGGCTTTAGTTTTATTGTATTTTCACTCCGGAAGCCCACTCACGAACACTAAATCAGCAAATTTATCTGCTATTTAAGGTAGAACGAATCGAACAAACAGAGCTCAGCACAGTAAGAAAAACAATTGCTGCTAACCGCTCTCCGAGCTAGAGCAATTATGCTTCCCTCCTATCAGGAAAAGAGTAAGAATTAGGAGTGTTTGTAACAAGATAATGCGCAGCAAATGTTTGCAAATTCCTCAGCATTACTCCTTACATATCTAAAGAATGAGAGCTCTAAACTGTACTGGCAGGCCGTTACTCAGACCTTATATGCTGAATGATATCCTCCTTTGACCAAGACTTGACACCTAATATAGAGGAAGCCAAAGGTCAAGCTGTGGAGCACATGGAGTCATTTATAAAATGTCAGAGATCGGTTGTTGGAGGCTGTGGGAAAGTATTATCTGTTGGATGGCTTAAATCCTCCATCCTAGCTTGTCCTTTCTCCTCAGAAGATTCGGCTCACATTATGTTTATGGAAGCAGGGGTGGTGGGGTGGGGGCACATTCTGGTGTAGCAGATGATGGAGCTGTTCTTTTTTCCTAGTTATTATTTATTAGTAATTAATTTGCTGTATTTATTGGTCATGTATTTCTCCCCAAAAGACCTACAAATCATTAAATCCTTCTAGGATCACATATCAGGGAGAGTATTTAAAATGGAACAGCCAAGCGACTATTTAAATAAGCGTTCAAGCTCTGAATTAATGTATCACTGTGTTTGGTTGGCAAATAGATTTTGATGGAGTGGCTGATAGCGCAGACGTGTTTCTGGACAAGACTGGGTGCTGAGTTCCCCAGCTTCTAGAGCCAAGAGCTAAAACACGTGAGCAGAAGAGGAAAATTTGGGGGTGAAATTAAAAAAAAACAAAACTCCATCCCTGACATTTTCTTGTGGTGAAAAAGTTGTGAACTACAGGGGAGAAGCAGAGGCCAAGGCGCCATAATATAGCCCTTCTCTCCAAGGCCAGGTCTGACGCAGGGAGTCCGACGCTTTGCAGGTCGGGACAGAGCAGGTCTGTGTGGTGAGCCAACCACAGAAACTCTGTCACCTCTGTGTGCCGCATGGAAACCCCTGTGTGCTGTCGCTGACAGCATCCCGCAACAGCCACATATTGATTCTGTCGATCTGTGAAGCATCAGCTGCATTTTGTTTCCCACATAAAGGTACTTAACAAAAGCTCCTGGTTTAAGAAACTGTAAGAACTCACTTGATTAGGTGAAATATCTGCAAAACATTTCCCTTTGTTTACTACCCCAAGTCCAAAAAAAGTTGCGATGCTGTGCAATGCCCAGTTTACACTTCTGCTGGGAATCTTTGTAGAGGTTATGAAGCAATCTAGCTATGTCGCTAATGTTGTTTTTGCTTGTGCTGATGCATTACTTGTTAAAAATGACTTTTTTCCTTCCTGGTTACACTTTGCTGTGTCCATTTTTTCAGGTGCAGATCTATTTGTCCCTCTAGTTTTTCCATTTCTTTCTGCATTCCCTCAAGTCCATTCCAACAATTTCAGTAATTTTCCTCCAGGAATTTGCTGATATTTTGAGTGCAGTATTATCCTTCATACTGGAACAACTGGTTGTTATTCCATCACTGAAACATTCAAAATCTGTAGTGTAAAAGTAGCCTGGAATGCACTGAAGGAATTGTCAGATATGCACGTCAGGTTACATTGTAGGTTTTTAAGGGGTTCATTTAAAAACACATCTAAAAAAAGTTGGGACAGAGAGAAATATGACAATATCATATGATGTATGATCCATATGTTGTCAAATGGTGAAAGGTCTGGACTGCAGGCATCACCTGGACTCTTCTACTATGAAGCCATGCTGTTGTAATATTTGATTTTGAATATTCTTGCTGAAATATGCAAGGCAGTGCGTGGTAGATGTATATATTAGTGAGCTGATGTTCCAGGCTGAAAAATGCAGGAAAAATAAGAAAACTTAAAATTATAAACAGACAGAATGTTTTGCACTACAGAAAGTCAAACTTTGCTTTTCAAAAGTTTAATCATTACATTCATCTGTGTCAGCGAGCTACTTGGTTTGGTAACCAGCTGTTCATGTTTCGTACGTAACCAGAATATTTTTTTCAGTTTTTCTTGAATACCAGCCAAACAACCATTACTATTGATATCTAATATTGAGGTTTTCAAGTCCTTGTAATTATATACATGTTGGAATCTATCAATTTCTGCTTGTTTGTAATTTTAATATTTAGCTCTGATCTTGAAATGTTTTAGTGGTGAAGTAAATAAAATAAAAACATTTAAAATTTTATATCTTTGTTCAAGAGAGACTAAAATAACAACAATATTCAGGATATGATAGAGGGAAAATGATCAGTCACAACTTTGCACTTCTCAAAAAAAAAAAACCCACTCAATATTAGCTGAATATGAATAAACACTGTGCAAAAGTAATGGGCCACCCCTTTCTTTATAATTTGCTAGGAAAATGGGAAAGCTATTTATGGACTGTTAATCTGGAATACCCAAACACTGCCAATGCAGTAAAAGCATCCAGTGGAACACTATCAGTCATTGATTGGCCTCCCTGCAGCATGGGGACACCATAAGACCCATTGCCACTGATTTGGCATACTTCAGCCTTTTCTCCCTGTCCCTTCTTCAAGATTGGCTTCTTGACAGCCACCCCTCCACTGAGTGAATTTCTGATTAACCTTTTGCGATCAATAAATTGATCAGATCCTTTATCAGCTCTTGGGTGGATGTTTTCTTTTCCCATTTCATGACTTTGATATACCACTCATTTCCTGTAGTATTTTTTTTTTAAATGTGCCACTTCTTCTTTTACACTTTACACTCTTTACATTTGTCCAGTTTCCTCAAATTTTTTAAGGAAAGGCTGAACACTATGCTGAGAGATGCTATGTTTTTAGGTAATAGCTCTTAGGAATGATCTTTTACTTTATGCCTTTTAAACTATGTGATCTTTGGCATTTTACACAGCTTCAACTTAAGAAATTGGAACAAATGATTTTATGATTGTTTTTTGATTGTTTTTTTTTTTGCAACAGGCTGCTTGAAACAAAGTGCATAAATATATAATTTACAATTCGTTATTTGCAAAGTTGTCATTTATATGTAGAAACAACACTCCTTCATCTGGATCAGGTGTTGAATGATTCATAGGTCAGTAAAAAAAACCAAAACATTTCTCTGAAAATGGTCAGATACATGGACTGGACTGAAAATGAGTGAAAAAGCTGCCAAAAATAGTGCAGAGGAAAAACCTTCATAAAGCCTGGAGAACCGTTGCTCAAGACCACTTTCAAAAAAATACAATAAATCTGGCTCCTTGAAAGGAAAATAAAAAGAAATGACTGATGGCTCAAGGCTTCTGCAAAGTACTGAATTAACGTGTAATTAAACGTGCTTTTTAGTAAAATACTTCAGGAGCTGCCACTTATGGTGACCTATCATAACATTTTAATTTCTTTATGGAGACCCGGTCAAAGTTACTGTATATCACCAAATATTTTTTTTTAAATCATGACCATTAATTCCAAATTTACCAATATTTTACCTTTTACCAAGCCAAGATAAGGGAAACAGAATATATTAAAAACTTCAATATGCTAGCATTCTAGCATGCTAGCTTTGTTAATATTGACGTGTTAGCATACATAGCATTATGTCAAAATACAAACTAATCAGTTTATAGCCTTTATATAAAGACTCATGCTGGGTGTTGTAAGTGTACCACAAGAAATTACTGTCAAGAGCAATGCTTCTTCATCCAGGGAAATAGAGCATGTTTTGTTGTGATAGAATCTGTCTTAGCTTCCGACAGCATGCTGGAGATACAGTGAGGTGCAGCTACGTTAGATCATCCTGCCAGGCTAAACCACATTTGCTGATTAGTTCCTATCTGCCCTCTGCGTGATACGGATGTGCAGGGCGAAAAGGCCAGAATATCTCTCTGAGCTATGTAAACTCACCACTGCTGGTCATGGCGCAACAACTCCTTCCCCCACAGATCTGCTCCGAGAGACAATGGCAAAGGTAAAGAACAACATGGCTCTATTTTGCAGGATGAGTCACAGATAGTGTCATCACCACGATGAGATGAAGAGGAAAGTGCCAGGGTGCCATGTCTTTATCGTGACTGCTCATCTCTCGCCCCGCTACATGGCTATGCATGAATGGTTGGTGATAATTTAGTGTAATCATAAATATGGGTAAAGATTGCCTCATTACCTCGTTATCTACCTCAATATCTGGCGGCAGGTTCTAAGAAATGAACGCTCATGTTGTAACTTGATGAAACTTATTAACTCTGATTTTGCGTTAGATAAGATGAGCACAGACTAAAGCCTTCTGAAATGGTCAGTGTACTGTAAGTGGCTCCAGCCCTTTGGAGGATCACAAAACGTAAATGAATTTTAAACCACAGTTTCTGTTTAAGCTACATTTCTTGGATTTTATACCGCACCGCTTGAAGTTACCATCATGCCACACACTCTGTGGCCTGTGGCACTGGATGGTTACATCACTCAGTTACATCGACTTGGGTCTAACAGGGAAATGTTACAGCATTTCCCTGTTAAAAAAAGAAAAGTGAGTTTATGCGTGTGTTAGAGATATCCATGACTACAATCAAGAGCATGCAATAGGGGCTTTGCATATGGGAATATGGGCTTGCGTTACCTGGGGCTGAATAGAGTCTGCGAGGCATGTCTCGGTGGCTAAAATGAAGAGGTACATTTAAATGCTAATGAAAAACATTAATGATATGCAAAGAAAAATATCAGGATTGGAAGCAGCGTGGGGAGCCACACACAAATAAGTCACATATAAAAAGCCAATAAAAACTTCATGCAAAATGAGGCATGAATGCTTTCTTGTGCCACCAAATATTAGATTATGCAAGTAATCCTTTCAGTCAGTGATGGCTTGGAATTTGAGGAGGCACCGAAGGCCAAGCCGTGTCAAGCCATCGGCTCCTTTCGCCAGCTCGTCCCCACTATTTGTGATTGATGACTATGGCTTGCACATGACCTAGCACAGTGAGGAGCCTCTTGAGCACTGACCAGCACTGAACAGTGCAGGGTTTTACTCGGTTTACATCATGGTAAAAACAGTCATCACCCTCCCTCATATTTCCAATACGTTGATGTTTTCTTGAACGCTGAAAAGCATCTTGATATCGCAGCCTTAGATCCTCTCTGTAGGGACTCATAAACTTTACATTTTCAATCAGATGAATTTAGCGCAGACTTCCAACTAGAGCATGGAAAAATACGCTTTTGGTTGATGTCTCCTTCATGGTTTTGATTTCAGCTGTTGTCTTTTGTTGCCAGATATTCATCAGAGTTGCAACATAACCTACGTTGTTGATATTTTCATGGAGAAAAACCTTCGTTCTGCTGGGCTCAAACCCAGCATGGCAACAACTCTGCATTCACGTGCCAGCTGTGAATGTCACACCAGGTTTTATTGACAGCTGCAATGATTGCGTTTCATATATACTGTAATTACCACAGTCAAAATATTGTCTCAAGGCATGAGAAATGCTAAGGGGCAGGAATCTACGCAAAATACACACACAGCTGAGGCTTTGGGGGTTTTTTTTGCTTACACTGGTAATGCAGGCTTTTCAGTGAATTTTAGAGAAACCTGCGTCATGCGTGCACGTTTTGGCGTGGAATTGTTCATGTTGAATCATTTTAACGTGACAAATCACTGGTGGAGGGACAGAGATGAAGATAACAGATAACAGAGCGGTGATATGAGAGTGTCAGAAGGGAAGACAAAGTGAGAGAGAGTGGGTAGCGCCTCGCGTTCTTTGGAGTGCACGTCTGAGCTCTGAATTATCTCTTGTGTCTCGGCAGACGAGGCAGAGGGCTAGGGTATCCGTGCTGGTGACTGTACATGAAACATTCCACGCCGGGTTCAGGACGGGGTTCCTCTTGACTCGTCGTCCGTCATTGCATAAAGCTCGCTCTCAGCTGTGAAGCAGCCAGTTCTTTTGTTAACGGCGCGGCGAGCAGTAAATTATCATGGTACTCGCTCACTGTTGAAAGCTCCATCACCTCCCTTTTTCCCTGTCTCCCTAATCCACCTCTTGTGAACATCTGCTCCGATGGCCCACGGAGCACAAGCTCATGCCAGAGCTATTGTGCGCCACACACAGCTGTGGCTGAAGCGTCTGTCTTCACCTCAGTAACATTGCAGACGAACTAAAGAAGATAATCTTTAAAAGAAATCGCAGGTAAATACCTGCATGCTTTTTTTTAAAAACCAGTGATTCAGAACAAGTCTCTTTCTGCTCTGCTGAAACTGAAGGCAAACTTGGACAAAATCAACCAAAAGCCAGTGAGACACACAAAAGCGCCTCATTAAAAAAATACATTCAGTGGAAAGTTGCTGAGCAGGCATGCTCTTTACAAAAATATCCACATTCACACCTGGGAGCCTTCCTGTATAAATATTGCAATTGCTCAGCAGATTTTCACTGCTGTGCTCAATTGCATCTCAAAGAGGAAGTCATTGAGAAGTATCTGGAGATGCGCTCAATATTCGGGCAAGACGCGATCTCCAGAATGCTATATCTGCGCTGTGTCCGAGTCTCGCTCTTAATTTCCATGTGTTTATGTGGCTAATTCTTCATAATGCTTTTTGGAGAGGAGTGAAAAGCTCTCCTCAGGGAGCGAACGGGCCCAGGTAGCCCTCACATCTGAAGAGTGGCCTAATGGGAAAGCAAACACGGTGATTACCAAGGCCCCTTTACAAGGAGCAGCCTGCAGCGAGAGTGCAGTCCTGCACCTGAGCAAGCATGGGTGTGTGTGTGTGTGTATTTTCTCGCTCATGTAGTGTATGTAGTTGGAGTTGACTGAAGCACGTAGGTTCCTTTCTTTTGTTTGGGCAAGATTGCAAAACTGCATTATCTATGATATGCTATTGCATAAAATAAATGTGGCATCAGTGCTGTGTAAACAGGATTCAAAGTACATTTTAAAGCCTTTTGTGTTAGCATTATGGCAGCTGCCTTATACTTGTTTTTGTAATCTAAAAATGCATTTGGATGAGCTGATGGTGTTATCTAGTAGCAAGCTTGATTAGCAAGCTGCATCAATAAACTGTATGGGTCTGTGGGGATTAATTCACTTTTGGAGCGAGCCTCAAGGGGCAACTCCAGGAATGGAAGTTTGGGGCTTTGTTTATTGTTTTTAGCTCCCACTGTGCCCAAGCTTGAGGAAAAAGGATAAATGTGACTTGTTTAAAGAAATTTCAGAAATATTGGATATGATCTATGTAAAATCAAGAGTCCTACATGAACAGGCCTGACAGTTCACCTCACAGCTACCCTATAAAATATGAGTCTTTGCCCTCGTAAACATGAAATGCAACGGAAATGTGTAAAAATGTAAAATATGATGGTTTATTTAGAGTTAGAGTTTTACTTTGTCCATCCATCCATCGTCATCCGCTTTGTCCGGGGTCGGGTCGCGGGGGCAGCAGCCTAAGCAAAGAGGCCCAGACCTCCCTCTCCCCAGCCACCTCCTCCAGCTTGTCCGGGGGAATACCAAGGCGTTCCCAGGCCAGCCGAGAGATATAATCTCTCCAGCGTGTCCTGGGTCTGCCCCGGGGCCTCCTCCCGGTGGGACGTGCCTGGAACACCTCACCCAGGAGGCGCCCAGGGGGCATCCTTGTCAGATGCCCGAACCACCTCAGCTGGCTCCTTTCGATGTGGAGCAGCAGCTGCTCTACTCTGAGCCCCTCCCGGATGGCCGAACTTCTCACCCTATCTCTAAGGGAGAGGCCAGCCACCCTTTGGAGGAAGCTCATTTCTGCCGCTTGTATCCGCGATCTCGTTCTTTTGGTCACTACCCACAGCTCGTGGCCATAGGTGAGGGTAGGGACGTAGATCGACCGGTAAATTGAGAGCTTCGCTTTTACACTCAGCTCCCTCTTCACCACGATGGACCGGTGCAACGTCCGCATTACTGCAGCTGCAGCCCCAATCCGTCTGTCGATCTCCGGCTCCCTTCTCCCATCACTCGCGAACAAGACCCCGAGATACTTGAACTCCTCCACTTGGGGCAGGAACTCATCCCCGACCCGGAGTGGGCAGTTTTACTTTGTAACTATGCAAAAATATTAATGGAAGATTTACATTTAATGACTTAAAGTCAGCATTTTGGGCATACAAATTTGAGTGTATGATGAACTCTGGTTAAAAATTACACTTTAAAGTTGGAACAAAACTTTAGAAGACGCACTGAAAAGTCTAAATACTTTTTTTTATACATATTGTAGCATTCACCACCGGCATCAGTCAGCTTGCTGGCCATGTACGGGTAACTATTTGTTGCTTGTCATCCCTCCTTTCTCTCCACTTGCCGTCTCTAACACCAGCTACAAAAGCACTAAATGTCATAAGGAAACCTTAACATGATTCTGCTATCAAAACTAAACAAAAGGAGTTCATGCAGATTTGTGCACAGTATGTTTACACATAGATGATAATAACAAATAGTGCAAATGTTTTACATGAAGGATATAAATGTGGCAGGCTGATTCAATCAGCAATCGGGCTACTGATTACTAAGACTGGAAAACTAATACAAGCCAACACCGGTGACATGTCTTTGTATCATACTCTCATAGTGTATGATCAAAATTCAGTAAAATGTAATGGTACTGCTGCTAAGATTATTGTGAACTCATACATAACTCAAACGAACAGAAACATGGAACTGGATGTTAAAGAAATACTTTTTCATGAACCATTTGTGTACTTTTAATACATATTTTAAACATATACTATAACATATATTTATCATCTATTTACACTCTTCCTCTTTAAACAACAACAACAAAAAAATGATTCCCAGCATGGAAGCCTGCTGGTGTGGTGTGCCATGTCTCCTCGGGGAGCATATAGAGGGGCTTTCTCTGAAAGCACACGGGCCCTCTTCACTCTGTGTTGACTTAGTAAATTACTTGGGATGTCAGGGCCCAACCACAGCTTATCCTCTGAGAGAGGGGGGTGGGGTGGGGCACGGGTGCGGGAGGTGTGGGGGCTGGGGGGTGGTGGGTGCAGCGTGGCTGTGAGAAAACAAGTGAGTGTGAGAGCGAGGGAGGGAAATCATTGTAGAGGGCTAAGGTGCAGGTAGGAGCCAAAGTGTGCATTTACGAAGAGGAGGCCCGACTCAAGAATGAAAAAAACAACAACAAAACAAACAAAACAGTAATCATGAAATCGTTTTAGCACTTTATCTACAGCAGTACAGACAGAGTATTAAACTTGTGCACATAAAAGAATATTTGAGCAGCTATAATGGAAAACGCATGCTCAATTTCAGAATAAAAGCTGATTTTTGGATGATAGCTATTACACAAAATCTCTTTTATGTCGTGTTTGAAGGTGCACAAAACGATCTGATCTTTTTCCCTAAGATATGCATGCTGGTACTCTGCAATCATGACATCCTTACATTCACAAAACTTGTGCTATGTTTGCAGAAAAAGGCACCGCACGTTGTTTTCTGTCTCGTAATGGATCATTTTCAGAGTGCTGTGCTTCTTGTGCAGCCATCCAGGTGCTTGCAGGAGGTCAGTCAAAGAGACTCCTGCAGGACAAACTGCTGTATATGTTTTGTACGCTGGCCCTTGGAACTGTCTGCAGTCTGCGCTCAGGTGAGAGGACTGCACACCTGTGGCAACTCTATCCTGTTTGCTTTGACACCTCGTATGCCGTCTCCTTCAACAACATATCTGTCATGCCCACACCCTCCCACACCAAACACCACACACACATACACATACCACTTTTTTTATGGTATATGCAGTTAACTTGAAATGGACCAATTATGTCCCATCGCTGATTATTTTCTTGTCAGTTTTGGCAGAAAAATTATTAAAAAACAAATTAATTCCAAATATTTTACCTCAAGTGTGGCAAACTGTGTGGCAACCTCTTTCTGTGACAGCAGAATTTCTTTTCTCGCAGCTTAGCGTGCTGTTCTGCATAAAATGTGTTGCATTATGGGTTAAAACGGGCTTTCTGTTTGATGATGGCCTGCTTCCATCAACACTTGAACTGAGTCCTATGATCTGTTCTCTTACACTTCACTGGCTTCTTACATTTTTTTCCCTCTTTTTCCTAATTTTTTTCTTCAGAATCACATTTTCTCCTTCATCTGTCCGCAGATCACGCTAAGCCTTTGATAGAGATGGCAGTAGAGGGGGCATGGGAGCGACGGGGGTGGAGGTTGATGTGCGATTGTGGGTCGGGGTGTCAGTGGCTCCCCCAGGACCTACTATGAAAGGATGTGTCTGAATCCAGGGCCAAGTGAAGACAAAAAAAAAAAAATGCTCTCAAAGAATAAAGAAGGGCTTTGTGTGTAACCATCTAGCCGTGATCGTGCTACAATCAGCGTTTCTAATTTGTCATAACATGTTTTGCCATTTGTTGACATCCGTCATCCACCCTTACAGAGAAGTTTCCACACTTGGATGCACGCTATTTGGATTACAATAAAATGTGGAAAATGTTCTTCAGAATTAAGTTTGTGTGGTAATTTAACCTCGATGTCACGTGTTTATCCCTTCAAATACAATACAAAAAGTGTGAAAATGTGTGAAGATGGAAAAAGGTGGAAAAAGTTGATTGCCTCACGGTGTAAGGTGCAATAAATCTATTTTTCTTTGTCCATTTTATGTAAATGTGCTGTAGATGTATGCATACATATTAACTGAGCCCCCAAAAAGTAGTGAAAGGTCCGAACAGTTTAATGTAACAGGTCCGGTATTTTCATTTAGTGCTTTCTAAAGTGGTTTTTAAAATAAATGTTCTTGTAGTGATGGATGTGTGCAGGGATCTGAATCAGCTGCAGCCATCTGGTCTTTTTTTTTGAAGAGTCCCATTCTCAGGCCTACAGATCTGAAGCGAAGCACTAGAATGTCTTCTCTGATATAGACATTCAAAACTAACGCCATAACAGCAGCCCTCTGACACTGGACATTCACATAACGTGACTTCTAAGTTTTCCAGCGGCTAGAAGGAAGGGAGGGCAGCAACAAGAGCCTCTTTCAGAGGCATTTCACCGTTGATTACAGCGGCTGACTGCTCCCCGCATTTGAACAATGCGACCACGAGGCCTTCGTGATTTGTAGCTTTGCTGGATTCGGCACTTTTGATAAATCATTGAATCACCTTTTGGGGAAAAAAATGAGGTAGAAAGATTAAACCAGCATGAGAACCATATGGAGACACGGGGAGGAAAACAGGGTGCACAGAAAGAGATATGCTCAGTATGTCACTCATAAATATTAAATTCGCGATTTATATTCTTGTATAAATTAACTTTTGTCCAAATTTATGAAGCAGTCTCTCAAAAGACAGCTTTGTGCTTCAGTTACAAATACAGAGTTAGTCATAGCATGCAGGATTAATGAGGGAAATGATCACGAGACATGTTTACCGTTGGCCTGTCGAGTTGCTTTCCTGTTGCCTCTGGCTTGTTTGTGAGTCGTGTGATTTAGGACTCTATTAATCTACCTCTATGTTGTTCTTGATGTTTGCATCGAGTGACTGGCGGAGGGTTTATGTGAGGTGTACCTCCTTCGTCCTGGACTTGCTTAAAGCTAGAGCTCAGACAGGGAAAGTACAAAGCCTTGCCTGGTGGTCTGCACATATGCCTAGATGATCTGCCCAAAACAGCCTGGATGGTGGTGTGGCAAAGACACACCTGCTTTGTCAACACCATCTTCCTCACTACTGCGGCCAACTGAAAATCCATCCTGTATAATTGCAAAGACTGTAAGGCACCATAGATTTGAAGCAGATTTGATAGGAGAATACTGAATACTTAATCTGAACACTTAAATGGAGTTTGAGCCATGTGTGTAGATCCTTTGTTTCCTGCTGTTTGCTATTTACAAGCGAAGGTTTAAAGTTATTAGATTAGCATTTAGGTATTGATTTATTGCGGGAAATTTGAGAGTTGTGTTACAAAAAGCAGTTTAGGTTATTGTTTAAGATGTTGCAAATTATGTAATTAACCAAAAAAAAAAGACTAAAGCTATCATTTAAAGCCATGTGAAAAAAAAGTTTTCACAGGACATTCATGGAGTTCTGTAAAAAACTAAATACTCCCCATGATTTAGTAGCTCGTAGAACCACCTTTAGCAGCATCAACCTGAATCATTTTACTGTCACTTTATTATCTCCCACAGCACTCGCCTCAAGGTCCTTAAAAGTGCTTACTTTAGTTCTTTGAGGTTTGCAGGCATTCATTTATGCACAGCTGTTTAAAGGTCCGACCAATGTTGTCAGACAGATGTCGTTACATTTGACTCTAGAGTACTTTGGTATATAGAGGAGTTGACTGTGAAGTGCCCAGGTCCTGCGGCCCTTCATGCTTGAGAGTTAGTGTGCAGTGGTGGGTGCTGACGTGTTTTGTTTGGGTGGCACTGTGCATTATGGTCAAACATCTCCACTTTGTTCTCAAATGCCAAAAGAACATTCAATTCAATTTCAATTCAATTCAGTTTTACTTACAAAGCTCAAATCACAACCCCCTTTGAGCAAGCACTTGGCGACAGTGGGAAGGAAAAACTGCCCTTTAACAGGAGGAAATCTCCACCTCCAGCAGAACCAGGCTTAGGGAGGGGCAGCCATCTGCTGCGACCGGTTGGGGGTGATGGGAGGAAGTCAGGACAAAAGACACGCTGTGTAAGAGATCCAGAGATTAATAATAATAACTAATGATTAAATGCAAAGTGGTGTATAAACAGAGTGAAAAGAGATGAGTGGGAAGGAAATGTTCAGTGTATCATGGGAAGCTCACAGCAGCCTAAGCTTAATGCAGCATAACTAAGGGAGGATTAAAGGTCACCTGATCCAGCCCTAACTATAGGCTCTATCAAAAAGTAAAGTTTGAAGCTTAATCTTAAAAGTAGAGAGGGTGTCCGTCTCCTGAATCCAAACTGGGAGCTGGTTCCACAGATGTGGGATCTGAAAGCTGAAGGCTCTGCCTCCCATTGTACTTTGAAATATCCTGGGAAGCACAAGTTAGCTTGCAGTCTGAGAGTGAAGTGCTCTCTTGGGGTGATATGGTACTATGACATTTTTATGATACGATGGAGAGTGATGATGAGGAGAAAGATTTCAAATTTAGTTCTGGATTTAACAGTATGGGGGAAAACATGGTCTCTCTTTCTAGTCCCTTACTGGATTACTGATTACTGGATCAGCTGAAGGCTTATCAGGGAGTTTTTAGGACAGCCTGATAATAATGAATTACAGTATAAGTAATAAATAGCATCACTCTGAGAAGTCCTCTCCAGAAGTCTTGTGGCGTTCAGATGCAGCTTTGCAAACCTAGGTTGTTCTGCCATGCTCTGTGTTATGGCAAAGAGGCTTTCTCATGGCAACCCTTCCAAACAACCCATCCTTATTCAGTCTTTTTCTCACTGTACTGTCATGAACTTTAACATTTAACGTTCTAATTGAGGCCTGTAGAGTCTGAAATGTAGCTCTGGGGTTTTTGCAATTTCTCTAAGCATTACACAGTCTGACCTGGGGGTGAATTTTCTGGGACATCCACTCCTGGGAAGATTGTGACATTGTGTTAACACACACAAGAATGTCTCAGACTAGCAAACTGCCAAAACTTCTACCAAGAGTAAAATGATGAAAGATGAAATTGGCACACTCATCCAACACTGACACTGAAGCGTGCAACCCTATTAAAAAAACACCGTACCTACAGTGCAAGTACCTTGAAGAGCAGTTGTGAATATTTTTACTTTATAATTTACTGCTTTACTTAAATGGAAGTACAAATCTTTTAGACAGATCCCTTGTTTTTTATTTGTTTATTTTTTCCTTAGCAACAAACAAACCAGAAGTCTGTGATGTTCATCCAACAGAGTGATCCTGGTTTATCACCTTTGACCTCAAAGCCTCACCACCTGAGTGTTGCCGTGCCCCCTCCACACACCAACGTTCACCTGATGTTGGGACAGACAACCTGGTTCTCGAAACAGGGGAGGCATGACAGGGCAGGTCACCGGAGAGAGCGCAAAACAAAGAGTCAGATTTCACAGACCCTCTATCAATCAAACATCTTAGAAGCACAGTCCCACTACCTTCAGGAATCCCACTGGCTTCAAAGGGAAATGTGTGAGGGATTTTTTTTCCTCGCTTCTGAACACAGGATTGTTGTAGATCAGCGGCAGTGTTTATTGTCCTTTGTTGTAACATCCTCGGGCACAACCTTAGGATGTCACTAAAACCCTTTTGTGTTTACCCATATGGTAATAATACAACGCTGAAAAAATACAGCAAAAAAAAAATCCTTTGTTTCCCATATTTGCAAAGTAATACTCAACGCTGCACAGCAAGCAGGGGCAAGATCTCGTACATTCCCAAACACAAATTAAGGCATGACAAATGAATTCACTTACGCTGTTGTGTGTGTTGCTAAATGCCAAGTCTGCTTTGTATACAGCTCGACGAAATGACTGGACTGAGACAAATGGGCATTGTTTTGGTGTGAAAAGCAGCCGAGACGTTTGTGCTGCTTTTCTAGATTTGCCACAGACTCAACTAAATCAGCTCAGGAAGGTGACTATAAGCATTGTTTGCAAAGTGTGTCAACCTCTGCCTCTATCTATTGTTTTTAGCAGTTTCTTTAAATGGTTATTGATCGGCACAGATGCCTGTTTTCAGGTGCTCTATAGGCTGATGTGGTTAGGCATGGATGTTTGCTTTGCTCCTTACCACCTTAGGCACTCTGTCTCCTTCGCACATCTACCCACCTCCTGCCTTGATTTGGCTGTGCACCTGTCTGGTGGAGGCAGCTGTGGGTGGGCGGGCCTTAGCTGTCAGTGGAACATTCCAGAGGAGAAGTCACCCCGTTAATCCCTTGGGTTTAGGCCAGACAGCTCCCCACCTCCTTCCCTCCCACCTTCATTACCTCCAGTACCCTCGGTTGCCTCCCTCTCTCTCTCTCGTTGTACTTTGCACGCGGTTCCCACTCTCAGCCCTGGTCAGGCTCAAATGGAATACTGCTATGTCAAAGTTGGACACTGAGAATGAGATTAAAGGACAAGTAACCCCCCTCCGCATGCACACCAACCCTCCAGCTCCCAGGCCCAGAGGTTTTAATCCCCCCAAATATTCAAGAATGGAAGAAAAAATCATGTCCAAATCTGTAGGCTTATTTTTGGGAAGGAAAAACATTAACAGACACAAAACTTATAGTGTCCATTTAAAGTTTATATGCAATAAAACTGTGACTTTATCAGTCTTGAATCAATAATTGTTGTCATGAACACACGTTTTTAGAAATCTGCTGTCCATTCCCTCCATTCTCCGAATGTGTGCCCGTGTGTGTAATTAGTGGGTGTGTGTAGGTGCGAAGACCATGTGTATAACTCTGTCTATTGGAATTTAAAACAAGAGTCTCTTTATCTCCCTGTGAAATTCTGATGTCAGGCCAGATCCCGAACTTGGCAGCCGCTCCATTCAGCTGGAACACATAAATGAGAAAAGTATCACAATTCACCCTAAAAGCACAGAAGATGACGCTCCCTTCAAGTTTTCCTTCGACTCTGCCGGCGCTCTATCTATAGCAGAACATTTTATCTCGCTCAGTCGGCTGTGCGGAAGGGGTGACTAATGCCGTGTGTGTCCGTGTCCAGCAAGGAAGGCTGAACTAGTTCTGGACAACAGCAACACTTGTGTTTTGGTGCAGGAAGTTTATAGACTACAGATGACTGATTGAAGCAGACAATTGAAGCAAACAGGGCCATATTAAATGTTTTGAAAACAAGTCTGATGTGTGTATGACAATACAGTGCATGTGGAAAGTATTCTCAGCACTTCACTTGTTCCACATTTTGTCAAGTTACAGCCGTATTCCATAATGGATTAAATACATTTTTCACCTCAAAATTCTACAGTTTCTTCAGCATTGAAGGTCCCAATGAGCACAGTGACCTCCATCATCTGTAAATGGAAGATGTTTGAAACCACCAATAAGGCCTGTATGGTAGAGTGGCTAGACAGAAGCCATGCCTCAGTAAAAGTCACATGACAGCCTGCTTGGAGTTTGCCAAAAGGTACCTGAAGCACTCTTGGACCACGAGAAACAAAATTCTCTGGTATGATAAAACAAATATTGAACTCTCCAGCCTAAATGCCAAGCATTATGTCTGGAGGAAACCAGGCACTGCTCATCACCTGGCCAATACCATCCCTACAGAGAAGCAGCATGGTGGCACCATCATGCTGTGGGGATGTTTCAGTAGGAACTGGAAGACTAGTCAGGGTCAAGGGAAAGATTAATGCAGATGAAAGATGAATGTACTGAGACATCCTTGATGATAACCTGCAGTCTGGACCTCAAAGGTTCATCTTCAAACAGGGCAACGACCCTAAACACACACCTAAAATAACAAAGGAGTGGCTTCAGGGCCACTCTGTGAATGTGCTTGAGTGGCCCAGCCAGAGCCCAGTGTTGAACCTGGCTGAACATCTCTGCTAATAAGTCTGAAAATGCCTGCGCACCCACACTCCCCATTCAACCTGATGGTACTTGAGAAAGTCTACAAAGAAGAATGGGAGAAGCTGCCCAAAAATAGGTCTGCCAAGCTTGTAGTGTCATACTCAGATAATTTGAGGCTGGTGCTGCCAAGGGTACTTCAACAAGGTATTGACCAAAGGCTGTGAATACTTATGTAGATCTTATATATGATTTATTTAGAATAAATTTAAAGCATTATGGGATATCGTGTGTAGATTTTTGAGATGAAAAATTAATTTAATTTGTTGGACTGAGGCTGTGACATGACTCAATGTGGAACAAGTGAAGCGCTGTGAATACTTTCCAGATGCACATTATGACAGAAAGCTGTACGAATAGGAAATAGATTGTCTGTCTTTGTATGAAGGAGAAAGAAAATCTACTTACCACTATTTTCCTATTTTATTTATTTAGCATTAGCATGTATTTGTCTCCAAAATGCACTCATACACTCTATGGACTCACCCTGCCTAAGCTCACTTTAGGCTCCAATAGAAACAGTACACACAATTTATGCTTACTTGAACAAAGTAATCCCATTTAAATTGTATAATGAAAGCAAACAACCACTAAGAAAGTTACACTAATTAAGCCACTGTAGCAAAAAGAATTATTCAGAGGGGAGGTAAAGTATGAAAAGGCCCCTTGTGTGAATTCACCTAGTCCTTTATGCTGCTTATTTTTCGTTTGCACCCCATCCATTAAAAAGTCACACCTCCTCTAGCAATTCATTTTCTTGAGTGTAATGTCAGACCGTGCTCTGCCATACTGGCTGGACTGCTGGGGAAGCAGTAAGAGAGAGGCTCCCAGGGTGCACGCTGTCCTCATGCTATTTACCCACAGACCAGAACCCCCTCTGAAGGCCAGGGGGAAGCCATGGCTGGGCCAGAGGCTATTAAAGCCCTGATGGCTTTTGACAGTAATTTCTTCATGAGTCCACAGCCCGCAGGGCCTGCCAGCAGTAAGATCGGGTGCCTCCTCTTGCCCATTAAAGCACACAAACTGTGCCCACAAATCACGCTCAATGGTATCTCTGTGCTCAGGGAGTGTGTTTGCACATATGCGAAAGAGAGAAGTGAGGAAGCACGACTAAGGAGAAGAGGAGGGGGGAACTGTGAGAAGGTCCTGGTAACTGGGCCAAAAGGTTTGGATGCCTTTCTTCAACTACTCCATCAGTTCAGGCAAAAGTCCAAGCCATCAGGGAAACATATTCGGAAAACCACACCTTGACGTGAAGCCAAATCATAAACTGTGTTTACATGCATTTGAGCCCAGGGGAGTAGAAACTACACAACAAAGCTCTAGCATTGTGTTGGTTATGGGACGGAGCTTCGGTAGCAGACATCTGGCTTGCTATAGGTTGATGCATTTGCTGGTACACCTGCAACTAGTATGGTGACCTTAACAGATTGTATGGTTGTTTGAGAAAAGCAAATGTTTTCGTGGGCATGGTGCTAACATCACCTTCAGGTTGACAAACCAGGAACATGGTTGGAAATTTAGAATTAGCAGACTGTATTTTAGTACATAGAGCATCACAGATGGCTGGAGCTAATCAAAAGGCGGTTTTTAAAAATATATAAACAGGCTTGGTTGGATAATTTGTTTCTGGGAAACAGAAATCTAAATATCCTTACTACTTAAGGCCTGTTGCTTCAGATATAACTTTTCCTTTGCTGTGGATGGAGAGGGGACTTAAAAAGGCCGTAGGTTATCTATAGCTAATCCACCATCGGTTATAATCTCTCCTCTGGTTCCCCTGTGGTGTTAAAACCAGACCATTGGGTCGGATTATATCAAAGAAAGGAGAGCAATGTGCTAATCATAAATTAGAGGATAAGCCTGAGTGAGCAGGTCAGCCTGAGGTCAGCCGCTGAGCCCTATAGAGGATTGTATGTGTGAAAAGCCACAGCTTACCACTTAGCCTCAACATAATAAATAATCAGGCAGGAACAATGTACAGTAGTGTAAAGTGTCACAGCTGCTCTGAGCTGAGAGCTGTTTCTTAACAAAGAATCTATTGAAACTTTATTTTGACTCTTTGGGTTTACATTTAAGTATACCATAATCAACCATACATGCGCGTGCACACAAACAGAAGCTCATATAATGCCCTTCTAATGGGCACTCATACTGTACAGAGCTGAGAATAGTCTATTTATCTGTCTTCAGTCAATATGACAAAACTGTAAAACAGTACCATCTATTTTTTTCAATTCTCCAACGTTGCCTTAGGGGAATTGGAAAACTGTCTTTAAATGGGATGATACACGACCTCTGCTATGTATGACTAATACTTGGCTCTTAAACACTGTGTCAACAAGGTGTTTTATTAAAGACACAGCAAGAAAAGACAAAATGGCAAAGACATTACAAGATTTATATAACGAGGGAAAATACAGAAGACTAATTGGATCCAAAGAAAGTCGCTGACCTGATTCCTCCTCTTTGACACATTAAGCAGACAAGGAGCAAAATATATAAAAGAGTTCTTTATTTCTAGTAATCATGAATATATGCGAACATGTAGAATGTTGTTTATGATGCATCTTCCAAACATTCTTGCAAACTGCTTTACAAAGTACAGGAAAAGATGAAATAGGTCAGTACGTGAGAGATGGTAAGGTTATTGTAGCTGTGTAGGAAACGATCAGTATAAACACCTCGATATCATTAATACAAGAAGAAAAGTAAACTGGGGAGAAATGGGCACAAAAATGTAACATCAAACATGAAAACTTAGACAACTTTCAAAAGTACACTTTTTAGACACAAAAGGACACATACATTGTATGTGTTAAATATTTTTTGTTTTGTCAGGACATAAAAAGCTAACTACATAATTCACAGATTCAGCAGTCTGTTTAAATACCTCATTTCTACAAAGTGAATTTACATTTTTTTTTTTTAAAGTACAAAGTGCAAATACTATGGTTTCCATTTGCCGATTGGTGAGGGCGGATTCTCCAGATGAGAGGGGAAATCACTGTTTTAGGGCTTAGCCTTGCTTCTTTGAGGGATTCTAGGAAGAGGAAATTGAAGTTACTTCATTTTAATGTGCCCCTTTTTCAGAAATACACATTTTAAGGACTGCTTCAGTCAACACTACCGGAGACAATAACATTTCAGTTAGGCTGGAAATATGCAATGAAGGAAGAGTGTACTTACTAGTTTACTGGTTAAGCCTTCTCCTGGTATGGACCCTTTAGGATAAAAGAAACGTGACATGAATTTGAAGTATTATGGAGAAACTTTTGCAGAGTATAATTGTGCTGTGTAATTAAGCACTGCTGTTAGTGGATTCTGTTATTTGCAAGTACTGTAGCTAGGTGCTAGCTGGCTAATTATCACTTAAATGTTTTTAGTTGGTTAAAAACTATTGTTTTCCAGCTGACTCTGGTACAGCGTGCTGTAAAACATTATATTATGCCATTCAAGTGCTAATTAGACAACTTAGCTTACTCTTTTCAGGGGTGGGCAACTCCAGGCCTCGAGGGCCGGTGTCCTGCATGTTTTAGATATCACTCTGGGTCAGCACACCTGAATCACATGATTAGTTCATTACCAAGCCTCTGGAGAACTTCAGGACATGTTGAAAAGGTCATTTAGCCATTTGAATCAGCTGCGTTGGATCAATGACATATCTAAAACCTGCAGGCCCTCGAGGCTTTATGTAATCACTTGGCGTAGGTCACATGTTGCTGTTGGATTTTTGTTTTTGAAATGTGATTATAACTGCCCTTTGTGCATCACTTTGTCATATGGATGAACCCAAAATCTTTCTGGTGCCTCGTTGCCCCATTACTGGGCAATAACGTTTGGAGGAGAGGTTTAAAAAAAATTCAGGGTGATTAGTTTACATTCATCTAACCTTCTTCCTTGGTCACCCCAAGGCAGCCCATGAGCTCCTGCAGAGACAGTGCTTTGTCATTGCTGATGTCGCAGTACTCCACGAACTTCTTAACACACTTCTTTGGCTTGGACTTCTTGCGCAGGAAGCGTTTGAAAGGTTTGATCTCCTTCTTTCCAATGTCCCCACTGGAGTTTTTGTCCAGCTGACTGAAATACCAGTGGACAACCCTCTCCTCCAGGGTGTGACTGGGGTCTGGCTCAGCCACCCTAAAGGTCAGGTACAAATCAGATTATCAGCCAGTAATCACATCTCTCTTTATGCAGCAACTAAAAAACAACTCAGTGAAATGCAGTCGCTCGCTTTCAGAGGGGAAAAAAAGCTTTTCCCACTTTTCAGTGCACTCAAAATTGGTGAGTGGCATACATTTATGTGTTTGTGGTGAATGATTGAACCCACTGATCCATAACTAACCATAGCATGAATATACACACTTTGAAATGTCATACCTTCCCGCAGATGCTGGATCTGTGACAGCGTGCACCATGTCTGTCGACAGCGCGTCAAGAACACTTGTCAGGAACTCTGTTTTCTTAGCCCCGGGACAGCCTGGAAAATCAACCACAGATACATCGATGTGTGAAAGCAGGAATTATGCCCTTGCATGAAAGCGAGTGTGCAAACAAAGAGATTCTCTTGCAAAAAAAGCTTTGCAGCAATGTTAAATGCTCTCATCATAGGTGGCCCAATAAATGTCTGGGGAGGGATGTCATGTAACAGCCGGCGTAGTTTTAATGTAGACGTCACATAAAAAGAGAAAAGAAACCCAGGACACTCGCAGTTGCTCCAATAAAGAATCAGAGCTCCCCTCCTGTGGAGGAGTGGAGGAAACCTGCCAATCATTGTGCAGTGTTTTAACTTTCCACAGGTATAGGCATACCTGTTACTATTAACAAGATTTTACTAATTACTGAGGTGTTTGCTTTAAAGATATCCAAGCAGAGAGCAACAGACAAAATTTAGAACGCGATGTTCAACGTGTGGCGGGGTTACTCTATAAATGACTGACAGAGAATGGCAATATAATCAGACCATGAACCTATAGGGTGAAATGTGTCATTATCCACCCAGTAAAAACTAACAGTAAAGCATTATTGCATGCAGACTGATGGGAAAAAATTAAAATGAAGAACAACACTGGGTGAATGACCCTAATGACAGTAATTGTCTGTGAGCCCATTTTAAGGGTGAGGAGACCAAAGTTATTCCTTTAGAGCTGAAGGCTACAGAGACCTGAGGGATTCCAGCTCTTTTCTCCTTTCTCACAATCTTGTTTCCCTGCGCCGTTGGAGAAGAAGAAATTGTCCATAGTTTTCAGCTTTTTTTATGGCCCAGGCCTGCAGGGCCCGATTCTCCTGTGTTGGAGATAATAGCATGCTTTGCGTCTCTAACAGGTGGCGACCAGCATCGGCATAAACATCCAGCCTCTGCTCCACCTTTCAGGGCTTTAGCAGCTTGTACCGAGACCACGGTTTTAAAAAGTCACATCCAAACTCTTCCGCGGTCTCTTTTACACATTAAACAGACTTGTACTTAACTTTTAGTAGGCCCTCCCTGGCTCTTGCCCAGTAAAATATCTGACCCACCTGATAATAGCCAAAATGGTGCCTTGTGGACCTTCTTGTGGTAAATTAGTCTAGACAGTCAAATAATTGCACCCTCAGAAGGCAAAGTGTTTTTTTTTTATCTGGCTTCTAAATGAAGAGAGGTTCGTGGGATGCAGTGAGACTTGTTTGAGGCTCAGTGTTTTTCATGGAGAGCACCGGCGCTCTCTGTAATGCTGCAGGAATCTTAGCACGTCTGCAATTCATTCAGGGAGGGAAGCCATCATGTAATGTTTCAGTCGTTTCCTCTTAGCAGCAGTGCTTTCACTGTGGGGGTGGGACAGATCGGCTTCTGTATGTCTGGACACTGTTTAGCTGAAGGGAAGGACACGAATGTGCCTGCTGTCATTTGAGGGAAATTGTGTCTGGCCATTTTCCGTCCATTTCAAGGCTGCAACAGTACACGGCTGCTGTCTTATTCCATAATAATTATAATTATGTAATACCAAAGTTTGACAGCTGCAGGACAGAATCAGGTTGAGAAAGCCTTCATGATTTCAATGTTTTTTCTTTTTGAAACGTAAAGAGCTGCACCACCATTCACAAGCCTCCATATATCTGCGGCCTGTAAAAAGTTGGCGTGTAAGTGCGTGTTTACATGTGTGTGCCTGTGCGTTACTGTCAGTAAGGAGCAGTGTTTTTGTACGGAGCCACATGGGGCTGAGCCCTGTCAGCACTCGCGGCCGCAGCTCCCAGCGCCTGCCCCAGTGCTGTCCCATGAGCCTGCTGCGGGGATAGAGTTAGCCAAATACTCAGCTTTACTTTCCTGGCTCTTCCTGGGCAAGTTGCTCCTTTCTCAAGTCTCGCCCCATAAACCTCTCAACACCAGCTCTTCAACAGCAAATGGGTTGCAGCAATGTGAAGGCAACGTTTATAATTATACCTGGATCGTACAGTAACACGGTTTACAGCCATTGACGCAATTGCTCATAAAGAAAACAAGATGCTACGTTTTTTTCTTCTTCTTCTTCTTTTTTTTTTTACTGCATGAGCATACTGACTGATCAGGTGCAGATTTTTTTGACAGGTTTCAAATTCGGTCGGCGCAACCTAACACATGCAGAGACATAATGTTTCAGTCTTAGGGTCTTTCTCACGGGATAGCGTCGCTGCTTTTTCTTTTTTTTCTTTTTTTACCCCCATTGCCACCGCATACTTTCTGGAAAGCAAAAGATGAATAGCATTTGGTGGTCTACCAACCATTTATGTCTGTCTATGTCCCTCTGTTTTATATTAACTGTACAAGAATCATTGATGCTTGAGCAGAGACAGAGTGCTGCTCTCCTGCTAAACGCAGCACCTGCGAGCAGAGAGCTCAGCTCTGGCCTGGCGCACTCTTACATAAACAGTTGTGGAGAGGACTGGAACAGTGGTGGCTCTGTTCACATGCTGCTGGACTATTAACATGTTTACTAAACCACCAAAAAAAATTGCAAATTAGCCAAGCACCATTCATCTTTAAACTGTGATTTGGTTGTAGGCAGCGGTTGAACGCTGTATCTCTACTTCACCTATCTTTGGCTTAATGAGAGGTACAAGTTGTGCAGTTACGTGATGAGTAAAAAAAGCGAGTGCAGCCGAATGAAAGCTGGCGCATCTTTAAAAATGGTTTAGTCATCTCAGTGTGGTTTTGAATGTGAGTTTCATCACAGGGCAAGAAGATCATTTTAAGATCCACGTGCATACAACAACTTTAACTACAACTTGACTTATTTTTAATGTAATATCTCCCTTGCTTTAGGAAAACTGGACATGAGACAGTTTTCCAAATTTTACTAACCATGGCAGAAGTCTCCTTGAAAAGAGTCCTGCAGCTGCATTTTCCTTCCAAAGTGACACATGTAAGTCAGATACTTTAGGCAGGTTACCGAGACCTGATTCTGTTTAGCGTCTCCAGCAGAAAGTTGTTAGTTCAAGTCCTACTTCCAGCATGAAGAGAAAGTGAAGCAGCACCAAATCATGTTTTAACTTTGTCTACATATAGCAATAAATTAGCCAAATGTTTTAGCCTACGGAACATGAATGAACAACTTTTTTTGTGCGCATGTGTGTGCTTGTGTGTAAAAACAGTAAGTAGTTTGTTTTCTAAATATGCCTAAAAATAATGAAATATGCAGTAATTTAATTAATATTTAGCCCTATGTGTTTGTAAGTAACATTCACATACTATATGCACCCAGCACCAGCAGAGTTTCACCTGTAACTAAGTCCGCTACATGACCTCCACCCCCAAAGTGATCTTCTGCCCTCACTATAGTTATCTACACTGTTATCAATCCCATGATCACCACCTATCTCTGGCATCCAATTATCCATTATCACTCACCTCCCTGCTGTTTCACCTCTTTGCTTTCATCCCACTATGCTCCAGCTTCCATGTCACTCGAAGATGAATTCTCCCCCAATCTGTCCCTATCTCCCTGCTTATTGACCAACGAAGGGCAGGGTCTGGCAATCCTCAACTCTTTAACAAGCGTTTCCTTGACCAACAGCACTAATGATGGTTTTACACACACGCATAGTTGCACTGTTATCACAACCTTGGAAACGAGGCAGCAGTTAGAGGAAGGCTGCAGAGGAACATCCCCGTGTGGTCTGGACACAAAGAAAAAACAGAGACCGAGTCCAGTTTTGAAAAACTTACCTTGGAGATGTCTGCTTTTATAATGGTCCTTAGGTTTAGCTGGGTGGGCCCTAGCATTGCCATCACATTTTGGCTGTTCATACCTGTGACAGAAAATGCACCACGTAAAAAATAAATAAATACAAAATCTGTTCAATCGAGGGAAATGGGTGAAAGGGACTGTCAACAACAGTGAAACTATCTTTACTGTAAAGTCAGAGAGGACTCCCATGCTTTCCAATTACCCATTGCAGTTAAATCTTAGGGATAGAAATAACTGTTTTGTGGCAAATCCAGGGGCTGTGAAACACATCCAATAAGAGGGGAAGGATTTGGAGCTGGTATGAGGATAGAAATGGGAAGGGAGATAGAAGTGTGGGAGACAGGGAGCGTGGGACACAAGGAAGCTTTCACAGTCTCCGTCGCAGAGCCCAGATTGCTGCTGTGCAAGTGGGCCAAAAGCTGGCCTGGGACAATAAAGAAAATCCATGCTTCCATATGCGTGCTAATGTGCTGTCTGGCACTCTGCCTGGAGCCTTGTTAATTTGATACCCAGCCATGCTGCTCAATAAGAGTGTACCAGTTCTCCAGTCTGCCAGGCTCACTGACCTATGACCTGCCACTCACCAGACCACCGAGACACTCTGCGCCATCAGCAATGGAGATGTCCATGTGTGTTCTTAGACGTGCAATCTCACAAGTCTGACATTTATGCAGTTTTACAAATCCCTGATAGAAAATCTGTTTTTAATCTCTGAAATTTACTTTTTTCTAAGAGCTTCTTTTCAGTATTTTCAAAGTTTGCAGGGTTGAGAGCCTGCAGATATTAAGACCTGTTGTAAGATAATTCCTAATCTAGTTTTAGAACATTTAATGCAGAAGATGCTTGCCAAAGGGCAAAATGCAAGGTCATCTAGTTGAGCAGATTCTCTTTCTTGTGACCTCTCTGCTCTGTTAAGCTTGGCTAATGATCACTTACCTGCTTTGTTTAGCAACTTTTTAGTTTGTTTCCCACACAGAACAAGGCAATAAATGCCAAGGATATTTGAACAGGGTAATTAAGTACCACACATAAAGGTTCAAATATCTGTATACCACGTTGTTTTTTTTGTAGGTGATATTTTGCCCACCTTGTAGAGGTCCCAGGTATGGGCCGTCCAGTATCCACAAGCACACACCAGCAGTAGCCAGTAGAGGGGTGGCATTGGACAGGCTTGTAAAGTCCTCCTTGGGCACAGTCTGGTACAAATACAGCGTCGTTCTTGTGCTGCCTTGCCTCTTCTTGGGCAGAAAGCTTCTCCTGGTCACATGACGAGGCTGGGAAAGATCAGAGGTTATATAGGAATCAGCAAAGGTATTAGCGTATTGGTCACAAGAACGTAAGCACACATGCATGTGGTCTATAACCTGAGCTTTTGTTTTGATGGTCTGGGTTGTGTGACTTGGCAAACACTCACTCCAGAGAGGCACATTTGATATGAACAAGAGGGTATGTTTGAAGTTTAAATTTGGACTTAGTCCTAACCAGATCTGGCAACCACATTTGGAATTATACAACGTGCATTATGGTTGAATTAATTTCTGTATAAAAGCAAAACGCATGCAGCTGCTCTCTCATTCCATTCTAACCATTGCTGCAAATCCCCGAGGAGGAGGAGGAAGAAGACAAAGGGGTGGAGGACGAGCGCTCGGAGACAGGGTGTGTAGACTGCTATATCAGCCCCCCATGGCACTGTTTACGGACATTAACGGGCTAATGACTAAGCACGGGCTCCCCGTGCCCCAAGTTAAGTAAATATTTGGACACTCAACTGCCCTTTGTGGATGTGTGTGACAGCGAGAGAAACAGACAGGACAAAGGCAGCACAGTGGTCAGTTGGGGCTATGCTGTCAAACACCCACACAGACCGACACATAGCTGCAGGATACTGTAAAGTACCACAGACCTATATGTTTATATGTTCAGAATTCCCCTGAAAAAGTGCACGTTCCTGTCTTTTATCCATACATACAGAAAATGAAGTGGCTTGATGGGATTTTACTGAGCCTCACCAGGATCTAATCAGACTTTTTTTTCCTGCACAGCAGCCGCATTAAACAGAGGAATGGAAGGAGAGCTCTTCTGGCCATGAGGGATTTTTATCTCTTCCTCTTTTCGGTGCTTGCCTCAAGGCTCGCAGGCTTCTGCAGGATTATGGATATCCCTTTTCTTTGTTTATTTTCATTAGAGATCTTTACCCACACAAAAGAGACCAAATGAAATGCCTCCCCACTTTCTCAACCAACTTTCTTCGCTCCAGTTGTTCCGTATGGGCTCTCTTTGTTGGAGCGGGTGGGGGTTTTTTTTCACCCCAATACCCCAAAGAGCATGTGGTAATCAAAACCATCAATGCTGCATTTCTCAAGCTTTTTATTGGTTGTAAATTATGATAATGGGATTCACACAGAAATGCACACATGCACAGAAGTTTCTTGTCTCTAGGCCAGCCTAAAATACTATTGTTTGTTACGAAAAGCTGCACATTTCCGAGACAACTGAGCTTAACGCGCGTGTTTGTAAAAAGAGAGCAGGATTAACCAAGCCGACTGAGAAAATCATCTGCCCGTGCCATGTGAGGATATTTACAGGAACGCTGCAATGAGAAGAACCACAGAGAAGCAGATCCTCAAAGCCTGACGCACTCCGACACCAAGATGTATTGGTTTCACAACCCGCCATCTGTCCTTAAAAGACAGGAACAGCCTCAAACCACGATTGCTCACACAAGCTGGAAAAACACAGCGGGCTTTCAGTTGAGGTTTGCAAACACCCGCTCGCCATCATTAAGTAAAAAGCGGCCTTTGAAAACTCACATGGTGCTCTGGTTCTATTGTTCTGTCGGCTGCGAACCTGCTCCGTCCACAGAGTGGGGTACTGGGAATTGCTATCTGAAAGAAATCACCAAGGCAGCTTCATTAGCTTCAGTCAAACACATGCTCGTAAATCATCTGAAGCAAACCAAAACTCACAGCCTGTAAAATGCACATGAAGGTTATCATATCTCAAACTGCTGCAGTGGATGCGGATAATAAATTGCATATGAAAGCTGTGACCAGAGTTATAGCATCAAAAGATGGGTGGGTAGGCTAGAATCTATTATTTATCAAATGATCGCATTAGCGTGAAGCCGTAAAACGCTACTTTGCTCAAAAAATATATAAACTAGTTATAAAAGTGCTCAAATGCAGCAGCTTTCCATTCTTTATCTTTGAAGTAAAACGTGGGAAGCAACTTTTCTACATATATAAGTACCACATCCTCCTGCTACTGCATAGCTGCTGGTTATTTAACTGACAAGTTCAATATTTCTGGCAGATTTTGATAATACTAATTTAATGACTCATTTTCTTATGCTACTATTGGACTATGCTTTAGAATTAAATATGCTTCACTTGCTACTACTGTATACAATACACAAGGAAAAAATTTTCATCATATCTCATCATTCCAAAACAGTGTTTTACTATAACGTTTTCCACAGTGACCTTTTTGGAGCATGGTGCTGTAACTGACTCGGGCAGGCTCTTCTGCCCATTTAAGGTTTTTTTTCTTTTGAGTCAGTCAGCGGTATGTCAGTAAACACAGGCACAGGACGAAACATTTTTTACTCACAGTCTGACGAATAACAGCTCACCTTCTTCGTGTTCGGGAGGCTGAGGATCGATCACTAGGTCGGTGTCATCTGCATTTAGAATGGAGAATATTTGCAAGGAGACTACAATTACGAGAGTACGCTAGATTAGAGAACACTTGAACTATGTGAGATTTGCACATTGCCCGGTCAAGAAGGATGGAAGCAGAGTTAGAGGGATGAAAAATGACCAAGAGAGGCTGCACGTGTGCTGAAAACTGAAAGATGTGACTTGCAATATGAGAAAAGGAAAGCTAGGAATGTAGTGGTCACATATTCCAATGGTATCACGTCATGCAACGGAGGGAGATCACAGTGCTACAGAGGACAGATTTTGATCAATTATAGTAAATTAGGAGAGAATTAGGACTGATTGTCCCTGATGTTCTTCTTCAATCTTTCATTTCCTGCACTTGGATTAGGAAAGCTGTGCGGAGGTGGCAGCGGCGCAGAAGAGGGTTAAAATGCAGTAGCCAAGTTTCAGATGAACCAATTAACAGCGGGAGAACTGAGTATGTTTGTTTGGTCTCCGTTTGTTTGATTTGTGGTGAGAGACAGCGATGGAGGTTTTGGAGCGCTTCGGGTGAAACCATGGCTGTAGGTGTGGTTAACCTCAGAACTGGTCACTCCTCCTGCTTGAAGTAAAGCCCCAATAATGTATGAGTCAGAGAATCTCTAATGGTTGGCTCCACAAACAGGGATTAGGTTCAAATACATTTTCTTTAACAATGACTTTCCATGGCAAAGTCAAATACAGTTATGGCAGCCATTCATCTCCTCAAACACGTAAGGTGGATAAAAATACGTAGAGTCTGTGTGCAGTGTAAATAACTGAGGCAGACGTGTTATTACTCTGCTCACTTCAAGGATGGAAATGCCATTTCAAAAAGTGCATTTATGATTTGGATTTATGATAAACCACTAATGGCCTATCTTTACTTTGTGGCCTTTTACATGACTGTAACACCTCTTTAAGCATGTGCCAGGAAACCCCCGTGCTATTTGTGGTCATATGGCATTAGTTTTACTGCTGTTTGTCAGTCGTCAGCTGCATATGATTCCAGCATGTGAATTTGTTAAGTCAAGTAACAGAAATGGCTTTATTGCAAAATGCTAAGTGCACATCTCTTCCTACTTTAAGAAATGCTGCAAAGGCAGCTGTGAAATGGCTTCTTTTTTCTTTCTTTTTTTTTTACTGATGGGCTTTTGCTGAATCAAAATATTGATGCAATCACTGCTATTTTGAGCGCTGGCACACCACAAACCTACAGTTTATTCTGCTTTTCACCACCCTGTTTATCCA
Source organism: Pundamilia nyererei (assembly GCF_000239375.1). NCBI lineage: Eukaryota > Metazoa > Chordata > Actinopteri > Cichliformes > Cichlidae > Pundamilia > Pundamilia nyererei. The sequence goes on from NW_005187521.1 coordinate 137,338, forward strand.
ACCAGTTCAGATTGAACCACAACCAACCCCTCCACCTCTTTCCCTCCCTCTTTCCTTCTCCCACAATCCCACCTCCTCTCTCAAATTTTGCATTCCCACTTGATCTATGCGTAATGACTTGGCTGGGTTCAGACAGACGCTATACCCAAGACTGTTTACACAGAGAGAAAGAGAGAGACAGAGCGAGAGAGAGGCACAGACATGAATGTCACACTGACAGGAATAACCCATCTGACAAACACAAGTGGATGTGCACACACTTTCTCTCTCTCTCTCATGCAACCATGCACTGTCACATACAATCACATAATGAGTCAATCTGAATGAACCCAAATTGGACTCTTTGTGAGTCAAATCACAGCAGTTAAACAAATTGTCTCTTAAGAGATGAGAAAGCTATACAAATTTTGGAGCGCAGTCACAGGGAAGCTTAGTGGTTCTATATCTGGAAGAGGGAAGATGCTTGATGAGAGACACAGAAAAAGTAGACTTGAGTGTGAACATTTCGCTGTATCTTATGACACTGTGGCTGAAAAAGGAACCAAAATGGAGAGAGGTTAGTGAAGGAGAACTTAAGATAAGTCAGCGGTCCTCCGGTCTTGCTCCTGCTGCTTGCCTGGTAAAGACAACAAGCAAGTTATAGGCACCAAAGCTGCCAGTGGTGTGCAAAGTTTATCACACACTCTTAACTCAAGACTGCTTTTATATCAGCCTTCAGGCAGCTCGAACGTTCATGAATTGACAAAATATTAGTGAGGCAAGCCTAAACAGGCGACCCGTCTTGAACATCTCTGACAAAGATGAAGACAAATAGACAGATACAAAGGAACACACACACACATTCTCAGTGCCAGCGTTGATAGGTACATACATGCACACGAACAAACACAAAAGCAAACATGCATCGCCAAGGAGCCGGCGTGCCTATGAGGGGGAACTTTTCTTGAATTCTCACCTGATTTACCAGGCTCTCTTGTAGTTGTCTTCTCCTGCTTTGATCCTGAAAAGCAAAAGGCTCAAATTAACTAAACATTCACAACCGTGCTGCTGATTTTCCCTTTTTGACAGAGACAACAGATTGGAAATCTTTGGCACGCTTTAAGAATAAAATAGGCTGACACACGGTAACTCTTAACCCCCTACCCACTTTTATTAAAGCCACCTAATTTAAAAGTAACACGCTGCAAGTCAGCTGGAATGTGTTTTATGAAATATTTAGGCTTCATATCAGCTTACCCCGATACCCTAACCCTAACCCTGCCAAATGCAGCAGAAACACTGCTGCTGCAAATATTACTTCTGCAGGCTTCTTACTATTGAGACAGCAACAAACTACAAGGCAGCCCCTTAGATGCAAAGGGATTTGATTTTTTTAAATTTCACCTTTATTTATACAATGGGAGAGACAGTGTGTCATCTTCAAGACTGACCTGTTTTAAATATGTTAAAACATACACGTCATATAATCAGCTAACTGGAAAAATACAACTAAAACTAAAAAGACAGTAACAATAACACATCATGAACAGGAACGGTCATCCAGTAATCTTTTCTCCTTTGTCCTTAGAATTTGTTTAAATTCCTTGAGTTCAGTTAAACTGCACAGCTTCAAATCCTGTTGCAATTTGCTCCAAGTATAAGGAGCAATGTAAGAAAATGCCTTTTTCCCAAGTTCTGTATGTGGTGAAGGAACAGTGAATGTAATAAAGGCTTGTGAGCGGAGGCTGTAATTACTCTGTTTAGGTGACATACAGGAAGTTAGATACACTGGTGGCAATTCAGTTATTGATTTATAAATGAAAATAGACCAATGTATAGTCTGTGTGTAGACAGTGAAGGTAAGTTAACCAAAGAGTATAAAGTACAATGGCGGGTAAGAGTTTTACATCCTGTGATGAATCTCAAGAGGATAAACCACATCCAACATCTGTAAAGAGCTAACAGCAGTGTTCATAGTGTTTGGCAGATGCTACCCTCCAGTGACATTTACATTCCTCGCAGCTGAACTTCGTTTCTCAATTCTGCAGCACAGATTTTCTGCCAGGCTTATTTTTACTAATGCCCCATGCCTTGAGCAACACGCAGTCCTCGTATGGCCCTCGAACCCTCTGGCCGTCAGTCCACTCGCTGACCGCTTTCCCACAGAACTGAATGCTACACCCCCACACAAACATAAAATGCCATTTTATGCTGTGCTGACTTTGATTTATCATCATTGCTACACTGAATTACTGAAACCAAGTGTCATACGTCAAGCATATTACAAAATTAGATGCCAAGAGCTGAGAACTGCAAATCTGAAAAGACTTGGGTTTTACTGACCTTGGCATCGAGGTTTCTTATTGGCCACTGCTGAGCCACTGATTGGCCGGCCATTGGGGGTAACACACCAGCAGTATCCAGTGTAGCTATGGCACTGAACCTGCAATCAAAACAGCATACACACACAGAGTCAGTACAAGCTGCATTTGGAAACCCATCATGTTAGAATCAAATGAAATGAAAGAAGAGTTTTATTTGTGCGGAACAAATGAGAATTTTTAGAAAAATGTTGACGTTGGTATGGTTGTTAGCTTTGGCTTGTGCAGTAAAGTTAATATAATTCATAGAGTGTTGTTCGTTACCTCGCTGTACGTGCCATCAGGGTTGCAAACAGGCACAAAGACCTGTGGGAAGAGCTTCTTGGCCTGCTGCTCTGTGTACTTCTTCTCTGCTACACATCTGGATGTATCTGAGGAGCATCACAAATCAGCAAAATCACTAGACACGCTATTTTCTTATGGTCCACAACTATGTAAGCAACATACTTAAAAAGTCAGAAGAAGATGTCGAATTTTACAGACGATGAAGAATAGAAGAAACATGCAGGGAGAGAGCAGCGACAGAGGGGGAAACAATTCAAGACATTTCGGAAGCAGCAGATACTTGTGTGGCTGGGAATAGAACCAACACCCCCACTCTTATTAGGACAAGTCAGGCAAGCCTGCACACCGCCTGGTGGTAAAGCCATTACTGAGCGAGACAGCTCATGCTGCTCTTGTAAGAACATTCCAGTCACCCAAGAAAAGGGCTGATGCACGGGGAAAACCTGACCCTTCCTTAATGTCTGAGTCTGCCTCACTCTCCTCTAAAAACCTCGACCGTCTGAGAGGTTCAGCCAAGGTTGTCCCCTCAAACTCAGCAACTTTCCATCCAGGTGTGCCTCCAGTTTTTGCACATCCCTCAAACCAGTCTTCCAAAGCTGCTTTATCTCACCTGGCCAGCAGCAGCAGCTGTACAAATGAGTCTGATGGTAACTCAGTGTAATGCAGTAGCTACTGCAAAGTGCTGGATGGGCTTCAAATCGCACTGAAACAATAATTAATGCCAAGTTTAAAAACATTCACCAGTTTGATGGCAGTCTTGTTGCCAGCATGGCTTCTAGGTAGATTAGCCATGTGAGGTGGGATGTGCACTGCTTTCTCTTACTCTAGTGTGCACCCTTTGTGTGTGTGCGTTTTGCTGACTGGTGAGGAGAGCAGGCAAGATGCTGGATGCTCTGGAGGGAGGAAAACAGTGAATTGAGGAGTTCTAAAGTTAGCTGCAGTGGAAAACCCCAAAACCATCATCCTTCTCCAGGGGGCTCTGACCAAAAAGCTGACTGGAAAAAATGACAGGACACTTGAATCATCCTAGCACAGTGATAGAAAACAAATGTGGTGCCACTCTCACCATCTGCACAATCCCATCTCTGTGCTTTTAGGCAAGGCGAGACCTCCGGTTTATTTCGGGTGCTGTTGCTGTGTCTATACTCCGCCCCCCCCCCCTATCCAGAAGCAGTAGGGGGGTCCAAACTCTTATAGACCCGATGTTATTGACGCATACAATACGACTTTCATGGACCCTCGTGCCTTTCAGCTTCCTGGCTGGAATCCTCTATTCTGCGTCCCGGCACTGTCCGCCACATCCAGATGTCCGCTTAGAGACGTTGCCATGGAAACCCAGCACGGGCATAAAATTGTGGAATGCTTTTCCATCATATGACACCTCTTTTTAAGCAAACTTTTTTGCTCACATTCCCTGTATTAGAGGTCTAATGTAATGCGGTGAGAATGGGTCATTGTCCCCAGTCTACAGAGCGATGAACTAGCAGTATAGAGTGAGCCTGTGGGGCAGGGGTGAAAGGGTTCGGGGCTGAAGAACTGGGGTGTATGGGTTCTTCTTCCTTCCTTCAACGACTAACAATGAGAGAGTCTGTGAGCTTCTTGACCTCACAGGCTCTCCTTCCCTTTCCCTCTCTTCAACTTATCATATATATAAAGCTTTTCATCCAGGATGATGAAATCTTTGTCACGATTTGTCAAGATATTTCTGCAATTTCCATAAATGAGGAAATCACTCATGTAATCAAAATAATTCATGATTTGTCAAATTAATGATGCGTCTCTCATCACACAAATGGTGTGAAATTATAAAACCACGCAGGCAGCAATAAGCCCCCACTTCTACAGTGTCAAACCCACTTGTCCTCCCACCACTCAAAGAATCAATTATGCTGAAATGAATTTAACCCACAAGTTTCTACTGTGACCCCCCTCTGTGCATTTGAGAGCATCAGGCGGCGATGAAGCGTGACTCATGACCTGACCTTTGCATGGCCCTCGGCTGACCTCCAGCTGGGAGTCGCGGCACTTGGCTCGGAGGTACTCGCAGCGCGATGTGAAGGTCCTGCCATCGGAGGCGCACAGGGGCTTGCGAGGAGCTCCGCTGCATTCCATGTTGCAATCCTTATCCTGATCCACCCGCAGGAACTGCACAAGTGAGAAGGGAGGAGATAAGCAGAGAAATCAGTTGCTAAATGAGCCATTTCTGGGAATAAGTGTACTCTGCACCAAAACATTTTAATCTGCACACCAGCAGGTAGGAGTTTTGAGGAATTTAGGAAGGCTGGGAGCTGGCGCTGGTGGAGCAAAATGTATTTTTGTGAAAACAAGCTACAACAGAAAAAAAATATGCCTATTATTAAAAATCAAGCGCAAGAAGACACTGATAATCAGTACAAGACACAGACACAAAGATGGGGCAGTGTTGCTGCAAATCTGCAAAGGTGCAGCTGTGCTTTGTCTTTGTCTAAAGGGCTAAAGAGGACTTGACTAACACTTCCTCTTTTCTTTGTCTGTGCCAACACCTGCACAGGTATTCACCTGGAATCACTGCTAAGGATGTTTTACTCAGCCATGAAAAGAGGAACAAGGACAGGAGAATCCAGGCTCAACGCATCGGATCACCTGTGTCAATGCCACCATTGTATCTGCCACCACGGTATGAAACTCCCTCGCCAGGCCACACAATGGGGCCGTGGTGGTGGAAAAGGTGGGGGTTGGCAACAAGCTGTGACGGCTACAATGAATTAAAAGACAGCGAATGGGTACCTGAATAAACTAGATATCAGCGGGCTTTGTGCTGCTACAGTGTGAGCGGCTTCATAAAGTTTGCATGATTCATTCACTTTGGGCAGACTGAAAAAACCCCAAAAAACAAACAAACTTGATACTCATGCAGATGCAGGTGCACTTTCAGTCAGTCATATCCACAGAGAAATACCTCGGTGAACTTTTGTCTCCTCTTTTAATAAAAATAATTGCACATATGAGACACTGTTGTTTTGTTCTAATTTTCCTAGATTCACAAACACCCCAAAAATCTCTGCATGTCATCTATTATACGGCAGACAGATAGACAGACAAGTGGGAACTTTCATCCACTCCCACTTATCAATCTGTGGCAAAAACCGTTTGCTAAAAAGGCTGTGGTAATGCCAAAGACAAAATTTGCTGTGTCTGACATCTTACAAATATACTGAGGAGGAGGAGGAGGGGCAACTCCCCCTCCCCACCCCCCGCATTCTGACAGGCAGAGCTGCAGGGCTGCATGCACCTGGAAGAGGGTTAACAGGTAAGGTAAAGTTGCCCTGGGCCAGTGGGAGGGAGGGGTGGGGGGTTGGGGGGGGGTAACACAGATACACTCTGTCAACCATGCTCATAAATCTCCCAATGGGTAGATCAGAGATGGTAGGCCCGTTCAAACACACTAGAAGAAGGAGCTGTGAGGGGGAAGATGAATGTGTTGGAATGAATCAAAAATTTTCGAAGGGTAAGTATAAAACTGTCACGAGGAAGACAAGAAGCTTTATACAGTGTCACAATGTAAAGGAGAGGAGAGGAGATGATTTCTGGGGCTACATTCATTTATAGTCTGTTGTTCTGAAATAAACAGGAGGTCTTACTCTTACTGTCTGTAATAACATGTCACAAATCATCAAACAGTTATCCTTTTAAGGCAGAACTGGGGAAATTATCCATTATATGTTTGCTCTCTCTAATTGATACCTGATCAATATAGAACACTTTGCTGTGACTCCAAGCTCTGATGTTCCTAAGATATTTAAAAGTAGAATGGGAGGCAGAACCTTCAGCGTTCAGGCCCCTCTTCTGTCAAATAAGCTCCCACTTTGGATCCCTTTCTACTTTTAAGATCAGGCTTAAAACTTTCCTTTTTGATAAATCCTATAGTTACGGCTGGATCTGGTGACCCTGAACCCTTTCTTAGTTATGCTGCTCTAGGGCTAGACTCCTGGGTGCTTCCAATGATGCATTGAACATTTCCTCCTCTCTCACATCTTCTAACTCTGTTTATACACCACTTTGCATTTAATCATCAGTTATTCTCAATCTCTGGCACTCTTCCACAGCGTGTCTTTTGTCTTGTCTTCCTCCCCTTATCCCCAACCAGTTGTGGCGGATGGCTGCCTGGTTCTGCCGCAGATTTCTTCTTGCTGAAAAGGAGTTTTTCCTTCCCAATGTTGCCAAGTGCTTGCTAATGGAGAGTTGGTGTGATTGTTGGAGTTTTCTCTCCACCATGAGGTGATGGTTGTTATAATTTGGTGCTATATGAATGAAACTGAATTTAATTGATCTGTGCAGAAGATTCCTGTTCATAAAATATTAGTAAAATCAAGACTGAATTTGAAACAAACATCTGCACTTTTTGTCTTCAACTAAACACTTAAGAGGTTCTATTTTTGGTTGCTTATGTATTTGGCTCGCTCTTGATAAACACAAGATCTTACATGTCCTGCCCCTACCCCCTCATTGCATCTCTCAGCTGTTTGAATTATTTGCATCATTGCATTTAACTGACAGAGGCCCATTAGTACAATCCTTCCTTCTGTTCCTCTTCTCTCCAGTGCTACTAGCTTCACACACAGGTAAGGAGGGCATACGTATTCAACACTGAAAGTCTCTCATAGCTCCCCCTTCACATTCAGACAGTTCTGAAGCCAATTACTACACTGATGGTGTCTTAGAGCATCCAACCCCACTTGGTGGTGACTGTCCAGCACTTGCCACAGCCAATGTACTGCCACTACACCAGCATTAGCCCCTGCCAGCCAGCAGACTGACATCGCAAACAGAGTCATTCAGTGGCCCAGCATCCTGCTAGAAGTCTGCTCTCCAGCACACACAGCATAGTGCCAAGCTCCAGCAAGTTTACAGTGAAGCTCCAAGAACGCAGCATGGAAAAACACAGTCGAAATCATGAAATCAGCCACCCATGAAATCAACCACCCAGACTCAGTTTCAGACATCCGAGTATTTATTTCTAAGTCGTTTCAAAGTTGGCCACACTGAAGGAAGTACAAAAAAATAAGACGTGAAAGTGAGGAAGAGGAAGAAACTTTGGAGACTAATGGTGCTTTGAGGGCTTCTTCCTCCTGTGTCCACCTAATTGTAGTTAGCTCTCTGCTACAGATCTCTGTGTGTTTTTTGCCCGTGGTGATGGATGGGTGAGGCTGAGGCAGAGCCCTGACACTCCCCTGATGTCTCATTCCAGCCTCTCTGAGTCGACACCATCATCCTGCACAGGAACATGGTGGAGAGTGATGGATGGCCTCTGCTTCAGCTACATGCGGCACAGACTTCCACCCTGAATTATCATAAAAGGAGACTCGTGCAAGTCTGAACACGCATTTTGACTCAAATCAATTTATTGCTCAAATCCCACTCCCGTCTACTTGCAGACATCTGGCGCTCACTTTCTCTGTTTGCCTTTCTCTTTATTTGGCCTCTCTCATAATTTTTTCCTTTTGTTCTTTGTGGGATCTCTCTTGGAAGATGCTTTTTGCATCTGCTCTAATAATACAGGAGGTTGGCAAAAGAACAAGAGACAGGCAAGAGAGGGCGAGGCGGGTGGAGTGTAAGGGAAATTTTTTTTTTCTAAGATCAACCAGCATACAAATCAAATCCTATTACCTCCCCCTGGCTCGACGGCATTGTGGGATTGAATGGGGTATGGAGGAGGCGAACCTCCAGCAGAGAGCGCATTGTAGGCTGATAAGAGCCTTCTGGGCTGGGAGGCCCCTGCTTCCAGCGCCTTGAGAGGCCCCTCACACCACAGCCTCACAGGGTCAATGGGGGCCCCAGCTGAGAGCTGTGGCAAACGTGTTAAATGCCCTTGCCGGGAGTTTCCTGTGTGGATGCTAGGATGCAAAGGGAATCATTAGTTTCCAGCATGGTGGAAAGGGAAGAAAGTGTCAGCCTTTAACCAGCCTACTAACTCAATCAAAGGAAAAAGGCATTTAATTGCTTTGAAAGATGTTAAAAAGAAAAGGAGGTGTCGCAAAAGGCCAGTGATAGTCATGTGATAAAGAAACCCGCCTCTTTGAGCAGGTGGAAAATTTTAGGAAAGCACTTGGGGGGCAACAGGGCCCATGTTAGATCAAGATTTCTACATAAAGATTTGAAAATGAGGCAGCCACTATTCTGTGTGCCCTCATCTTCTCACACACTATTTCATATTTCCATAAACAATGGAAAAAAATTGGTCTCATGAATAACCCTGGGCAAATATCTCATATATTTAACTGCCTGTCTGACCTCAAATATGGACAAAATATAACATGAAGACATTTTCTTTAAACTAGTAATGGTCTCTCCTGTATATGTTAGACAATAAGCCATTAATCACTTGCAACCTTCTTTGTATAAGAAAGTTTCATGTGTTATTCCACTAAAGACAGTCTGATTAGCCCGTGTTGGGAGGTACGGCACACAATATGAAACAAAATTAAACTGAGGCACGCAACAAAGTAGAGAAGTTTCTCGTTCTTACACTCGTCTCCAGAGCACAGCAGATAATGTGTCATATCCAAACAACCACAAACACAGCTACACCTGTGTAACCTTTCTATTAAATGACAGTAAATGGTATCAACCATGGCACAAATAGAGAAACGCTCCTCACACTAATTATCTGTAGCCTTGGTCTGTGTGTGTGTTTGTGTGCATCAACTCAGTGAAGCATCTGCTCAGTACAACACTTCCTCCCACATTCCACAACTCTGTAGTGCCGTCAGGCAGAAAGGATCTCCGACCCTTCACCTGAAGGTTAACAACTCATGGCCATTTGTTTCCAATTGGATACCGAGGCATCTTCTCCAGAACCATAAATACTGGTGCTGGGAGAGGTGGCTGTCACATCAGCCTCTAAATCAAAAGGGGGAGCCTCTGACAATGCACATTCCACTCTCTATTAAGTGTCCTTTAGCACTGTACCTGCACTTGATCATGGCCATGAAATTCCCCAGAAGATGCACTTTCTGTCAGAGTTTAATGTAAGATGGAGAGGATGCTGCTGTAAACAATGCCATGTGCTTTAATGCAGAAGATCCCGGCAGCTCAGCCTCTGAAGAGCAACTAGAACAACAGGAGCAAACCAGACAGAAAGGCAGCAGAGCCGAGAAGCTGGCAGGCAGGTTACAGCAGCAAAACCAAACCTGCTGCACACCCACCAACTGCTTACAAACCTGTAGCCTTTGCTGTGCCAACACTCTGTAAGCTGTGGCGCTCAGTTTACATGACTGACAAAAAACACAGAGCCATTTTCTCAGTGCACAGCTCTAGTTGATGCTCTCTTGAGCTCTAAAATGGATTTCTGCCTCATATAAAACATCCGACTAATACAGCCCACTTCTTTTAGAGCGAGATAACCTCAGACTCAGACTTCGGTGTAAGAATGTGGCACAGTGTAGTAGTAATTGACTTCAAATGCGTCATTATAGGTATTGACTATTTTATTATTTCAGATTCTTAGACTAAATAGATCACAAGAAGCTTGACTTTTAAGAAAAGGGTGCGTAGGAACTATTTCTTTTATATTAAAAAATATTTTCCAGATTGTGAATTTTGGAATTTTATTCATAGAAAGCACAAGCACATCCTTTCCCTTTAAAACAACTTTTACTCATGAAATTGAATGACATTCATTCTGGGAGTTAAGTGCCTCCTCATACCTTGAGAGCGGAGAACTTCTGAACGCCTCCAGCGCACTGTAGACAGAGGAAGACCAGCAGTGGACAGATGCGCATCCTGACGCAGCGTGGTAATATACTCTCCAAATTACGCACGGTCCAAAATCGTGTTGGCAGGAGTTCACCTAGGCGCAAAACTGTCTATGGGAGAAGTCAAAAATTGTTTAAAATCCGCACCAGTCCTTTCGAAGAAGTCACTGGGGGTCGGTGGTGTATTTCACGTCGTTTCCTTGGTTTCGTCTGCCAGCCCGTTTGTGTAGACACGCTCCTTATTTCTGGCAGTCCGATAAACCCCCCCGTGTCCCTGACCTTTTCCCCTCCCTCGGTGTCTCTTTCTCCCTCTCTTTAACTCAACTTCGTTTCTCCACACCCCCTTTTCTGCTACACTTGATTCTGTGGACTAGATCCCTTATCGGATGCAGGCGGGTCCCCTAGTCAGTCAGGTAGGCGTAAGCTTACGCCGTCAGCTGCTGGTAGTCAAACACGTCAGGTATTCTTTTCTTTCACGCAAGAAAGTGGTGTGAGGATGCTCAACCCCAGTGAAGAGAAAACACAGGAAGGGGTCAGAAAGTGTCTGCTAGGTGGATCAGCAAATACATTTTCATTCTGGTGGACGCATACGCAATCACATTCAATTTTCTGATTTTACGGCTATATACAATTCTCAAAACAAAGTTAGACAAGCCCCTGAGTTTCACACAATACAGATTAAAAAAACAAGGGGCGCCTAGAATAACAGATATTTTGGCAAACCATTAAACCATTCTCAGCTTTGTAACTATATGCTGTATGAGCACGAATCAGTTTGCAGTTTCTTCCCAATAACTCTCCATTCGCCGAGTCCACGGCCACTAGTGCAACGTTTCAGAGCGTCCCATTACGACTATAACGCCACCTAACGGTAGATGATAGTCTTCACAGCCTGCTCGATACACTTCATATGGTCAAATAGCTGTCGGGGATTTCGAAATTCTACACAGTCAGTTCTGACTTTTGCGTTTGTCAGAACTCCGCGTACTGTATTTTCCACAAGTTTATTTTATTCTCCACGAGAAAAATTAGGCTGAGTTTTCAACATACATTTTTTTGTGCAAGAATCAAAGAAACGTGACAAATAAGAACATAAAGCCTATATCAAATTATGTCTGTTCCTCTTGGTGGTTTGTTTTTCAGTACCTGCACAAGAAGCCCTTCAGTAGAAAGGCATGTCTCGCAAGAGTCCGTTTGTTTCCCGAATATATGTTTGGTCAAAACTGGTGTAGCCGAATTAGTATCATTAGTCATCTTTACAATACATTATGGTGAGTAAAAAGCACAGCTGTAAACAAATGGACAGATGCCGTCTCACGAACAGACACTAGCAAAACAATGAGGTTCATAAAATACATTTATGAAACCCTAATCAGAGCCCTAGCTTGCTCTTGTTCTCAGTTACACAGGTTTCATTCCCTAAGAGAAACTTAAGAAGAAAAAAACGCGGAAAGAAATGGTTATTCGTTTTTAAATTCACCACCCTCTACATATTTTTTTGTTTGAAATGGCTTTTAGAAGAGATATGCGAAAGTTTGAGAATCAAGCGTTTCTTTTCGTGAACAACAAACTCAATTTCCCATAGTGCTCCAATTACGATGCGTGTCACTCCTACGTCACAGCTACTTCCTTCCGCTTCTTCCCATCTCTCCACCGCCAGCTGCGTGGTTTAGCGGCGGTAGCTAATTGAGCACATATTCTCTTTTTTCACTCCAGCATCTAAACTAGCTTGGACTAATAGCTAATACAATGTCATACCACGACGAAGAGGATGTAAGTACACATTTACTCCTTCAGACATTTGTACGTTTTGACTGCAATAACAATGGCACACTGTTAGCTAGGTAGCTGTGTAGCTAGCTCGACTCCACCGGCATAGTATAACAGTGGCTTCAATGAGTTAGTGTGATATAAATTTACTCTTAAACCCTGCTTTAAGACAATGCAACCAAAAAAGTAGCTAATTGTCTGTAACTCTTTTTAGTGCATTTTTATTATTATAAAATATCACTATATAATCGATCAGGTGGTCGTTTCTCGCTGGGCAGATCAATATCAGATGCTGTAGCTGTATCAGTAACAAATGCCTGATTGCTTTGTTTCCTTACAGTACGATCCTTACTCCTACACAAACGACTACGATCTGCACACTGGTAAGTATACAAATAACCATCCCTTTTATACTCATACTATCTATTTTTACAGATACAATCCTCTTGTTTAGTCAGTCACACAACATAAGTAACTTTTAGAGCAGATTAAAGGATGTTCTTTTAATTTTCCTTGCAGGTGACCCTAAAGCAGACCTTGCCTACGAGAGGCAGTATGAGCAGCAGACCTACCATGTCATCCCAGAGGTGATCAAGAACTTTCTTCAGTATTTCCACAAAACCATCTCTGACTTGATTGACCAGAAGGTTTATGAGCTGCAGTCCAACCGGGTGTCTAGTGAGAGCATTGAGCAGAAGATCTATGAGATCCAGGACGTCTATGAAAACAGGTAAATTTAACTCTGTGCACATAACTCTCACACCGTGCATGATCAATATGCTGACTTTTTCATGCTCTTACCTATTAAGCTGGAACAAGTTGACTGACCGTTTCTTCAAGACCTCTCCCTGGCCAGAGGCTGAGGCCATCGCATCACTTGTTGGCAATGGTGAGAGCGTTATCCATTACTTGTTCTACTTTTGATTTTGTATGGATAGTATCATTTTTATTCTTTATTGTTTGAGTGTGATTTAAAAAAAAAAAAGATAAACTTGCACCACTTAAGATTATTATTATTTATTTTATATATTTAAGAGTTTTAGGCCTCCTTTGTGTGGTTCAGTGGAGATGTTTCATGTTGTTTTTGTCTCTTGTGTTTTGCAGATGCCGTGTTTCTCATTCTCTACAAAGAACTCTATTACAGACACATCTACGCTAAAGTCAGCGTGAGTAGCTGCTAAATATGAACAGTCGTCTGTGTCTTTTTTATCACTGTCCAAAAAACTTTCTAGAATTTGGTTGGAAAAAATATTTTCTGTATAATCAGGGTGGACCAACTTTGGACCAGAGATTTGAGTCCTACTACAATTACTGCAACCTCTTCAACTACATTCTCAGTAAGGAGCACACATTGTCCATACATTTCCTCTGATCCGTTAGTGCAAGAACAGCAGCTATATGAGATCATTGTTGACTCTAAACAGATGCTGATGGGCCGGCCCCCTTGGAGCTGCCAAACCAGTGGCTCTGGGACATCATTGATGAGTTTATCTACCAGGTACATTACAGTGTTTTTAGAGTGCATGCTCAACAATCAATAAGATCCAAATAAAGAAAAGGGCTGATAGCTGTTGTTGTTAATGTTATCATTGCTTTAAGCACCAGATAGGTGACATATTAATGAAGATATTCATGGTCTTTAATGATCATTAGTCCACGTGGCTAGAAAGCATATTTAAAATCCACCAACAAACATCTCTTCCACCTTCAGTTTCAGTCGTTCAGTCAGTACCGCTGTAAGACAGCCAAAAAGTCTGAGGAGGAAATTGAGTTCCTGAGGAGCAACCCGAAGATCTGGAACGTCCACAGTGTCCTCAATGTTCTCCACTCCCTGGTGGACAAGAGCAACATCAACCGTCAGCTTGAGGTCTACACAAGTGGAGGTAAAGAAGAGTGTTTTTATGATATTTATAGAAACAATGGACTATTCATAGAAACCTAATTATTTTAAAATCTTGAATTATGTCAATTTAAGGCTTTAGAGTCCAGGACTGTATAGGTCGTGAACATGTTATGTGTTCTTGTAATGCAGGAGACCCAGAAAGCGTGGCTGGAGAATATGGACGTCACTCCCTGTACAAGATGTTGGGTTACTTCAGCTTGGTCGGGCTTTTGAGGCTTCACTCTCTGCTTGGTGACTATTACCAGGCCATCAAAGTCCTGGAGAACATTGAGCTCAATAAGAAGGTACGACCTTATTTAAGACCTCATGTAGAGAGAGGTCTGGTCTGCTCCCACTAGTGATGATGAGCGCTGGGATTGAGTGTCAATATGGAAATGTGTTGTTGGTGTTGTTTCTTCTTGTCCTAGAAGGATTGATACAATGCTGACAGATACTGATGTTTTTAATTTAAAACAAACAAACGATATTCTCCGAGGATTCTTGTGATAATTTGACTCGACACAGTTTCTGCTTTATCAGTCTTTATGCTCATGAAATTTAATGTGGGCAAAGTGAAGTTGCAGTAAAAAAGAAGGAACTCATTAATTTACCTGACACATTAACAATGAATAACTATTATAATACTTTATAAAGTAAATACATAATTCACAGTTCTCAGTTCTTCAGTAGCACGGAGTCATATAATTCATTTCATCTCAGAGTTTAAAGTTTCTATTAAATCAACCTTTGTAGCAACAAATAAAGTTTGGCTGATCTGTTGAAATTAAACATTAAAAATTGAAACTGCTCATTTTCTCTGTAATTCATATTTCTGCACATTTTTTTTCTCCCTGTCTTTCAGAGTATGTACTCGCGTGTTCCAGAGTGCCAAATCACCACATATTACTATGTGGGTTTTGCCTACCTTATGATGAGGCGCTACCAGGATGCCATTCGAGTCTTTGCTAACATCCTGCTCTATATCCAGAGAACAAGAAACATGTTCCAGAGGTCAACGTATAAATATGAGATGGTCAGTAACAGCAGTGGTTTTATTGTCTTATCTTTAGCTGTAGGTTCTTTTACTTATGTCTGTACAGAACGTGGTGAGAGAACTTCAGACAGCAACATTTGGGATGCGCTGATTTTCTTTAAAATGCTTTGACACGTGAATAATAATCAGGCACTCTCATTGTGTTGGATGATCAAACAGTATTATGTTTGGAACAGGTGTCATAATACCTGTATGTTTTCTTCAGATTAACAAACAAAATGAGCAGATGCACGGCCTGCTGGCTATCGCTCTGACCATGTACCCGATGCGCATCGACGAGAGCATCCACACCCAGCTGAGGGAGAAGTACGGAGATAAGATGCTCCGCATGCAAAAGGGGTAAGACCTACACTCACTGCCTAGCTTTACAACATATTTGTTTAAGTTGTGAGTCAGTCCTTTTCTGTTTTACTGTTATGATTTTGTATTATGTAGAATGTTATATAAAGTGTGGAGCTTTGCTTATGGGATATGGAATCAGTAATGTATGACTTTATTAGCATTTGTGCTCGTAGCCTCAAACATTTCTTTTGATGCAAATGTTACTTTTACCATCTCAGAGATCTGCAGGTGTTCGAGGAGCTGTTCAGCTTTGCCTGTCCCAAGTTCTTGTCACCTGTAGTGCCAAACTACGACAACGTCCACCCAAACTACCACAAAGAACCTTTTCAACAGCAGTTGAAGGTCTTTGCTGAGGAGGTGCAGCAGCAGGCCCAGCTCTCCACCATTCGAAGGTGAGTCCCCCAACTTGTGAGTATGTGGAGGTTGTAGTTTTACCTGTAAAAGCTGGAGTAATGTACAAAAATATCCTGAATCTCCTCCAAACGTTTTGCCACACTTTACATATTTAAATCCTTTACATGAACTATTAGATTGTGTCTGAGTGCTTATACATGTCATCTAAGTCACAATATGTCATCGTAGCTTCTTGAAGCTGTACACCACCATGCCAGTAGCCAAGCTGGCCGGATTTCTGGACATGACAGAGCAGGAGTTCCGCATTCAGCTGCTCGTCTTCAAACACAAGATGAAGAATCTGGTGTGGACCAGCGGCATCTCAGCGCTGGACGGAGAGTTCCAGTCTGCATCTGAGGTCGACTTTTACATTGACAAGGTGAACATCTTTTAAATGAAAGTGCTCTTTTTGATGTTTCTGTGCTGCTGTTTAAATAGCATGTCACAGGGCTGGATGGCTCTGGGGAATGCCTCAGGTGTTTAGTTTGGGTAAAATTAAGCATAAGATTTAAATTAAGTTTTACAGAAGTTAGATATGTGGATGTGGCTTGTTGTACTTTATATTTGATGGCATTTTCCCCACAGGACATGATCCACATTGCCGACACCAAAGTCGCTCGTCGGTATGGAGACTTTTTCATCAGACAGATCCACAAGTTTGAGGAGGTAAGCAATCGTCCATAATGCCTCTGAATGGGGAAAATATTTAAAATGTTTCAGATGCTAACTATTACAAGGTGTAACAATCTATTTTGAATATTAAAAGTTTGGAAATTAAACAGTTGTCTCTAATATTAAAATTAAAAACATCACCTGCTACTTTGGTTTGCCCCGCACTGAAAAGATTTTGAATACAGGACTAATGATCACTTCTTGTGTCCCTACAGTTGAACAGGACTCTGAAGAAGATGTCAACCACTGCTACCACTGTGACATCAGGAACCGCTACAGGCCGATGAGACATCACATCACGTCTTCTAATGCCTCCTTCCAGTTTTTTGACAGCTATTATTAATGAAAAATTTTCTATGTAATCTAATAACAATAAAAGGATGGATTGGAGTGCAAACTAATTACTTGTATGTTTTTGCTCCCTAATACCAGGTGTGTTCCACTAGGAGGCAGTATTTACCACCTCACCACAGTTGCTAAGTCTTCTTTTGTAGTGTTATGTTCCCACTTAAGCTTTTGTTTGCGGGTAGAACAGACGTCAACTGTGAGGTAACTGGGGGACTAATATTTAGGTTTATTAATGTTTATTTTCAGATTCCCAGGCTTTTTGTTCCTGCCTGAGCTCGTTCTGCTGCATCAGACACCAGACATATTGGCAACATCTATTGAGGTCAGAGGCCATTGCATAAGTCTTTTTATTACCACAGACCATCCCACAACATTTCCCAACACAGATCTCAGGGCTGGTGACAAAAATGACAAAGAAATAAAAACTTACAAAATGGGAATATAAAAAATCATTATTTTTTAAAACACACCACTCATCAGAAACAGCATTAGTTGTCCTGCAAAGGAAAACAGAACGACATGTCACCATAGCACAAAATACACATACTCCAAACATCCAAAGTTGTTCCCTACCGATTTTGGTAAGCCAGCATATTTTTTTTTCTTCAAAAATATCTTTTAATTCCGTCACATATTCTAGAAAATAAAAAAATAAAGCAAACATTGCTCATTGGAGCATGACTTTTACTCCCTCAGGTGGCAGTGTAAAGTCTCTGGGCACAATGCCTTCTTTATGTCTATAAAATGGGATAATTCATAGTTTCCCCCATTTATAAGTCTTTATCAAGGCTTTCTCTAACTGCCCTTAATATCAAAGATTTATTTACTCCCTGTAACCCCAGTACCAGATAACAGTCATCCTTCATCCACCATGTTCATCATTTAAGAAGTCTTCCTCTTCTTATGCAGGTTCTTGCTTTAACTGTGACTGACACAGTTATGCTCTTAAAAGTGAGCTGGACTAGAGTCTGAATGTTCTCTGCTGCTCTTCAGACGATCAAAAAGAGCTCAGGCCTCCTCATCCCTTTGTGTGAGGCGAAAACGCCACTCCGTGAGCATCACTGGGAAAATACAGAGGTTCCCCTGTATCCATAAAGTGTTCATCAATAAAGTCCCAACAACAACATCTAATATCTCATTCAACACAGACATAGGCATCTTTCAATAAGGAAAAATATCAGCGTGATAAGGAATTGTTATTGTCTCAGTCTCCCATTGACGGCCATCCGCTGGTCTGAGTGTGTGTAGCATCATTTTTATTCTATTTATTTATTTTGAGCGTGTGTGTGCGTTTGTGTGAGTGTCTGCAGTCCAGGCATGCCTTCAAAAAGTTTAGTGAGAACGAGGCACCTTCTGACGATTTTAAGGTCGTGGTTCAACAAGCTTCTCCCACAGGGAGGCTTAGTCCCTCTTTTCCACTCAGCTCTTCAAATAAAAGTTGATGAAACCAGTTTTTTTTTTTCTGTCTCGCTGAAGGAAAGTGTCGAGCTTGTCACTTTCCTTTATTAATATGTTTTCTTTTTAAATAAACCATCTCTTGACAAAATCCAACATGGGACCGTTTCCAATGCAAGATCCACCGACGCTGACCCAGTGCTGCGTTCGTCCTTTATCGGGATGTCTCAATGATGCACTGACGTTCGATGATGATGTTCCCTAGACTACACACACTGCTCCTCCAGTCCTTCCCAAACTTATCAGGGTGGCGGTGTGAAGGCACAAGGACACACACACACACACACACACACGAGTCGTGGTTTGCTCTCAGACCAGCGAGGCCTCGGCTAGTCATAACTCTGTGATCTCCAGCGGACTCTCAGACAGGGTGTCCCCATCCTTGTGGCGGTGCATCGGGGTGGACTTTGCAGACTCTGTACGGGCGTTGCGCTCAGAGTACAACACCCCATCAGAATTTAGTGCCTCCAGAGAACGTGCCAGGGCCCGCTGGTCGTCCTCAGGCAGGCTGTTGAGGTCAGACGTGAGGAGCGTGCCTGTGCTGCCGTGGACCACGTGCACACCCTCAGACCCTTTCAACTCCACAGGAAGCTTGTGCTTGAAACGGAGAGTGCCCCGACCTCCACCCATACCCAGATGCTCATCGTCCTCGTCATCCAAATCGCTCTGGATCAGCTGTTAAAGGAGGACAGGAGAGGAGAGGGAGAGTGAATGAAGCTGCTAGCTATTAATGCTGGGATTAAAATGCATTAGGTTGACAAAGAAATAGCTTTGACAAGGTGCTAGAAAGGAGTAAATCAGTGGAATGAAACAGAAGTGAAATTAGTAGGTCACTGGAAGAAAAACACTTGAAACAAATAATCAGCAAATTTTAAACTCTGTTTGACCTGAAGTCTGGTTCACAGTACACGAGAAAGGAGAACCAGCAGGAAGGAATCACGTCAGAGTACTCAGACAAGCTGTCAGAAAGGGAACTGAGAGAAACAGAAGACCATTCTCCAGCAGACAGGAACACCTTCAGCAGGTGCAGAGAGCTCGTCCGTTTTTTGTAGCCCACCTCAGTGACAGATGAGATGTCTCCTTCGGTTGTGGATGCTGTGACAAGCCGTGCTGCAAAGAGCTTTTTCAGTCTCAGGTAGTCGTCCAGGACCACCTTGAGCAGGGAACCCTGACAGGATGGCAGTCATGATCAAACATAGTATGTAACACCATCCACCTTTGCACACCCGCGCTGTCACAGGACAGATAAATAAGAATCCAGAGCAGGAAGGCCTATCCCTGAAGGCACGTTAAAAGCCTATAATAGAGTCCTCAGGGTCTGCCTCTATATTTTATACTCAGGACCTCCTCCACTTCTTAAAAACAGGGGAAGGCTTGAGTTCTGGGACAAGAAACTGTCCCGACAATTATGAGATGGATGGAGCAAAAATAAAAAAGAAAGTATGCGCATGTGTGAGCGCATTACTCCTGGTCTCACCTTGATAGGGCCCTCTCTCATGATATGGCCCAGTTTAGCAATGTTGTCGTACTCCTGAATTGCTGCCCTCAAGTAACGATCATCCTCAGGTTTCGCTTGAGGCTCTCGACCAAATGTGCCCTGTGAGAACAAATGGTGAAAACGTTATGGTAGAGTATTTCATGGTAAACGATACAAACTCCCATATTCTACATCTGAGTATTAAAACACATAGCAAAATTGTATCTATTAATATACTCGGGGTGTTGTTGAGAAATACAAATGGATGTTGGTACTGACGTGAGTGCGTGCGGGGCTGTTCCACAGGTCAGTTATCTCACTCAGGTTCTCAGGCAGGTCATCCTCATGGTCAGCCTGAGCAGCCAGCTCAAGGTTGCGACAGAATGGGTCCAGCCACACTGGATTGGCCCTGCAGAAGCATTAAATCCATCAGTGAGAGGTTATACAAAGGACCTTGCCTTTGAAGACATCAAAATAAGCTTCAAGGAAATGGTTAATTCAAATGAACTTCCTGATCTATGGAGAAAGGAAAGAAATGATTGGATTATGTGTCTCTTTTCTCATAATTTGTTGTGCTATAGAAATGCTGAGGATACCTAATTATGGTGAAAACAACTCAAATAGTCATGACAATGCAGTTAACTATGATTTTTACAACTATTTTGTCTGTAAGCTAATTATAAAGCTAATGTGCAGTTAGCTTAGTTTGATATAATGACACTGGAAACAGCTAGCCCGGAGCTATGCAGAGATAACACTTACTTACACTTAACACTTACTAATTAACATGTTAGTCTTGCTGTCACACGTTAAAACAACACTTTACGGTTTTGTGGGTAATTAAAATCCGATAATATTTCTTGGGGTTGCAGGACGATGATTTTTAACTTTCAACTTTTTAGGTTGTTCACTAGTTTTGTATACTGGTCTTTTTATTTTCGTGAGCATTTTGGAGCATTTAATTCTTGTTATAATTTAGTCCTTGGATTTTAATTTGTTCCCTCTTGTAGCTTAAGATTAAGTTAAAACGTTTAGTTATGGCGCTTACTTCCTGTTTTATTTTGATAAAATCTAGTGGTGTCTAGTGTTTAGTTTTACTTCCCCTCCTGTATCACTGTATTGTCAAGTGTCTTGTCTCCCTCCTGTGCCCTGCTCTTCTTCTGTCCTTTGTTGCAGTGTCTGTTAACCTCCTCTGTTATATTATTAATAAATACACTTATTAAGCATTTATTTGTTTATTGTTTTCTAAGTCAAGGAGAGGCATGCCTGAAAAAACAGAAGTTGTCAAAAAACAAAAATCAAGTGAGACTTTGAAAAAACAGAACTTGTCAAAAAACAAACATCAAGTGAGAACTTTGTTGTAAGTGAGAACTTCTTGTAAATAATGTTAGCCAGTAAAATGTAAAAATAAAGCTATTATCTTACCCCTCAAAGGAGTACTTGTTAGTGTTGGGCATGTCCAGGATATCCATTAGTCCCTGGTTTCCTGTGAGGTAGAGGAAAGTTCAATGTAATGGAAAAACAGCTTTGAGTTAACTGATATTTGTACTGTACATCAGCAGATAGCAAAGTCATTTCCTGATCAACAGATAAAGGGACCGTCCCATCAGTCGAGCTGCTTCTCACCTGTTGATCCTGCGACAATTGCTTTCAACTTCCTCTCATGTCTGCGTCAAACAAAAAGACACATTATGAGATCATAAACATGTTGATCAGCTGCTCAGACTGGTAGCGTGACTGAGCGAGTTTCAAACAATGTAAACAAATGTGCCTTAATACAAAATTCTTACACTCTGCGATAATGCCAATTCATTGTGACAAACAAAATCCCCGCAAAGCACAGCAGCACAGCCAAGATAATGATGACCAGCTGTGAAAGAGAAAAAGAAAGACACCTTAAAAGCACCAAAACCAAATAACATCTGCAGCAGGCTGGAGACTTCCAGAGTTGGCAGCTTTGCACACCTGCAGAGTAGAGATGTCGTCTGGCAGTTTGTCCCCAACAGCTGGCTGGACGTCCACAACATTGTATTTTCTGAACAGGTTTCTCAGCTGCTCTTTGTTTTCATCGATCATCTGAATAACCCTGGAAAGTATTAAAAACAGGAAATCGGTTCAGAATGTGTAGTCCTTATATAAAAAAGGCCTTATTGCACTGGCCTTATTATTCCTAGTGTATGTGAATCAAAGTGCAACCACGCTGCTTTGGAGCGCTAGTGCATACACGACCTTTCAACGTCTAGGATGGTGTTGGTCTGATTGTTGACAACGTGGATGAGCATATCAGTCTGAACATAGCTCACTCTGCCCTTCTTGTCCACATGAAACTGAAAAAAAGGGTCAAAGATGTCAGATATCTACACACTGCAAACAAATCAAAGCATTTCTCTAAGAAAGCCTAACCTGTATGTCATCTAAATTGACAATAGCACCGGTGATGTTGGAGAGCAGGTTGATGAAATCTTCCTGGTTTGCACGAACAAAATCGGGAATCTCATTGAAGACTATCTTGACCCTCTGGTCATCCCGGAGAATATAGATATTCACATTAGTTGTTGTGCTGTGTCCAGCAAAATCACATGCCAAAATCTCAAGCTGAAAGTAGCCGGGATTAAAGGCTGTGAAGAGATCGTAAGTGCGGATGATGCCATCTGTCAAACCTGGGGAAATCAAGGGACAGCATTGTTTCTGTGTAAGAAATTTGCTTCACTCGGGAGCAAAAAGACTTTTGTAACTGTATGTACACCAGTACAACTGAAACCATGCAGAAAAGATCTGAAAATAGGCGGTGGTTTAAGTAACTTTCTCTGCGTCTGCGTGGGAAAATGGTTACGGGAAGCAAAATGTTCATGTGTGAGAACGCTGTTACTATTTGTTAACTCGGTTTTATTGAAGCCATTTCAATTCCTATAATTTGTTTGCAAACGAGTTCAAAGTCTGAACTTACTCATTTGTGACAGAGTCGTCCTTATCTTTTAAAACAATATGTGAACAGTTTTTCATCAAGTTTTTATTATGAGATATTTGACATCTGCACTTACTTTAAATCTCTCGCCATTGCTACACAGTGTTTTTGCCCTCTAGAATTCCGAAATACTTGTTGTGCAAGTTTCTTAAATTTATTTTTTCTCACAGGTCAAAATGTACCCAAGATTAAAATACAATGCATTTTGGTTCTCCCTTCAGAGGATTTGCATTACAGCAATGCATTATAGAAACGCACCGATGATGAACATATTGCCAACATCCTCACTGCCGTTGCTCTGTGAGTGGAAGTAGCGGATCGTAACAATGTGGTACTGGACCACGCTGTTGTTGCCTATATCATTATCTATAGCCACCAACTTGATAAGCTCTGAGCCCACTTTGGCGTTTGCTGCAACTCCTAAAACAAGAAAGAAATGTATAAAGTAAATGTCGGCATCACATAGTCCATCATACAGATTTATGCAGGAAAGCAGGTTACCTGCAGTGTACTCTGTCTTCATGAAGCGTGGTGTCTGGTCATTGATGTCTTCCAGTTCAATCCGGACATCCAGCAGACTGGGGTCTTGAGCCGGATCCAGAGCTTTAGCCCGTAATGACCTCTGACCCCTGGGGGGAGTCCAGCTCTTGTTGCTGGAAGCCTTGATTATGATGGAGTAGACTGGGATCTCCTCTCGGTCCAGATCTTTGAGCACTTTTAACTCTCCATCTAGACTCAAGCCAAAGTTTCCATCGCTGTTTCCTCCTTCAGGAAGAGACACATTTGGCCACATTAAACACTGAAGCTTCAAAGAGCGAACAAAGACAGCTAGATCCATACAAATGTCTTCATTATTCTCAAGCTTTTGAAGTACAAGGACTTTCATATGGCCACACAATAGAGATACAATAAGTTGAGAAAAACTTGTTTTATAATCTTCCTAAATTCAAGACTTTGGCTACATCAGTTATTGAACTGACTGAGAAAAAAAATCACAATTAACAGCAAAAACATGCTACTGTGTGTAAAGCACCGAGTGACCTGCAATAAAGTAGTAGACGATTGCATTGGAGCCCTCATCGGCGTCCACAGCTCTGGTTATGTTGCCCACAGTGGTTCCTGGAGGGGAGTGCTCAGGCACTGTCAGCTTCTGGTAAGGCAAGCCACCACGCTGGGAAGGGCACACACACACAGACCATGGGAAAATATTACATAAAAACACATGAACACAATCTCTTATGTACAGATGACCACATTTATGATGTATTCCTAGATCTGTGTGCTCACAGGCGGTTTGAGGAAGACAGGCTCATTGTCGTCGATGTCCGACAGCGCCACCTGCAGAGGCTGTGTGGTCTCATAAGGCACTGGCTGGCCCATGTCACGGGCCACAATAATAAGCTGAGAGAAGAGTTTGCACAGGGTTAGCGTCACATACCTACAATTACACCAACTGAAAACACAAACAAACTCTGGTGACTCACGCTAAGCAAGGCCTGCTTCTCTCGGTCAAGCTTTGCAGTAGTAGTAATGACTCCAGTCACGGCATCAATGTGAAAGTTTTCCCAGTCTCTGTTACCGGCTCCCGTCTGCAGGAAGGCATAGCGCACTTCTCCATTGAGCCCCTCATCAGCATCTGTAGCATGC
Organism: Pundamilia nyererei; assembly: GCF_000239375.1. Lineage (NCBI taxonomy): Eukaryota > Metazoa > Chordata > Actinopteri > Cichliformes > Cichlidae > Pundamilia > Pundamilia nyererei. The sequence continues at coordinate 161,721 of NW_005187521.1, forward strand.
ACTTCATACACCACCAGTTCTGGACGTTGTTCCTGTACAGAGCAAAGAAGGGCAGTGAGTGTTTGTGTGACGTGAACTAAATAACCTATCTATATTATTCAAATGCAAGAAATCTGTGGTTTATAAGAGGTTTCTATATTGTGATATGGTATGATGTCTCTCAGTTGGAAGATAAACAACTCTTGAAAGACCACAACCAAACCACAATAAGGGTTATTTTATTAGAGCCACTTATGATACTGATGGAGTGTCAGACAAATATGACTAATCCACATGAAATACATTTTATTAGCAGTGTATTTAAAAGGAAGTAAAAGTATAAGTTCAACTCTTCACAGTAAAACCAGTGACTCATTTCTTTTGAGCATTATAGTAGCACTAGAGTAAAGAAATCAGGACATGTATATCCTTGCACAACAGAAGCGTACGGCAAAAGCACATGCTGACAACGATGACTTAAAGAAGGCTGTAAATGCAGATAGTACCTCTAAGATATGGATGATAGTTCCATTGGCTGGCCTAACAAACACAGGTCTGTTGTCATTGACATCTATGACTATGATGATCAGGTCTGCTGTGCCCCATAAGGGGGGACGCCCCTGGTCTGTAGCCACCACAGTCAGGTTGAAACGTTCCGACGACTGAAGCAGACGTCGAGATCGCACCAGTCCTGTGTTTGGATCCAGGGAGAACGCATCTGAAAAAGCGCAAGAGAAGACAAAGTTGTGATACGATTCTCTTTCCACCAATTATACAAGTGATTAAAAAGTAAAGTGTGGATATTTATTGGAAGAATTCAAGCTGTACCTAAGGTAGTAACTTTTAATTCAAAGCATAGTTCATTGAAAAGATTTAGTCATGTGACCCTATTGAGGATTTTATTGCATCTTGCGTTTTCATACCTGAATGGGGTCCTAACATGTTGTAGAGTACTGCACCATTCTCGCCTTCATCCAGGTCAGTAGCCTTTATTGTTATCACGGAAGTACCACTGGGCTCATTCTCAAACACACTGGTGTTGTACACTCGCTCTGAGAAGCGCGGCCGAAAGTCGTTGATATCGAGAACAGTCACCAGGACCTGATTTGACACATTATAATGCAAAAGGATATTAGGGATAGTATTAGCTTGGGCTTTAAGATCTGCAGAGTTTAGCTCAGCACGCAGTTAAAACAATAGTTCAAATTATAAAAATTATATATATATTATAAGATAAGCATTGGCTTCAAATTCATAGATTCTCCTGGTCGACACCCTTAATAAGTATTTGATCAAGTGTTTGCATGATTTGCTATTTTTTGACTTTGACAACACAACTTGTAAAATTGGCCTATTTCTCATTTCCATAAGGGTTCAATGAATCACCCAAATTCTAAAGACATATTTACAATATTGTTTATGTGTAAACCAAATATTTTTGCCATCACAAACTACGATTTCTACCTGGACAGAGTTCTCTCGTCTCTTGTTTGGACTGTCGCCGGGATTGTCTCGGGCGACAGCTGTTAAAGTGTAGTGATCCTTTGTCTCTCTGTCTAGAGGGGACAGGATGTAGATCTCTCCCTAACGCAGAAGAGAAAGAATGATGAGGGGAAGAAGTAAAAGTGTTGACTGGGAGAACATATAGTTGACTCTGTGTTTATGACAGAACAGAAGTCAAATACGGTCAAATATGTACTGTAGATATTTTTAGATCCTTTTGCATAAACTTGTGTTTCCTGGTAGTATGCTCCTCAGTCCTGCCAGGAGAGATAACACAGTAAAACACTCCTCACTACTCAATAAATGTTTATTTTTTTCCCCAGAGGACAGAAATTCCACATTTTCAGTGGAACCTGCTGTTCAAAGGTTATGGATTGCTTCGCTTTAACCTTTCCACTAAAATCTCACACAGTGGAATGTTACATTTACTGTAACTACTCTGAGATGTTTTTGTTACACTTTAAGCAAAGCTTTGTCATTTTGGATTTTCTAGGAAATGCTAAAACAAAACTCTAATTGCAGAAACAAAAATAAAGCAATTTTATTTACACTAGATCAGATTTTGCTGGTGTATGAGTTCACTTACAGTAGATGGTCTGATTCCAAACTTGCCCTCTCCATCTACCAGGCTGTACTCAATCACTGCAAAGAGGCCAGAATCAGCATCTGTAGCACGGACGCGAACTATGGTGGTGCCTAAGTCTACATTCTCAAACACAGGCTCCTACAAACAAGAAAAAAAGAACAAAAAAACACTCATGCAGTACAATGCTTGATGACATTGCAAGGCAAGCTCATTTTTACAGTTAATACACTGGTGGCAGTTTACTGTGGTGAATTAATTTCATGGATTTTGTGTGCTCTTATTCATAATTTAATGACTTTGTTATTTCTCGGTTTGCTGTGTTTTGTCCTTTTCGGGCTCACGTGCGCTGGTACTTTATTTAATTTAGACATAGATGTAACTAATGACACTAATAACACTGGCATCCTGAGGCTTGTACTTCTCCTGCAGTAGGCTCTTAAAATCTCCACAAATATCAAGTTTAAGCAGTGATCACAGAGAATATAGAAACATTTTAAGCAACAGTCCTACACAAATTTGCTTCAATTGTGTTCGTGTTTCTTAACATCCTCTTTAATACCTGATATGACGGTTGTACAAAGACAGGGTTGTTGTCGTTGACATCTACAATACGCAGATAAACTGGCAGCTCAGCAATCTTGGGAGGAGTGCCGTGGTCCTGAGCACGAATTGTAAAATTCAGCCATTGAACCTGCTCAAAATCCACCGTCTGGTTGGCTACGATCTTACCTAGAAAAAATGGTATCACAATGATAGTCACGGTCACCATTCATATACTATAGCCTGTGTTTAGATTTTAAATTTGCATGACAACAAGTACGGAAAAGTATAATATAAACACAATTACAATAAAAACAAGTCAAATAAAAAAATAAAGCTAGTAAATAGTAGCTTGTAAATCTCATAAACCCATATTTTCACAGAACAGAACATAGAAAACTTATTTAAACTGAGAAAATGTACCAGTTTAAGAGAAATAGTTTCTTATTTTGTTCTGTAGCTTATGAGACATTCAAAGTGTTTGCAATTTTAAATTAAGGAATATTATTCTGAAATCCTTTTACAGATGCAGTTTTTTTTGCCTCTGCCCTCTTTACTTCTGAGTTTACTCTCAGTTTACTTCATTAGTTGCAAAATGTTTCAAAATGTGGCACGACCCCAAGTTCTTTGAGACATGTCAAATTCAAAATGAGCTAATATTTTTCATTAAATATAAAAAATATTTCAGTTCAAACATGTGTTTTTGTTGTATACTGTGAATAAAATAAGATTAGCAAATCATTGCATTCTGTTTTATTTGATGTTCCAAGTAACAGCATCTTAAATGAAAGCAAATCTAAAACTGGTGCATGCTGCGTTTGTTGACAGCCAACGACAGCCCACCAACTGAAGGGTCCTCCAGTCTAACGTATCCCCCTCGAGGCAAGTGAAGCAGTTGGTAGATGATCTGGCCATTGGGACCCTTGTCTGGATCTACAGCTGACACTGACAACAGCGTTGTGCCTGGCTGAGCTCCTTCTAAAATCTTCTCTGTGAAGTTAGTCACTCCAAAAGGCCGGAAACGAGGAGCATTGTCATTTACATCCAACACGTTGATGGTTAATCTTGCTGTAGAGGAGATCATGATATGAGAGATAAGTGGAAACTACTTAGGAAGTCACTTATAATAAACTGAAGGTTAAAGAGTCACTTACCATTGGGAACACTGCCTGACCTGTCAATAACATCGCTGGCATTGTCATGTACAGACACAATGATCTCAAATGTAGCTACCAGCTCTCTGTTGAGAGGGTTGCGTACAAATACCGCGCCTGAAAGTCCATATAAAGACACACAAAAGACCTGATATAGCCGGTATCCATCATCATTACTCAAAGTAAAGCTTTTTAGATCTAAACATACAACGCGGTAGAAATATATGTCTCACCTGTGTGTAGATCAATCCCAAAGGACTCCTGGAGCCCATCCACTGGGTTGTTCCCATCATCCTTTGCCTCCACGGAAATAATGTAATACTCCAGCCGCGGATGCAGATCAGGGTCCTCGGCAGTCAGCGTGGCTACCACCACACCGGGTGGAGTGGACTCATTGACGTTTATCACGGTTACAGGCTGTATAAAACGTGGCCGTGAGTCGTTGACATCATCCAGGATAACAGTCAGGGTGGCCGTGCCAGACAAAGGGGGTGTGCCGCGGTCAGTTGCTATGATGACAAGACGGTAGGATCCGCGCTCCTCTCTGTCAAGCGTGGTGTTGCCCACTAAGACAGCGCCAGACAGCGCTTCGACCACAAAGCGGTCCTCTGCGCCACTTTCCAACCGATACGTCAGCCATCCGTTAGAGCCAGAGTCAGCATCGGTGGCAGACAGTTGAGTCACCACAACACCTGGAAGAGACAAAGTAATGACTGGAGAGCAAATATACACACACACACACACACACACACACACACATTGTGATCAGGTATCACTACACCGAAGACAAAAAGCCCCTAAACCTCATACAGTGGAGGGGTAATACTTTTGTTTCAACGTCCCTCCTCCCATCCCACTCACTGACCCAGATCATAGAAACAAAGCAATGCACACACCAGTCGGGCTGTTTTCAGGAAGTCGAACGCTGAAACTGGACGGGCTAAAGACAGGAGGGTTGTCATTTTGATCCAGGATGGTAACTGTGAGAGGTACGCTGTTGTTTAAACCTCCTATGTCCTCCGCAACCAGAAACAGCTCTACACGAGGCTCCTGAAATGCCTCTCGGTCCAACTTTGCTCCCTGGCGCACAAGTATCACACCTGGAGGGAGATACAGACTTTACCATCACACTTTTTAAAAAAAGAAATCTTCTTTCTTGTTACTGGAGAGTCACAATGTTACCAGTATCAGCATCTACGGTGAAGAGGTCCACCCTGGGTCCCAGCAGGCGGTACTTCACCACAGCATTACGTCCAATGTCTTTATCCTCAGCTAGAACTGGTCCATTTAAAACTGTTACAGTGGTTCCTACAAGACAGACAGAGATGTCAGGAATGAGGAAAAAGCTGTCCTCCCAATTTAAATCAATATGTGGTAAAAAGAAAAGTCATCTTAATTATTACACACTGAAAATTATTCACGTAAAATTCTTTGCTTTTCTTCTTTAAAAAGTAGTCCTTGTTTGGGGATAGATTTAGGCTTGTCACTTATGCTAACTTTAGTCTCACATTGATCATCAGTCCTTACAAGGTAAAGGACTTTTGGAAGAAGTCTTCTGTACTGTCCCCAGGTCACGTGTTTTTTATTTGTGTTTTGAACAAATGTATTTTGTGTATCTGAAGTGTATTTATAATACAAGGCTATTTGTAAATCACTCGACAAAGCGAAAAAAAAAGCCTTTGCTGAACACGAACTGTGTGTAAACAGATTCAGGAAGTGGGTTAGACAGTGCTACAGACCATGTTGCTCTGCCATGCAGTTATAGGTTGCAAAGGTAGACACACACACACACCCACACACACACGGATGCTACCTGCAGCAGAGTTTTCTGTGATTTCAGCCCTGTAGCTGCTCCTGGTAAACACAGGCCTATTGTCATTCTCATCCAAAATGGTGATAACCAAGAAGTCTGAATCCTGGTGTGTGGGACAAAAGATTCATGGCAAGAAAATGCTTAGAAGACTGTGTGACACAGCAAGCAAGAGACAAATATAGGTCAGTCAACCTGCAAACGAATATAGAGATATCAGACGTCAGATCAGACAGATTTTGCACTACTTTGTTGCATGCACTAATGGACTGCATTCAGACTCTTAGCGGTTCACATCTCTGCAGGCAAGAAGAACAGTTTCACACCTTTTCCCACAGATGCATGGTGCGTTTAAAGAAAACCTCACAACTGCAGTTTGATGAACTACGTTACTCTCGCTTTAAGTAAAAAGACCACATATGAACACGATGCAGGAAGTAAAGTATCAAAAAACAGGTGGGACATAGGTATAAACAGAAGTGTCTTATAACTCTTAAAGTATCAAAATTATGTAACTTTCAAAGATGAACTTCATTTGAACTCACGTACCACTGTACCTAGTAGAGCAAAATGGGCATAGAAAACCTTAGATTGAAAGTTTTTCTATTTTTCTTACAGGAATCCACCGTTTGCACTTTGCACTTTTTACATTATATAACTTTTATAGTTGTGATCAAAGGTTTATATACAGTCATCATGGGCATGAATGTCATGGTAAATTTGTCACCATACAACTGAGTGGCGGGTGTGTCGGGGCTGGCGGTGTTCTTCCTGGGTCCACCTTGAGGCGGAGTCAGGCAATCTCCTTCACCTCCCTCAGTGGATTTCCTCCACTATCACTGCCTCCACCCTGCCCACTGAAGCTCTGGATTCCCTGCCACAAAACCATTCACTTGGGTTCACGACGACGCCTCCCAATTGGAAAACCGCTCTGATCCAAGTAAGCAGCCACACCTACTGAATCACTCCTCAGATTTCCTGCCTCACTTTGCCTCATTGTCTCTGTTCTCCTTGTGCCCTGGAGGAGACTGTAATCCTGTTCTGGTTAAACCAGTCATCTGTGCCCATCTTCCGCTCCTGTGTTTCCCTAAGAAGTCTCCCCTCCACCTCACTGACGCACATCTTCCCCATATTGTACATATTCATGTAAATAGTTGTTTAATATCTTGTGGGCTTGTTGTGGGTTTTGGTGTTTGTAAATGGCTTTGATATCACTGAATAAATCAAGTGTAAATTCATCGCTGAGCTTACTGAGTCTGCTTTTGGGTCCTTTCCCTCAAGCTGGCCTCCAGGTCACCTTATGATAAACATGGGCTTTTAAACTTTTAAAACTTCGAAGTTTTCTTTTTCCAGTACAGCATGCATACATGCTTTTGGTAGACATCAACAAGCTTTTGCATAACTTAGGCTGATATTTGACCATTCTCCTTGGTAAATTTGGTAAAATTCATATACTTTAGTTGGTTTCCTGGCACATGCTAGTTTTAAGCATGGGGTTAAGGTTGGGGCTTTAGGAACACCAATCAAAAAGCTTAACGTTTACTGCTTTATCGACTGGAAAACCAGTTTTGATGTGTGTTTGGATCATTTTCCTGTTGTAGCACCCAGCTGTGTCAAGTTTCAAACATCAAGCTGCTGATTTCAGGTGAAGTTGATGATGTCTCGTCTGGCCATAAAATCTATTCTCCAGAAGGCATTTGGCTTGTCCATGTGAGTCAGAACTCACCACCAACACAACGCAGAAGCTGGCCGCCCCTCCCAGAGCCTGGTTCTGTTGCAGTTTTCCTGTTAAAAGAGTTTCTCCTTTCCACTGTCATCAAATGCTTGCTCGTAGGCGTGTCTGATTGTTGGGTTTTCTCTCTGTTATGGTGGGCATCTGTTATTGTACACTATAAATCAACTTGAGGTCACTGTTGTTGTGATTTAGGGCTATATTACCCATTTGTGCCTTGTTCATCGTTCAAACTAAAGCAATCACCCAGAGTTTGAAGGGCTCATTTACATTTCATTCACATTATGGCAAGTGCTTTCGTGAAACAACTATTTGTGCATAACCTAAAAACCACGCTTGCAGTTAAATTCCTGAGATAAGCTGCAAAGACACACTATTTTATTTGCAGGCAGATGGGTTCATTGGTCTCTCTGTGAAACTGTCAGGGTGGTAGCATGCAAACACTTGCAACAAATGCACACAGGAGAGTGAGCTTACCCTACGAGCGATGCGGGGATTCTCGGGGTTGTCTTTGACGGTGATGGTGAGCGTGTATTCAGCTACTCGCTCTCTGTCTAGTGGTCTGTTGACCTGGACGACACCAGTCTGTGATACAAACAAGAGACATATTTCACCCTTATCTTAAAAAAAAAGACAAATTCATATCCTGTCACATAAGCTTTTTATTTATAGTCTATACACAGCTAATGTATATAGCAGGACTGCAGATTAAAGGGAGCCTGAACATTTTCATAGGTTAAACTAAACTGATAAACTGATCTGGGACTAAATCTAGAAGCACTTGGATGCTTCTTTATCTTCCACCACCTGCTCCACCTTTTTCAGCCTAAACCCCACCACCCAGTTCTCTCACTGTGTCATTGATGTAGAAGGCTCCATCCTGGTTGCCAGCAGTGATGTTATAAGTGAGCAGTGCGTTGCGTCCGCTGTCTGCATCTTGCGCCCGGACTCTGGCCACAGACGTGTGTACTGACGCGCCTTCACTTACACTTGTGTTGTAAGGCAGGTTAAGGAGGACCGGGTCGTTATCATTGATATCGAGAACATAAACCCCCACCAGCACCTGAAAAAAATAAGAGCCACCTTTAAAAAATAAAGGCATTCAGTTCAAGCTGGCTGAACAGCTATTAATAAACCCATAAAAACAAGACTTTATTATGATTTTTTATATTGTGGGTTATGTGACATAAAGAGATTAAAAAAACTACAGCAGTCATTCAGGTGATATATAGTATCCTACATGTGGTTAATGTGTATAGTAAGCAAATAATAGAACTAAGCCACATTTAACACACAGTAACAGACATGGCAGAGTGTGTGGGTGCTTATGTGTGAAAGCGTGGCCCACCGAGCTGTTGCGAGACGGGGTTCCCAGATCTCGGGCTGTGACAGTGATGTTATAGAAGGCAGTGGTCTCTCTGTCGAGCTCTACATCCTTTCTCACTCGAAGCTCACCCTCCACTGGGGAAACCATGAACTCGTCTGACAGAAAAACATATAAGAGAGTGGAGATGCATATCAGTGTAGAAGGGGGTGTTCCTAGGCTTCTTATGTGACGTTATCTAAAGGTTCTCTACTTCACTAAAGGTGAAAAATGTCCCAGACCTTCACAGGACGCTGGGGATGTCCCTGAAACGCCCTGCCTCGGTTGTGAAAATGCTGCACGTCCCTTTTATACGACTATAAAATTTGGTTACCTAATAGTCAGGTTACAATGTTGCAAGGACATTTTGGACATGTTTCCAGGAAGTGTTACGAGACGGTGCCCTTCACAATAACTGTAATGTTCTCAGGATGTTCAGAGATGTTTTGAGGGATTTCATAACAGTTTACCGTCACCACAGCAAATCAGTCTGATACGAACTTTGGAAATCTCCACCGGTGATGCTGTACTCCACTTTGCCGTTGAGCCCGGAGTCTTCATCCCTGGCTCGGAGCGTCCACACCCGAGGCCCTGGCTGACCTTCAGTAACTTCAAAAGGTCCCTCGTAGGCTCTGGGAAATGTGGGTGTCACGTCGTTTATATCCAGGACGTTCACCAACACCTAAAGAGGGGACAGGAGGGGAGAGTCAAATGAGAGCTGGTACACAGACAAAGGCGATCCTCGATAAAATGCAGAATGCATGTGGGAGGATTTCTATGTGTGTGTTATTCTGTAAATATAAATATGAGTGTTCGTCATCACTGTTGTGCTAGATGTCAGGCGAAGAGCAGGTTTTGGACACTGGTCCGTAGCTGTGACCACCAGCGCATAATGTCCGTTGCTGATCTCAAAGTCCAGCTCCTTCACAGCGGTAATTCTCCCCTAAATAAACACAGCATTAACAGAAGGTTAACATTTTTCTGCTGCTGCTTGTGACGCTTCAGCATAACTGCTCTTATGTCTCACCGTGATGCTGTTGATGTTAAAAGTCTGGATCAGGTTGCCTGAAGCGATGGCATATCGCAAGGTGCCGTTCAAACCCTCATCTGGGTCAATGGCCGTTACCGTAGCGATGGTGGCACCCACTGTCTCCGGTCCCTCGCTCAGCACTGTGACGTACTCCTCTTCGGGGAACTCCGGGGCGTTATCGTTCTCATCCACAATACGAACGTAGATGGTGGTTGAGGTCTGAATTACACACAGAGAAACACAGAAAAGCATTCACAGCTGCATGCTCTGTTTAGAGTGATTTTATTTGTGTGAATGACAAAAAAACGATTAACTTGTGGCAACTGAGGCTGCAAGGGACTCTCAATATGAGTTCATACTTCTTTTGTATTGAAATTACAATGAAACTACAATGAGTTATCATCAGTTGGGCGTGCAAAGGTCAACAACACAACAAAACACTTGTGATGCTCTCATGTGACACCGGATATTCAGCATTCACTTTATATGAAGGAATAATAAAACAAATAAATAAAAACAGGTGCATTGTTTGCTGAAAGAATATCTTGTGAGAACCAAAACTGCAAAATCATGAAAGTGAGCCATAAAGCCCAGCCTGTTCCAACTCATTTCTGGTTGTTCAGATCTTGACACATCAGCAGAAGTAAAGGTATCACTGCAAGAGATAAAGGTCATGCAAGTTCCTGCTCCACCAGTTCCCCAACCAGTGCTGCAATAAGAACGAGCGACTAACCTGGCCCTTCAGGCTGGGGGGGTTAAATTCGTCATTCGAATTTTATAATGCTCCAAAAACAAAACCCACCAAGTGATAACCTGAATATCACCACAGCTTTGTTTACTCTAAATAGTTTTTGGCAAAATCAAAAAAAAAAGAAAAGACGTCAGTAAAACTTTCAAGGCCCAAAGGTGAAGTGCGATCGTTTTTCACAGGAAGATCAGTTTACTTGTAAAAGAGCTCTCTTACTGTCACGTTTATGTTTTGTGTCCTCGTGATGCCACTGGGGTCATCTCAGTCTTAATCCCAGTTTGCTACAAACTGGATACTGAGCATTCGCAATAAACATTATTGAGATTTATCAGAAATATATTCTACCACTCCAAAACACGTCTTCCGGCCTGCAGACTATCACAGACTAAACGTCTAGATATTTCTAGACATACCTAACTAGAAGTAAAATCTTACAAGTCAGCAGACATTTCCTGATATTGTGACGTCTCACAGATATAGTGGTCAGATATGCACCAGTCTGAAAATGTCCGTTAACAGAACAAGCTCATTTAGAAACAGTTTAATCACATAATTAGGGTTTGTTTTCTCCACCAAAAGACTCCAGCACCCTCAACACTATGTGCAACACATGTCGAGTCAACATATGTCTTGATGGTCATTTGCTAACTACCGTGCGAAAGCTAACAATAATATAAACAATGACTGAGCGAGCTGATAAGGTAATACTTTGGTGCGATTACAGTATGCAGATGTAAAAGCCTGCAGGCTGCCCCCAAAAATGTGATGATGCAACATTTTAAACTTTGCACCACTGAAAACAGCTCAAACTCTTTTAATATAAGTCTAACAGACAGGAACACAAAAATAAATATATACATAATTTTTAAATCCCTAAACATTTATATCAATATTGCCGTTAAAAAACAAACTAGTATCTGTGAGGCTCTTTTTGCGAGAAAGGATAGTGGGTGGGTCACTGAGAGCGAGAGAGAGAGAAAGGGAAACAATGAGGAGGAGCGAATAAGGGACTGTCACGCTGCTTCACAACTCAGAGAAGCTGGAGAGACAAGGGACGATAAACCTCCCCAACTGTTCTGGAGTAAAGTTCAGACAAGTCGCCTAGTTTTAGACTGAATGGGAAGAAAGTTGAACAAAGGCTACTTGTAGATCTAGTTGAAAGCCAAATGTTGTTTATCCGGACAGCCATGGAATGGGTCTCACTCCGTCGCTCATCAGTCTGGGGAAAGAAGTTCGTGTTTTGGTCGCTTTTGCTTTGCATAGCTGGAGGTAAGCACACACGGCCATCCTTTTAAGACTCGCTTAACTGGCTGATCCGGGCGTGTATGAACTTGTCAGTTGTGTTGTTTAGTGAGCGGCTAGTTGACTGGAGTGACAGATGGATTTTCTGTTTTAGAAAAGTCACCTGTCACACACTGATAT
>NW_005187521.1:173641-177861 GCF_000239375.1 Pundamilia nyererei
TATATAAAGCATCTAGATGGACAAAACAGCCAACTTGCTGTGTCTTACGTGTCTGTACCAATGACAGTAAACCCTCTGCACACTCTGACTTTGATATTTTAACCTCTGTTAGCTTTTTACGACATGCACTTGAACGCAGCGACACTGTAAGCCCGTTATTTTATCTCGCGTGTCTCTCAACTTTTACTGAGTTGGTTTGTTGCTGTTTTGAGACAGAACATCTGGCGTGGAGCTGTTTAAACCGCCCGCCATGGATGCAGCCCTGTGGAGTGTAAATCCACCTTAAAGTCAGCGACTTTGAGCTTGACGAGATCAGAAGACCCCCCCCCCCTTCCCCCCCAGGTTTCAAAACAACTTGTAAAATAAATGCAGCGGACACGAAAAGAGGCGCCTGCAAAAACGCAAGAAGTTGATCCTCTGAAAGAAGTTGAGGAAAAGACTTCCTTGTGCCGTGCAGCGCAAGAACTGCACATAGTTTATCTTTTTAAGACGTCCGTAGGTTTCTGTTTTCTTGGAATTTATTGGGGATTCAGCTGGGAGCTGCGATCATACCCACACTTCATTTATTTATTTTATAAAAGGGAATTTGGGATTGGCTGAAGTTTAGGCAACTGACGGCGGAGGAGAGAAGAGATGCAGCTGTCGCCTCCGGGGTGTAGGGTCCTTCACTTCAAACGCCGCTTAAAAACTCGGGAGAGGTTATCAGCTTTCGCCTTTAGGATTTAAATAAGCTCACCCAAAAGCGAATGTAATGTTTTACTTAAACTTTAAGCGAACTCTATACAAATCAAAGCGTTTCTAGAGCAGTTGCTTGTGGGGATTCAGGTATAAAGCCAAAACATTCAGTGACTCAGACATACCATTTGATATGTTTCTGAATTGTTTATGCAGCACAATGAAATCCGTATCGTTTAAGACAGTTTCCTCCTTTCAGTCTTGTTATGTCTTCCTTGTTGGGACGTTTCCTTCCTTTCAGCTTATGATGAAAACAGCTGTTTTTGCCACTGCCAGCAGTGGGTGTCTTCCCCATAAAAAAAACTGGAACCAAACGGTGCCAATTTTCCAACCAGTGAGTAAAAATAAAATTACTCATTCTTTCTCTGCCTCCTTTTCTGCTCGTGTTGTGGCAGGGATTGTGCTTGGTCACATGTGCCAGATGGGCAAATCTTTACCTATGCAGCAATAAGCTGAAGATGGGGAGGGGGAGGCCCCGTCTTCGGCTTGAAATTTTTCTGGTCATCAGATTTTGAAAGGTCTGTGCATTTGTAGTAAAATCATAATATGAGTCACCAAAAGCAGCGGCCTTCATGCTGCTAGCAAGGGGTTTTCTCTCGCAAGGGTGTTTCTCTGAACAGCTCGAGGACACAGTGATGACCACTGTTGGTGGAACCTTGACTCTGCTTTCAACCTAATGCGACCTGAGATATGAAGACATTTAACTGTGCCAGAAAAGGTTTAACACTGGACGATGTAGTGAAAAACAGGAAGGCAAGGTCAAAGTAAAAAGAGGAAGTTAGTTTATAATAATGAAGTCAGTTTTTAAAAATGATGTAATCCCTGGATTTTTACCATTTTTGAAAAGACAGAAAGGCCCACGTCTGCTCATTTCCACGTCTGAAATGAGAGGCCACCTTCATTTTTAAAGTGAGGAAATAATCGTGCAATCGTGTTGTAAAACTTCTCACAAAGCTGTCATTACACAACCGTTTACATGCCATTTATTATGTCAAGAAGAAAAGAAAGAGGAAGACAAATTAAACACACAAAGTGCACACGTTATTTTGGAAAATGCTGCCACAAATTTAGTTTACAAAGTACCAAGGGGCACATCAGATTATTATAAGAAAATGTAAATCTCTAAACGTTGACCTGCAGCTGTGACCCATAACCACTTCCCTTTGTGACAATGTAGAGTGTAGAGCAACATATTTAAAAGGCTTCCTGTTGCTGAAAAGGTGCATCTGTTTGCCATTTCATGCCAGGGGCTTTAACTGAAACTCTCTTACTTTAGAGAGGAGCTCGTCTCCTGCTGCTTTCACTAACACCCTGTAATGGGTTTGATCATCATTACCATTACAGTGGGTGTGAAAAGGGCAGGATATGTGTTGGGAAACAACACTTGCAAGTAGAGGATTAATGCAGTTTGAGAAAACCAGATTTATCTGAAGGGTTCAGCAGCTTCTGTACCATGAGGTAATATCACCGTGCAGCCTCACCACAGGGTTATTCAAGACGTCAAAGGTGGGGAAATTTTAGCAGGGTTAATATATGTTTAATCAGCACAGACTATCATCCATGTCTGAACGAAAGAAAGCTGTCAGTGGCAACATGTCCTAAACAGGTGGCATTCTGCCTTAATACAAAGGAGGGCCTGTTTCTGGGCCCTCGGGGGCTATCAGGATTCTGAGAACAGAGATCAGAGGAGGAAACTTATATGTATAATTGAGCCAAAAACACGTCTGTTGTATACATGCAAGAGAAAATCTGACTGTTCCAGACACATGGCATAGCTTGTTGGTTTGGAAACCACATCGAGACAGCTCAGGTAGTACCGACACTGCAAACGCCACCCACTTGGCATGCTAAAAAAAAATCATATTCATTTCCTTTGAATACCTATTTAAAGATCACAGCGTTGTCGGTAAGAAATTTGTGTGCACATTAGCTCTTCCAAGCTGTTCCCCCAGCAATTAGTTAACATTTAGCTATATTTACCGAAAAAAATGCTGTCTTTACTCTCGCCTTCGATATGCATCACTTCTGTGAAATAGGTCTACAGAAAGCTTAAAGAGCTGTCAAAATGAAATTAGGAGAAGAGGAAGGTAGGGTGGGTGTGAAACAGGAGAGGCGAAGGGCTTCCTCTCCTATTGTTCCACTAGGAAGCCATGAACAGTGGGGGGGGATAAAAGTTTCACTTTAATCACCATCCCAGGTCTTCCTATTGCTTTTCCTAACACACAATGGCTCCAGTAGAGTTCAGCCCCGAATACAGAATTATGGCATCGACCTAACATTGTGTTACACACACACACACACACACACACACACACACACACACACACACACACACACACACATAGGATGCACACATACTGTGCAAACAAATGTGCCAGCCAATGAAAGAGGAAAGGTGATCGACTGTTCTGCTGTATTTAACAGCAGCTGATTCTGTTAATATTTAGACAAAAACACTTGTGTGCTTATTAATTCTGGCTTGTTTGCACGGTGCAGCTTCCCCTTACAAATAAGTAGCACTGCCAGTAAGAGCCAGCAAGTAGTTAAATCCACTCTAATCACATTCAAAGCAAAAGTTTCTGCAGGCTTAGATGCATGTGGAAGTGCTTTCAGTGATTCACAAAAACATGGGTAGTTACTTTGGAGATTTAACTATCTAAATTATACAGCTACATAGAACAACATAACTGAACTAATAAAAGATGGGAGCTTTTAAATTACTTTTCTTTCTTTGATGAAGCTTGTCAGCTTATTTTTTTCATAACTAGCAGGGGAAAAGACTTTAAACGAAGCAGTAGCTCTCTAAGAAAACTATTAATAGAGAACGCACCGCAACAAGCAGGTCAGCAGAACAAGTTAAAATGAATCTGTGCAAACACAAAGAGTTAGGACCAAAGCTTTTAAAGTTTGGGATATGGCTGTAATGCGGCAGGCACAACAAAGTTAATCCCCCACTGTTTGAATGATCAAGTAATTGTGTAAGTAATGTGTAAACTGGTTAATGTATTGCCTCATATTGTAGGAAAGCTGATCTTTAGGGGTTTTTTAAATAGTTGTGTAGACAAATACAGTAAAGATGTGCTAGGAAATAATGACTGGCATTTTATACACATTTAAATAGTTTAATCAAGACTCTGATTTACAGGTTAATCCCCAACATTAATAGTGAGCATAAATCAGCAGGGACAGTCATCTCCAACGCTATAATTACTGGCATTGTGGGTAGTGGTCCAACCTGCTCGAGGTTTTTATCACATAAAGAAACACGAAGTTTGCAACATCTGAAGTTTGGCTTTGTGGAATAATGAGCAAGAAACGGGGAGTGGAAGTGTTTATGTGCTGGGATAACTCAGGAAGGAAGTCCACTCCCCAAATTCTGGCATTGACTGAGACTCCACCCTGACTTTCCCAAACAGAGATATGGACACACACACACACACACACACACACACACACACACACACACACACACACACACACACACA
>NW_005187521.1:177881-194082 GCF_000239375.1 Pundamilia nyererei
CACACACACACACACACACACACACACACACACACACACACACACACACACACACACACATTTACTGTAAAATTTTGCCATGGTGTCATTATAAAAGATACACATACGTGGGCAAACTCTTCTTTCTCTGCAGTCCACCCACACACGCACCCGTGCATGCAGCCTTCCTGTCGCTTTTGCAGCAGTAAGCATTCTTTAATCATCTGTTACAAAGGAAAGTCATTACAAAATAATGAGTCCGTTGACAAAGCTAGAGAATGACAGCCTTTTTACGCTGCTCTTTTACAACATAGCGAGGCGTTATATAGGGTGTGCATTTTCCAGATCATGTGTCTGCTTTAAAGTGAGGTTCTGAGAGTGGCATCACACTGCCTAGCCTGAGGATGAGCTAATTTTGTTGTGTTTTTGCAATGCAATAATCATTGAAAGCACACAATTTATGTTTATCTATTCATGCATTCCACTGCAACACTGAAGAATTCACAACAGGATGTGGTTGAGGCAGAG
This sequence comes from Pundamilia nyererei, assembly GCF_000239375.1. Classification (NCBI taxonomy): domain Eukaryota; kingdom Metazoa; phylum Chordata; class Actinopteri; order Cichliformes; family Cichlidae; genus Pundamilia; species Pundamilia nyererei. The sequence goes on from NW_005187521.1 coordinate 178,389, forward strand.
AGTGAGAGAGGGAGAAAGGTTTATGCAATAAGCTGAGAACGGGCTCACAGCTGTGCAGCCGGTTTCCTGAATGTACATGAGTGTGTGAGTGTGTGCAGAAGATCTTTGAGCGTACGATCCTTTGAGATATTAATACACATAATCGATACACAACAATTGCTGTGTATTAATACCAAACAGCAAGATGATATTTAAAGTTAATAAACAGAACTTCAGTGGGATTTTTTTTTATACTGTCCCCATTTTAAGAGATGAAGAAGTTCCTGCCTATATTTCTGTAGCTCACAAAGAGGAACAAGAGATTTAACTCCCTCAGGACATTTGTATATTTTTCAAGACAGCAAACTATGCATGGTTTTTAACCACAGTTTAAATGTACAAAATAGGAAGCAAACTTCGCACAAAAACCCAGGAAGCATGCAGAAGTGTGCCACTAAAGCCCATGTTAAGTTTGGCAGGTGATAAAATTACTGCTTTTACTGTGGTTACTTGTGCAATGACTCACTTTACCTGGCAGGAACTCAACTCAGCGCAACTTTTAGGTGTGCAACTAATTTCAGCAGACCTGCCATTTATTTTCTACATTAATTTCAAATGACTCAAAACATGTTATTATCAAAATGTCACTGTAGGGTTTTATCCTTTGCTTTTTTAAAATCTTTCGTTATGTAATTTTTCCCTGGCAGTTTGTACCCTGGAAAGGCCCGCTGCCAAACCAGATGCGACTTATATTTGTACTTCCTTTTTTCCTCTGGTTTTTCTGGGTCATCTGTAATAGACAGCTATAGGGAATTAGTGTGATCTGAACCGAGCAGAATAATAACAAGAATGGCTATTATTGCTTTGACCTTGTGACTCTGTGTTTGTCATTATGGTGAAATATAGTGCTGGAGACTTAGTTTAGTAAGTCTGTAGTAGGAACAACCAGAAAGGTTGCTTTGAGTACTTTGAGCTTTATGGGAGTTGTTGAAACAAAATAATAATAATAAAGCAATATATAAAACATCAGCAAATAAAAGACTCATTTTGTTTTTGTTTTATTAGAATGAAGAAGTATAAACTTATATGATCCTACTTCTCCTTCCTGTCTTCCGTTCCGAAGTTAAACCAGCAAATGATCCGTCAGTGACGCACTCCACACTGATATGTATATGTAAAACATATGCAGTTATACATCTATACATCCATTCAACTATACTATACATATCTGTACCCTTGGATTGACTCACACTCACAGCCACTTTCTTACACTATACTCTACTCCTACACTTTATCCCAATTTTAATAAATAATCATATTTATACTACATTGAAGTGTTATTAAATAAGCAAACAGAAATAAATCAATATGGCACAGTCTCACCCATGAGTACACACAGTGAAGATGCAAATGATCTGAGAACTCATTTGCATCACTGTTGTAGTTGGTGTGATCCTATTAAAAGCTGGCCACAAGTTTCACTGTCCCGCCTCTTTCAGTAGCGACACCCTAACATTAGCATCCCTAAACTTAAACATTTCTATGGATACGTATAAAGGAGGAGGTACCATCTCAAAGGAAGTTGAATGCACTACATTCTTCCATTGCTTTTGTCTTTTCTCTCTAGCTAAAGGTGAGACACACCACGCCCAGCCCCATTCCACGCTGATTGCTTCTCCTCCCCACCTGTACTACACCTGTCCTGAAGGTGCAAGAGTCAACATGACGTGCGTCCAGAAAGGTACCCTGCATTCCCCCAACGATGTTGTGAGGAGCACTTGGCTCTTCACAGCCCACAGTGACCAGCACTGTCATCCAGGAATGGGCCCAAGGAATTTTTCTCACCCACACCGTAACAGCACATTGCCACCAGGAGTGAAGATGGATCGCATGGGGCACAACCACTGGTTGATTCTAGAGAATGTGAAACCTTCGGACCAGGGCCGCTACTGCTGTGGGATTCTAGAATTCAATAAACATAGCTTGGTGCAGAAAGCCTACAACCATGTTATTCTACAAGTTATACCGCGTAAGTATGTCAAACGCTGTGAATGTGCACTAAGGTTATCAATAATATATTTTGCAAGAAGCTCAGGAGCTGATGTTGCTGACCAGTGAAACTGTTTTGACACGAGTGAGAACCGATTTATTTATCTCTTTCCAGCAAGGAAAGGATTTCAGAATTGCACTGTCTGGGATCCCACACCAACTGCAAGTACTGCAAGTAAGTATGAAACATTATTCAGGCCTTCAACCAATAAATGTCTGAGGCAGTTATTTCGTGATGTTATTAAACTCACAGCCTGTCTGTTGCTTCCCTAGGCTCTGTGCCAGTGGCCTTGGCTATAACAGCCTGCATCGTGGCTCTGCTGTCCCTGCCTCTTATTCTAGTGCTCGTGTACAAACAGAGGGAGAATTCACCGTTAGGAAGACGTATGTATTACTGATGTGCACAAACAGCTACACACACACTCACACTTAATTTCCACCTTTGGGCCACATAAGTCTCTCACACTGGACTTCCCATAGTGTTTGTTCTGACACGTTTCCTGTCAGTGAGCTCGATTAACTGTATTTCACACAGTAGGAAGTGCATTCATAGTCTTTTTGTAGTGTTCCGCTTTGTTTCAATTCATTTACAATGGCCCATTTCCTATTTCCTCTCTCCCAGGTGGACAAGAGCTAGTGAGGATGGACAGGTAAGGTTTCCCACAGGCAGCTGATCTCAGCGACCAGCTTCAAAACACAGCTGCTCTTTAGAATAATAGACTGTGAACATGGTGGCCACAACACTTGTGACACAATAGCTAGATTAAACCCACTAGCCTCATTAAAATAAACTAGTTAAAACCATGTATACATTTTTTTTCTTTTGCTATGATGTGTCCTGTATATGCAAATCCTACTGCTAATCATTTAAGTGTAGTGTTAAATTGTCATTACAGAAAATCCCTTATTAAATCCAAAGTGACAAACATGAAACTCTTGCATGTCTCTAGGAAAGTTTTGAAACAGTTTACTGGGTCATATTGAAAGTTGCTCACTTGTAATCATGCTTCTTCTTCATGTATGTGTGTGTGTGTTCAGTGAGGCTCTGGGCCATGAAAACCCAGTGTTTCGAGGGGGATCACCAGAAACAAAGACCCGCACTGTTTCTCAGATCATGACCAGGCAGTCATCCGAGACAGGTCGCCACCTGTTGTCCGAACCGGGAACACCCCTTTCTCCTCCGGCACATGGCGACGTATTCTTCCCAGCAGAAGGTAGGACCCCCCCCCTGCCTCACAACTTGTACTCATACAATATTCATGCTGAGACTGAGTCGCTGACATAAGGGACCTTCCACTGGTAAACATCAAAGCCCAAAAAGGCAGTGCAAGTCATCTCACTTTTAAAGGTCATTTACATGGCTTAGTGTGTTATATCTGTTGTTCCGATATTCTTATTGTTGTGAATGAATGCAAATCACTTTGTTCACATTTATTTCACACTCAAAAAAAGAAACAAAAATGAAAAAGTACCGGGATATGCGTGTAACTGCATTGCACACAAGGGTTTTGCAAGACACCTATATCAAAATGTGCACTCAGTCTGGTAAAAGACTGATGCAATCAAGAACCACTAGTTCTTTCTGTGCTTTTGCTGAAACATCCTGCGTTTGGTGGAAGTGTTGGTGGAAAGATGCTCGTGAATTTGTAGTGCGTAGCGGCACACTCAAAAACAGCTGGGCTGAGTCTTGCATGACTCTGAAAATATATTGTGTAGGAGATTCCCCCCCCCCCCCCCCTGCACACACACACACACACATGAAACCACCCCCTTACACTGTCCTCTTCTTAATTCTTCTCACAAGTCATTCTCCACCCATCAGCACTCTCATTGAACACTAATGGCTCCTTCAGTTGTTCCTTCTGACTCAACTTGAAATAATATTGAAACATTAGACACGGTTAAGGGGTTCAATCCTTAGTGTTTTTCTGCCAATTCCTGGGACACCTGTGCAGACATTCCAGGCATACTGAGGCGGATTGCCCCCATTTCCTTATAGCACGGTTTGAGATGTGCATGGGAAGAGGGTAAGGTACAACTTACTGAGTATACAGCCTTAAGCAACCCATAAAGGTTTCAACACTGTAATAGGTGAATATATGGAGAAGCCTTCCTGAAGCTCAAACAGAAATGAGAAACATAAACATAAGGTAAAATTGTGCCATATGCTGCAGTTTTCGCCTCTTCAATCAAACATTATTCTTTTACTGGGGAGCTGGACGCCTTTTCCATTTCTTGGTGTGATCTCTATGTTTCCCGTCTGCAAAGAAAAGTCAAAATTATTGATAAAACCTTCATATGTTCGACATAAAAAACAATATCTTTGACATTTGTCAAGGAGGATTTTCCATGCCGGAGCTCATTTCCTTCAGTGGTCCACAGATGTTATGTTGAAATACACAGCTTCTCATAAGGTTTCATGTTACGTGGATGGAGGCCACACTTTAGCTTTCTTCTTCATTTTTTCCAACTTGCTGACCTTAAACTTTGCGGAATTCAACAAGCAGCACTTCCCTGTTATCGCTAGCATGTCGCAACCCAGACCCAAGGCCTTGTTGTTCTGCTTTTTAATGAGTTTTCAGAAACACGAGTAGTTCTGTGGAACTGATCAGTCTCCATGTGTGTCTGTAGTACTCTGAGATGTGGGAGTTATGGAAAAAAAAAAGTTAAAAAAAGGAAATTCTTTCAATTTTTTCATTTGACTTTTGAAAGATCAGGTATGTTTGAGGCAGGAAGTGCACATTTGCATGTTCGAACACCCCCATATCTAATTTTCCACATAACAAAAAAAGGAAAAGAAAAGAATTGTGTGTTTGTGTAGGTGGATAGTGATACCTACAATGATTTCTGTGCTCTCACCGACATGCACTGTCTTTGCTTGCAGCTGCCATCCCTGAGTTTCCAGAGTTCCTGTAGGTTTAAAGAGGAGCTGAACCTCAATCATCACTCAAACTGCTGATCTGGAAACAGCCCCGCAACTATCTTCCTCTTCTCTCTGCCTTCAGACGGACGCTCTCCTTCGAGCCATCTCAGAATAACCCCGGATTTTAGTCTGTACATTGTCTGGACCCAAGGAGGGAAAAAAGAAGGCTGCATTTCTTTGATTCATAAACTACTTCCACCTGCAACAACAGCTGCAGGCAAAAAGTGAACTTTGGCTCGTGACGACTTGTTGTGCTTCATTTTACATCCAAACACTGGCGATGGCTTGCAAACCATTCATTCGAATCAGGTACCTCGTTTGGATGAAACACACTGCTTATAATAGTGTTGGCATGTTTTTGATTCCAGCCCTAAATAACTCACTTTGCGTGACTGTCTGTATACTTTGTGTCAGTATTGCGGTTTCTATATGTCAGCAAGCACACCAACCAAAGATCTATGCTATAGAAAATGTGCAGGGGTGGCATGTTGTTTAGGGCAAGTCAAACCCTAAAGAACTCACAATGATTTCTGTAAATTTCCTGTGTCACTCTTGTGGTTTCTTTGTAACTGTAAGGGGGCCAACCGAAGACTTATTGTAAATCTGTCTTTATGTATTTGCTAAATGCACAAGCTGTCTAAGAAACAATCCTCTGTAAAAGACCCCACACAAGACTACTTTTTAACTTGTTGATGTTGTAACCTTTACACAAGAAGGCAGGAAGGTTACATCTCCAGGAAGCAAACAGTGTTGTTTTTGTTTTCTTTCGTCTTCATGTTTTTTTTTTTTTTTAAACCGAACAACTGGTGTGAGCACGACTTAACACCCTTTTCTCCCTTTAGTCATTTGACATAAGCCGTCTGCACCAGCGAACTCTCAATCATCAGAGAAGTGCCAAAGGTCTTGTACAAAAAAAGAACAGTTTTTGCTTTTACAGGCATTATGCTGTTCCTCTGTTTTAACTTGAATTTGCCATGTTTTCTATTTCTTCTTTGCTACCTCAGCTATGCGTAAACTCTGTTGCTTTAAATACTGTCTTTCCTTCCTGTGCTTCCAGAAACGCAGCCCTTCACAGTGGCCTTAAATATTCTCATAAAGTGCTGAAAATTGCAGGAAGAATTTAGAAAAAGCATTCAGAAAAGATGTTCTTGCTTGTGCTCGTGTACAGTTCAATAATTCTAAACAAAATGTTTATTGTTTTTTACTCTTGAATGTAGCTGATTTTTATTAAATAAAGAACAACAACAAAAACCTTAAAACAGTTTAATCACTGCAGTGGAAGTAAATCTTTTATCAATATTTTTGTTTTTTATTTTTTTTATTTGACTGTGGTAAAATATATTGTAGTATTCATTTGTATTTTATTAGTACGTGTGCAATGGGGCTGTTTGATAAATATCAAATATTTCAAGTGAAAGTGCGGGAAAAAAGCTTTAAAATGTTAACCTAAGATCAGTGAACACAACTTGGCTTAAGGGACGAAGGGCGAACGTATATATGACAGCATTTTTGATATTATTTAGTGTGACTGTAAAAACCACCGGTGGGTTTTTTTCACACTGAGGTGTACAGGAGGTGCCTGGAGGAAATCCTCTCTAGAACGATGTGTAGCAAGTGTACAGTTCGGGTTATTATGTAAAGATGTTTTTATTCTCTAAGAGTTAATGATTGTTTTTTGTGTTTAAATGCTTGTGTTTTCCATTATGCCTGCTTATGTGTGTCTGGGTATGTGTGTTTTTAAAAAAAATCTGGACTGTGACCACATGTTGACATGAGCGCAAACGTTAACAAAATACAAAAAGGCTTGTAATTAGCATGTTTGTTCTGTATATTACCGCTGAATCCTGCTATTAGTGGCTTTTATAATAAAGTGGCACTTTAAAGCCTTGTGTCTCTCAGTTGTTCCTTTCAAATGGCAGGTCTCCAAAACTATTACATTACAAGGACATACTGCACTTCTGTCTGGGGAGCCATCACAGATAGAACAAGGTTGTTCCACTTGTGTGCTTCTAAGATGGTGCACACCAGAGGGAGACCGGCATTGAGGAGAGAAAATGATAAAACAAGCTTAGCATCTTGTTTCATGAGAAAAGACAGAGCTAGATGACTGATAAGTGAAAATCCCCGGTGATGGCCATTGTTCTCTTCCCAGCTTTTTCTCCAGCTTTACATTGACTATTTATACAATGCTTTAAAAAATGTGCATTATTATAGGTGTAAAGTAAATTTATAGCACAAAACTCAAGTACAAGTTACATGACAGTGGATGCCTTTGTGACTCATACAGTACTGTACATTATTCCTTCTGTATAAGCACACAAAGGGGAAAAGAAGAAATATGAATTGTGGCTTTCGTTTTGACAAAATGAAAGCCATTTAACTTAAAGAGAATATCAAGAAACCACTATATTTGTCTTCCTGTATTTGATATTTGCCATATTTGTGCCTTAATTAGGTCAAGCAGATAAGAAAGCATTAAGCAGACCTTAACAGAACCAGTGTCTCAGACAAGAGTGTGAGTAAGATCAAAACTGTTATGTATAAGAAGCTGAATCCTCTTAACCAGCATTATTCAACTTTACTCATCATCATCATTTGTCCTGAAACTCACCTTGAAATTACATTTAAGTATATTTCCCAGTTATTATTTTAACATCTATTTCTTAAATATAACACTTACATGTGTTATTTGAGAGCTTATATCCATTATTAGTACACTGAAAATAACCCATCTGTCTGCATACTGCTGGAGCCTATGCTAGGTATCATAGGGGCAAGAGGGAGGGTACACCCTGAACAGGTCGCCGGGCCAACACATGAGTCCAATTTAAAAAAAATGGGGTAAATTACAAATCCCCAAATAGCGCTCGTAGGTGTCTGTTTTGTTTTCCCAACACAGCTGCAGTGAGTTTACTTTAATATCAAGTGCCAAAAATAACACATTCTTTTCATCCACTGAGCTGTGGCGTCTGGCAGTACTATTTACGTCACAACCCAGATTGCGGCGGCGCTACGTGTTAGTAAATGTGGCCCATAGAGGCAGAACTATTCATGTCTACCTCATGCATGCACACTTACAAACACAAAAAATGGTTAGTTATTTATTATCCTGATGAATTCAGATTCAATACTCTCAGTGATCTGAGAGTAGCTAAAGGAAAAAATTGTTGGAATTGATATTAATAAGACATGTTTGCAGCATGTTGTAATGCCATGCTTACTGCTGTGCCCTACCGACAGAGGTGGCGTGCCGTCATCTTCCACGGTGACCGTTAGTCGGTACTCGGCCTGGCGCTCTCGATCGGGAGGGGATGGGCGCGTCACCATCTCTCCGGTCACTCGGTCCATGCGGAAGGTCAGGTCCTGGTTTCCAGCAGTGAGATAGTAAAACAGCATGGCATTGGGACCGATGTCCCGGTCTGTCGCCATCACACGGACGACTGATGTACCTCCTCCAACGTTCTGCAAAATACATCAAAAAAGAAGCCTTGTTAAATTATGGATCATCTGTGGTAGACTATAATAAAACTTAACAGCTGAATACTATTTCTGTATACACTGACATCACTGGCTTGCTTGGCTTAGATCGTGTGTCGAGTGCATCCCTACCTCATTCACGCTGACGTTGTAGCCCCTCTGGCTCTCAACAACTGGCGCATTATCATTAACGTCCAGTATGTTGATGGTGAGAGAGTGGTCCGTGTGTCTGGGAGGTGAGCCATTGTCAGTGGCACGGACCTAAAACAATACATGTGAACTGATGTGCATTAGAACACAAGCCTCAGCATGCATTTTGATACCTGGCATTAAACCCCACAGAGGATAAATAAACGAAACGCATGCACTTTGAATACTTTATTAAAATCTGTTTTCATTAACATCAATAATATTAAAACATGACGAGTAAATGAAAAACACTTGTGCCTTTTGTCTCTACAGAACAACAGTCTCAAAAAATGTCTATTTGGTTTTCAATTAAAAGCATCAAACATAAGGCCTGGGGGCCAGAATCGGCCCAGCAAACACTCCAATCTGGCCATTGAATGGCTTTGGAAAATGTGAAGTAAGATCTCGGACTTTAAACTGTATTTTCTGAACTTTTTGTACTAAAGAAAGACCTCCCCCATTGCCATTCATCCTAACAAGTGTAATTAATTAACTCTTTAATGGTTAAAAAATTAAAGATGTTTTTTCATAATCTACCACAGAGATTTTTCTTCGAATTAATAAGAACTTCATGTTTTATAATTACTGGACAGTCTGAGTCTAAGCTACCAGAACTTCCTCTGTAATTTTACACGCTTCTTAGAATTTAACCTCAATGCGTCATACTGACCAAGACTCAATGTTGAATTGCACTTCTTTTTCATATACAGACACATTTCAATGATTTTAATATCTAATTAAACTTCCTAAACAGTGACAGAAATGGGGGTTATGTGTGTGGCCCAACATGTAAAATGTGTTTGGAGTTCCTGGTTAAAAGTATGACAAGTAATTAGTTCATTGTTGTGCTGAATCAGGGATGAGGTGTAAGTTTAGAGCATGAATGTGAAAGAGACACAGGTGTCTGGTAAAACTGCCCTATAGTAACTATAGTAATCTGACCTTCAGTAGATAGCGGTCTACAGACTCCCTGTCCAGAGGAGCATTGACATAAACCTCTCCGTAAGTGTTGTTCACAGTCTTGATCATGAACACATCTTCCATGTTGCCTGCCACCAGAGTGAAATTGACCTGGCAAAGAGCAACAAGTCAGAATGAGTGAAAGAAAAATGGGGGCAGACAGTCACTGACTGAATGTCAGATGATTACTTCTACTTACTGCAACCAAAAATGAGAGTGTGGGTATTTTTAATAGCTTTTCTTTCACATTAAGAAAGTAAATTAAGAAATAAGAAGTGAGAGTCCACAACCTGCGCAGTAGGAAGTAGCAAAAAAGGAAAATGTGATACTGGCAGCTTAAGTTGGCCATCGAGATGCCAAAATCTAAGAGAGCCGATGTGAAACTGAAATAAGTTTAATTTGACTTCTTGTATTGCAATCTGAGGAAGTAAATATTTGTAGTACTAGTGCCAGATTAAGAGATACACAACCTAAAATAAGGGAAACACAAGTTATAAATGTCACATTCACTTTTGAGATGCCGGGAAAGCACGCTTGCTTGATTCAGGATGTGATAAGAACTAAGAAGAGAAAAAATAAAGCACCATATTTGGGAAGCAACGTCTTTTTTGCTCTTTGTCAGCTGTTAAGTGCAGTAAAACGTAAAGTAAAAGATATGATATTAAGCGCCACACACAGAAGATCTTTCATTATTTTCTGCTGTTTTAAAAAAAAACCTCACCAGTCCATTTAAACCAGCATCTCTGTCCCTTCCCAGAACTACTGCCACCTTTGTACCCTTGGGTGTGTTTTCCGGGATGGCGCGTGAAATATCAGATGTGATGTCAAACTCTGGACTGTTGTCATTCTCATCCAGAATGGTGATGGACACCTGTACGGAGGTACGATCGAATGGAGGTTAAATTCCACATTTGCAAAGTAATACTTACCTTGAACATTAAATAAACCCGGGCAAACAAAACATAATGATCACGTTACACAGCAAACACATTTACTGTTGTACTTAACATTCCCCATAAAAACAACGTAAAGTCTTACCTTCTGCAGTTCCAGAGAGGGATGCAATTAATAAAAGAGGAAGGCCATTAGGTTTCTGCGCCAGAATAGACACAAACACATGAAGTAATAAATCCACAAGGCACAATAATAGGAGGGGTAGGCCCGAAACAACACCATTCACAACAAAGGGGCGTACCACAGTGGAGTCCTTTTTGGGTCCTCCATCATCAGCGACAACAGTCAGCGTGTACATATCACCCTTTTCTCTGTCCAGCAGGCCTGTCACTGTGATGCGGCCCTGAAACAACACACAGACACGCATCAGCAGATGCCGTAACCATCATAGAGTCCATACAAGATGTAAGGCCCAGTGTGACAGCGACGAAAACAGAAGAAAATTAACAAGTATCACACAAATCAACAAAGGAATCCCCATTTCTCATCTATCAAAGGAATCAAATGACTTCAAAGCACCTAAAGCACTTTGATCAGCTTACAGTCATACAGCAACACGAGTGTTAGCCTAAATCACCGGGGACGAGGTGTTACTGAGTCGCATTGCGGTTAATGGATGAAGCATATTTGACGGAAGGTAGGCGCAGCCTTTGAAGTGCACACACACGAAAACAAGGCATGCACACTGTGATCAAATCATCAGTGACCTTTCTTCCACCTCTTCCTCACCGTGACGCTGTCTATCTTGAAGAGGGCTAGAGCTGCGGGCGACGTGTCGGGGTCGAAACGGTACTTCAGCTGGTTCAAGTTGTCGGCAGACTGCGCCTGCACCTGGACCACCTCTGTGCCCGTGGCGATGTTCTCACGAAGCGAAGCTTCGTAACCAGCGGAGAAGAAGGCCACGGCCTCATCCAGCTCATTAAGTAACGTGACGTAAACGGTGCAGAAGCCGCGGTGGAACGGCGGAGCTTGGTCGGTGGCTGAGACGTTCATGAGGTAGGAGGTCTTGGTCTCGTAGTCCAGGTAGTCCACAGTGGTAACCAGGCCGGTGCTTACGTCCACCTCAAACTTGCGGTCTGAGCCGGATACGAGGGCGTAGGCGACGGCTCCACCATCACCTGAACAGCAAGAGAGGAAAAAGGTGTCATTTCAAAGAAAAACAACTTATAATAAAAAGGTGTTTTTCCCCCCACCTACTGTTACTAAGAATAACAACTTTAAAAGTTTGTAACATTGTTTCGATGAAGCTGTAGTTACAAAACGCAACCTTTTTCCTCAAGTCTGTTTTTTATTAATCACAGTTGTCAACGCTGCTCTTTTGGCTATATGATGTTTATTTCGGTTTCAGGCCTGATCCTGATCTAATGCTTTGGAAAATGTATGTCACGGCACAAGATGCGTCAGAAGCTGCCTAAGCAACACTTTACCCAACGGGAAGTGAATAAGAGGAAGTTTGTGCCATGGAGCAGAAGTAGTGATTTAAATGCCAATTGCGATGTTTCGTGCGCACCATAGTTACAAAACCAGAGGGGAAAAAAAATAAAGAAGAGGTTGGTTTGTTCTCTTTGTGGAGGCACCCACTAGTGTTAGGTTTATTGATCTGCAAGCTGATGATCAAAGGCACAAGCTATGCTAAATAGCACAGCTAAATATGTATTTCCATTTGGTGTTAGATGAAGAAAACCTGATGCTGAATGGTTATTAAAAAGATCTGGAATCAAACATTCCCTTTTCTTGCCATATTTGAAACCGAACTTACCAGTATCACGGTCAGTGGCACGCACCACAATCACAGAGGTGCCGATGCCAGCGGTCTCTCTCAGGCCCAGACGGTTGTACTGTTGCTGGGTAAACACCGGCACCTCATCATTGGCATCGTCTACGTATATGATCACCTGAGGAGGAGACGGTTCACATTTCCTAAATAAATATATCGAACAGCCACATAAAAGACAATAATTTCACCTCCAAACAAATTGATTATAATGCACATATAATATATTTTTCATCGGATGTGGTTTCTCTGCTTCTCACCCTCACAGAGCTCCTCATGCTGCCCTCATCACTGTTGTACGCCTCCACTTCCAACATATGGGAGCTGCTGGTTTCTCTGTCCAGAGCCCTGAGGCCTCTTGTCACCAGTCCGGTGTCTCTCTCTATACTGAACAGATTGTTGCTGTTCCCTGCATGCATCACAAACACGAGCGCACAGACAGAGAGACAGTGAAAGGAAGGGAAGGTGAGATGAAGCCAAGAGACCTGAACAAAATTGCACATTTAACCTAGGTTTACTGAAGTCCACTGAGTGGGTCATTTCATTTGCTGACATGGCAAATTCAACTTGTTTAAAGAGCCCGTCATCACAAGTACTCTGACTCTTTGGCAAGACCTGACTCATACACACTGAGTAAAGCTAAAGCACAGGAACCAAGAGGTCAATCAGTGAATCTTGAGAATTTTACTATGTCGACAATTTTCTAAAGAACGTATCTTCACAAAGCTGCCATCACATATTTTGAGACTGTGTTTAAACTTGTAGACATTCAATCAGCGAACAGGATGACCACGTGCAAAGGTTTTCTAAAGGACTGCGACACTTACCAGTGAGGATCCTGTACAGGACTCTCCCATTCTCTCCCTGGTCTGCATCTGTCGCTTGAACCTTTACAGACCAAAAATGAAAAAACAAATAAAGACATCTGCATTGTCTTAAAACATCTGCACAGGATCACGGAACTTAATCAAATGCTAAATAGCATGGAAAAGCAAACCAGCTCCGGGAAAGGAAACAGCTCTGCAGTTGTTTTTGCTTTAAAATTGGCAAAGGCACGCTTTAAAAAAAGTGATAGTCTAATGGCAATTATTGCAACTTTATGTGAGAGCTATCATTGCTCAAAACTAAAATCATGACAGACTTAAACAGTTGGATTTGGTTACCACAAGGTTTGAGCATCTCAGTTTTTCTAGTCTCTTTCTCCGATGATAGACAGAACATTTCATATGCATTTTTAATAATTGTCAAGGCAGAGGGAGAAATCTGTATACTATCCCATGCACCACACATTGCCGGGTGCCCAGTGTCTTGTTGCCACAACAACCTCTTCGCAGCTTGGCAGCAATAAACTCTCTCTCTCTGTGTTACAGGCAGATGGCCAGAAACACCCAAAAAAAGCCAATCTCAGCACAGACAGCACGACTCCACAGCGTACACAGATAAACAGCGAAACCTATTGGGATGCTGGTGAATGGGCCATGTCATACGACTGACTTTCTGAATCCAGCATTGTCGCCGGCACTGGATGAGGCCGACTTTATGTCACACCTCGCTTCTCTGTGAATGTGTCAAAATCTGTGGAGGTACCTACAAAGTGCAGACTTAACTGCACACAGAAGAAACGCTCATTCAAGCACATTTACATGTGCAGTCAGGTGCACGCATATAGTGAGACCCACACTCTCGCGGTCTCTGTCTTGCCCTGTGTGTCCTCCTTTGCGCGCTCTCACTCCCTCCGTGAAGAGGGGCCCAACTTCAGTCTCATTAGTTTTATAAAGAGATGTAGAGAGGAGAGGAGAAAGAGGAGGTGAGGGGAGGGGGAGACGGGAGGAAAAAAAGTGGCTGGGGGTCAGATTGGTGAGTGATGAATAGGGCACTACACAGTGGAATGCACCACTTGGTCCATAAAAGGGGGTGCATGAAAGTGCAAGACTACATTGCGGAGCCAGATGTTGGAAGTGCAATCGTGTGGTGTAGACGCACAGCTTTTTTTTAAATCTAAGACTCTGTGTGACTGACAAAATATTTTATTGTCTTTGGCTCTGTGTCATTAAAGCAGCTGAGACGTATTACTTCTGTGATGCTGTTCCTGAGACTTTACCCCCTTTTCAACCCCGTTCCCCTCTTCCTCCCCAGCGTTTCCCCCTCTGTTTCTGGGAAAAGCCGTAGTTTGAGGGGGGAAAAACAAGAGCGTGCAGTTACAAAGTGTGGATCTACAAAACAGATCTGACCTCAACTACTGGAACGAAGCAAAGTTCTGCTTTAAAGTCTCCAAAGTGTCAGCGTGAGTATATATTTTCAAGGGATTTCAGCGTCAATATTAATTGCTAAGAATATACCACAACAGTAAATTATTGAAATCACTGGAGATGTTATATTGCTAGAATTCATTTTGTTTCTACTAGAAATTAATTATTAGTGAAATTGCGTGCACAGTCAGTTAAATTTGCAAATGTGAATCTGACAAACAAAGCGTGCTAGAAAAAAGTTTTGTTGGTTTCAAAACTAGCTGAGTAGTCAGATCTGGAGGAGCAACAATGTGGGGAGAAACAGAGGGAGAGCACCTTAGAGCCAGGCTGCCGAGCTTAAGAACAGCGCGTCTAATCACGAATATGTGCAAGCTACAATATGTGTGGGTGAGAAAGAAAGTTTGTGTTTGAATAGCCGTGTGTTTGTGTGTGTGTGCATGCATGCGAGTGCGGCGTATGTGCTTGGAGGCGCTGACTAATGAACTGACTCTCTAACGAGCCATCCTGCTCCACTGGCCTTTTCACAGCTTTCCTGGCATTTGGTCTTAAAAATAATTTCACGTCCCAATGTGTTTCCCTTAAACCGATAAGCCATGCTTTGTCTCCACTGAATTAAGGACGATGACATTTACAAATGTTACTATGCTGAAGATGGGAGGGAGGGATGGGGGTGGGTAATTGGAGACTGGGGTAGAAGAGGTGGGTTCCTTGCATTTTACAAGAGGGCAATTTAATAAACCCAATTTGTTTTACATTGAGGAAAGCCTGTCAAGCATTGACTGTTTTGTAGTCCTTGATTTAATAGCTACATAATTGCTGCAAATGCCAAACAGTCCCTGCATCTGGCTGTGCGTGCAGGCGTTTCTATGCATATTTGTGCATGTGTGTCATTGTGTATAATGAGCTCTTGAGTGTATGAGCCTAATTAAGCAAAAACATGAGAATAGGCCTAAAATAAACCTAGTCAGCAAAGTTAGGCTTGGCTGGAGATGCAAGCACGTCAGGAGAGCTGTTATGGCACTTTGATGGAGGCTGACCACACACACAGACACCCATACATACACACACACACACACACACACACACACACACACACACACACACACACACACACACACACACACACACACACACACACAC
>NW_005187521.1:194102-197569 GCF_000239375.1 Pundamilia nyererei
ACACACACACACACACACACACACACACACACACACACACACACACACACACACACACACACGCATACACTGAAATTAGCCAAATAGACTAAAACCAACACTCACACAATCTCTGAAACATCCTGACTAATATAGCTTTCTCCTTCCAGAACCGAGACAATATGAACACCACTGATCCGGGCTCCAACGTCACCTTTACTTCTAACACAGAAAAAATCACTCTGTCCACCCTCACCACCACTGCCACCTCTGTCACCATTCGACAGCCCCCATCTTATTCTTCAGACATCCACGACCCAGAATTCACCATCATGGTGGTGCTGGGGCTGTCGCTGCTGCTGGCAGGGTTTGCAGCCTTCCTGGCAGTGTGCCGGCCCTCTGAACAGGACGGGGACTCCGAGGCGAGCTGCGGGCCGGGGGAGAGTTCGACTCGTAGAAGGAGGACGTCCAGCGAGCCCCAGCTGAAGGTGTGGAAGAGGCTGGGCTCGTATCGGCGTTCGTACAATCTCTCCTTCAGACGGCCGCCTCATCGCAGGCCGCAGGAGCGCGAGAGCACACGCGCTCCCCTGCCTCCAACTCAACAGACAACACAGCCAGAGGCCAGCGGAGAACCCCACCTCACTGTGCCTTGTCTATTTGACTATGTTACCGAAATCTGACTTGAAGAGCACCTGAAGGACGATTGACTGTGCAGCAAACATCACTAATACCAGGAGAGAGTGAAGAGTGCATTTATAGTATTTCTCTAACCTTCTTTGAATGCTAGGTGGAGGAAGTTTGGTATAAAACGCAGGAAAAGTATTTAAAATGTAGATAATCAAAAAGCATATTTTTGTTACTGATCCCAGGTCGAAGTTTGGATCACAGGCGATCTTTTTCATCACAGCTCTGTGCTATAGTCACAAGTGACTTTACAGTGAGCAAAAGAAATCAATACAGAAAATTTTAACACAAGACACCAGCAAAACGACTTGGAGGCGAAAATTAAGCCTCAGATGACAGAATATCACTTTAGTCTGTTTCTATATTTTCACTCAAATTCAAGCATCGCTACCCAACATCACACCTCTTGTTGCTCTGATGCACCGAAACCCATCCATCTGGAAATTCACACACCTTAAGACAAACACAGTCACGCTAGTCTCAGATTATGGGGGGGACTCCCTGTATGGACAAGAAGACAAATGTAACTCAAGCCAAAAAGAGATCACTGTAACTCACTCAGTGTGTTTTAAGGAAATAAATTTGAGTTTTAAATTCGCTAACAGTGCCATTTCTGTCAGGATGTGTTTTGCAGTATATATGAGCGTGTGTTTGTGTGTGGGCGTGTGTATTTTTCACCTGAAGGATGCTTGTTCCTCGGGGAACACTTTCCAGTATGCTGGTCTCGTAACTGTTTTGGAGGAAGATGGGTCTGTTGTCATTAACGTCCTGCACCTCGACGAACACGGTAGCCGTGCCTGTCCTTCGGCTGCCAGCCGGACCGTTGTCTATGTGCAAAAACAAACACGTTTGCATCAGTTTCAAGGTTAACATCAATTTTAGACATTGATAACAGAAACAGACACACTCACTGACACAGACTAAATAATCTATTAATCCTCCTAAAAGAGATTTTTTATATAATATACTTGACTCATTAAAAACTGGGTCACTTTCAGCTGAATGAGGACAATGTGCACAGTTTTACATTATCTCTGCTTCTTCTCCCAGCGCTGGCGTCTCTGGCCTCTTCAGCAGATAAGCTACCCCCACTCAATGCTTTCCAAAACAGGAAAACCTCCGAGTTTTTGTTCTTTTTTTTCCACACAGGAACAAAGGCAGTTGAGCAATGGTCTGAAATCACTGCAGATGTGCAGGCAGTTTTTTTTCCTTACACCATTATCATGCATGCACAAAGAAACAAGAGCAGCTTTGAAGATAAACCACATTATTTAAATATATATATAAACACACAGTATGTAAAAATGACAAAGACAAAAGATCAAGTTTTATGACACACCTATAGCTTCTATGATCAGAATGTACGCTGCTTGCGTCTCTCTGTCTAGACCGACCACTGTCCGAACAATGCCGTCTCTGAAACCCACGCTGAATTTACCATCCTGATTACCATCTAAAAATGAAAAGAAGTCACAGTTTTAGAAATTAAGCGCATTAATATCTGTACGTAGTAAAAGGCACATGCAAAGGAGCTCAGTACATACACAAACTCTCACACGCATGGATGGATTGAAGGAAGGTACGGGTGGCACACAAAATCTCCCGTGGCTTTAAAAACTTTAACTCAAGAACACAGAAAAACACCTCCCACTGTGACCTCTGACCTGTGATGAAGTAGCTAAGTTCAGCGTTGAGACCCGCGTCGTTGTCAAAGCAGCTGAGGCGGGCTACAGTGTGGTCTCTAGGGACACTCTCCTTCAGGGAAACATTGTACACGCGAGGGTTGAAGGTGGGCGTCTCATCGTTTACATCCAGAACTGACGCACGCCACACACAGAAAGACACGAGGACACACGGATAGATGCACATGAGGACAAATAAAGGCAGCAGGGTGGTGCAGTGAGTAGTACATTTTTTTTCCTTTTTGCCTTTCTTGTCAGGTGTCCTGTTCTCTGGCTAATGGCAGCAGATTTTCCAATCTTCTTCAGTCACATCCAGAGCAATCAGCCCAGTCCCCATTTGGGGTTTTACAAATCCCACCAGCAGGTGGCAGCATTTTATTCAGCAGATGTTTGAGAAATCAGAGGTGGGCTATTTGCCGTAATGAAGCAACTCTTTATTATTTCATTATTTTGGTTTTCAACTTTCACATTAGGGTAATTTCAGAGAAAGCAAAGGTAAATTAAATCTGAATCTCTCACCTATGACAGTGAGGGTTGACGTAGAGGTACGAGGGAACCGTCCTGCATCATATGCAATTATCCTCAATTGGTACTGTTCGATCCGCTCACGATCCAGGACTGCTGATGAGGTGAGGACGCCAGTGGAGATGTTCAGGTAGAAATCGAGGCGAGGCATTCCCATCTGTAATGCTAGTGTAATCAAACCATTCTTATCTTCGTCAGGGTCCTCAACCTGGATCTACAGAAGAAAGAGAGGAAGCGATACAGAGAAAAGAAAACCCATAGAAGATTACTCACAGGGTAACAGATAGCAGATGGTGAATAAAATGTGGTTAAATTGTGTTTATTTTAACTGATTAAAACGTATTATTAAGTGTTGCAGTGTTATTTGGCAGTCAAGTCTTTTAAAAAAAGTGAGAAATTCCTTTAGGACTTTGTGTTTCTGTTTGTCATCGCCTATCTTCACTAAATCTGGTGATAATATAATCCTCATTTAAAAGTTGGGACAGAAAATATAAATAAAAAAAGAATGAAATTACTTTGACATTTAATAATTCCAAATTTAATCACAATAAAATGCAGGAAACACAACAAATATTTAAATTGTTAAAATTGACCATT
>NW_005187521.1:197827-240786 GCF_000239375.1 Pundamilia nyererei
TGCTGTACTTTTTCAACATGTTCAAAATAAAGATTCAATCAAAAAAATCAAAAATCAAAAGTGTAAGCTCATTTTGAATTTGATGACAGCAGCAAGATTGTTGTCGCTCAAGACTTCTGAGTATTCTTTGTCCTATTTTTGGTTTGTGATGATTCAAAATGATTCATTATGATTCATGATGTTTCACGATTTTTCATCTTGTCCGCACTCTTCTGCTCTGAAGCCGTACTGTTGTATGACATTAACTGCGGTTTAGTATTGTCTTGCTGAAATATGGAAGGCCTTCCTGGATGTGAGCATGTGTCGCTCTAAAACCTGAATATACCTGTCGTCATTGATGGGGCCTTTCCAGATGTGCAAGCTGCCAAGCCAATAGGCACTAACACAGCCCCATACCATCAGAGATGCAGACTTTTGAACTGAGCACTGATAAGAAGCTGGATGGTCCCTGTTCCCTTTAATCCAAAGGAGTCAGTATCCATGTTTTACAAAAGGAATTTCAAATTTCAGTCAGTTTGACCACAGAACAGATTTCCATTTTCCCTCAGTCCATTTTAAAGTTTAGCCTCAGAGAAGATGGCAGTGTTTGTGCATCATGTTCACACATGGCTTCTTCTTTGCACGAGAGAGTTTAACCTGCATTTGTGAATGAACCTTGTAAATGCAGACCTGTCTGAGGGCCTGGAGATCATGGACTGCACAGATTTTTAGAGACTTTTAATGATATTATGCACTTTAGATTTTGATATATTCAGTCTGCACAATGCTTCATCAGGGAAGATTCATCTGAAAATCTTCCACAATTTGTAGAGATAATTTACCAATAGTACCAGTAGTCGGATGGTAACAAAAAGAGGGAAATTAGTCCGAACAGAGGGGATTGCACTACCAGAAGACAACATTGTAGACATCTAAAAAAGCTACAAGTACCTGGAAATTACAAAGGGAAATGGGAATCATAAAGAAGCCATTAGGAAAACTGCACCCCCCAAATACCTGCAGAGAGTAAGGCAAGTCCTGAAGAGTCAGCTGAATGAGAAGTAGAGGATCTGGGCAATCAACACCTATGCCCTGTCACTGATCAGATACCCTGCTGGGATAATAAGCTGGCCAAAGGAGGAGGTAGAAGCTACTGACATCAAGACAAGAAGCCTCCTCACCATGCATGGATTGTTTCAACCCAAATCCAGCACCTATGCACGCTAAGCGAACAGAAGGAGGCCGAGGACTAGTGAGTGTCAAAACCAGGATGTCCAGGATGAGACAACAAACATCCATGAGTACATCAGGAATATGACCACAACCGACTGCATGAAAACCTCAGCCAGAGAGAGTGGTAGGGTCCTCAAAGAGGACCTGAGCTTGAAGGATAAAGACCACCAGCAGGGCGAGCTAGTCCTAGCGCATTACTGGGTTATAAAATGAAATCCATGTAACAAATTGTAAGGAAGGATTTATGATAGGACAGAGCATAAAATAAAAAAAGTGGATAATTAGTCACTAAATAGTATTAAATAAAACAATAGGGATTAAACAAACTTACGCTTCTCCTGAGTCCTTTTTGAACATGACTATTATGATTTTCACTATTAATTTTTTCCTTGCATCATTTTAACATGTACAAAATAAACCCCAAATGCAATGGAATACCATTTTACAAAGCACCAGTCTTTTATTTTACCCTAAAAAATGAGGATCCAATGGGAAGTCCCTCAGGTACTTCAGCCACAGATGGCAGATTAAGGAAGGTTGGGTCATTGTCATTGAGATCCAGCAGGTTGACAAATACTGTGGTGCTTGCTGATGCACGCAGTGGAGGTGTACCACCTAAAGAGGGCGCCAAAGGGATAGATAAAGATATATTTATATGCACGCACACACACACACACACACACATACACACACACCATATCTCATGGTCAAAGGAGTTTATTAGCCACCGTAAAGAGTTTCATGGTCAACATAAAACTTTAGGAATGAGGCTTGGAGGAAGAGGCTCATCGCTGAGAACTGAAAACTATAACGTGATAATGAGACATTACAATTTAAGCTTGCTTTTGGATCCCCTTTAATTAATAGGAGCATTTTACAAGCACAAACCAACATCATACTGCAACACACTACTCACGGTCGACAGCTGACACGACGATAGTCCTCATAAGAACCGTGTCCCTGGGGTTTGTGCTTTCCCTGTCCAGTGTTACCCCACTGGTGCGGATCTTCCCAGTACTGCTGTTGATGGTGTAGAAGGGATTTTCTGGATTGATACTGTATATCACTGTCCCATTCTCCCCATTGTCAGGGTCCACTGCCAACACCTGGACACAGAAACCAGTAAAGAAAACCCTTTACTTTCATTTGCCTGAGCTCTTCAGACAGCTTCCTCAAAACCGTTTACTATACACACATATATCACCCACATATAGAGATATATAAAAAGATAAATTAGTGGTTTACTTTGCAAAAACAACTTAAAGATGAAGGGATGATCTGCAACAGAACTTTTCTGGTGAAAAAAGAAAGGAGGAAGAGGAAGGAGGAGGAACAAGAGAGGGAGGGAAAAGAATAACAGCAGCTGAGCATCGTGTACAATTCCTTTCAACTTTCCGAACACATCAGTCAGCTAAAAGAAAAATAGTAATGTCTCATTTTGTGACACAGAGTTGCGATGGGTGATGAATGCACGAAGCCGGGAGCCCAGCTAAAGCACAGGCTGATTTTTAAAGAGCTGATCAATTATTCAAAGCGCTGACTAAAAATGCTGGAAACTGGTTAATTGGTCATTAGAGGAACAAAGGTTTTGCAGGTATTTAATTATTAAGGGGACATGGTAGGCAGGCATCTCAGAGCCTCATTGATTAGCAACTGCACAGACAAAGGCAGGTGATATAAGACAGGGAGAAGTGCCTGACCGGGGCCCGTTGAAATGATCAATTCTGGCCCGAGCAGAGCACATTAAAAGATGGAGAGCAAATATATTAGCCTTGTCTATTGAACTGTGGTCCTCGTCTGACTGCAGAGAGGCAGAAAAGGGAATATTGTTTTGAAAGGCGATCTTCGAGGAGGCTTACGGTGTGTGTGTGTGTGTGTGTGTGTGTGTGTGTGTGTGTGTGTGTGTGTGTGTGTGTGTGTGGAGGCTGCAGCATTGATGGTGGGGTTCTCTGAGATTTGAGTGGGCTGATCCTTGCACTGGACACAGCGGCCAAATTCATCGGCTCACTGGACACCTCCAGGAGGACTCAGCAGGTGGCCTCTTGTCACCATGGAAACACTGGCTGGGCCAGGGATACACTGGGGCCAATTACAGGACTGTAAGCCTGGGTGGTCAGATTTATTGAAAAATGGTCAGAGGAGCAACTGTGTCTGTCCACTGTGCACATGGAGACACATACAGTATGCAGCGCAGTGCTGGATGCACCATGAAAGAAGTCAACTGATGAATAACTACAGGAGATTAGGAAAAAGTGGCAACATTTTAGCAGTGCAAAGCTTATCTACCATTTCTTTTTCTCCACCGTTTCTTCATTTCACTTTTTTTTGCACTGCAAGATGGGTTCTTGCTTATTTCTCTGCGTAGAAGCTGAATAATTTGCTTTGCGTATGACTGCGGGCTACATTTTAATGAGCAATTGGACTCCCTTAATTACACTCACTGACGCCTCTTTAATTAATGGACAATCAGGGCTTAATTAACAACAACACATTGCCAAAGACACCGGCAGGACAATGAGAGTTTGGGCTAATAGAGGAGTTTACTTTGTGATGACCTATGCATGACGGCCATTTGTCCATCGATAGCCGAGTATGTATGCAGATCTATATTTCAAATGTTGTTCTTCAGTTAAAGCAGAAAAAAATGGATGATTCAATCTTCACACTTTGATCACTCTGTATCTGACACTGAGTATTTTTAAAAAAAATTAAAAACACATCTTTGGCATGCGTTTTCAAAATCAGATTAATCAAATTAAGCTGCAAAATACTGATTCAAAACAGGAAAAAAAAGACGAATCAAATGACAGCAGTGCACCAATCAAAAGATATAAAAAATTCAGTAACTTACTTCTAAATTCATTCACCACCCGTCCTACACGAAACTACTCCAGGACCACAGTACTGACTTTCAAAGTAATTGCAGTCCCAACATGTGCAAAGTTCAGGCTTTTGCCCCCTTTTAATATTCTCGACATAATTTCAAGTGTTTTTTTGCTGCTATGGTACAGGAAGTTTTTGAAAAAAATATATAAAAAATATTCAAAAACATGTACATGTGTTCAAATGGTTAGAATTTCTTACTGTAATGTTAATAAAAAAAGTCAAATTAGTCAAATTAGTCTGAAAACCTAGTGTTATTTTAAATAGCTCTATAATAACTCTCCTTCAATCACCGTGAAGGAGAGGTCAGAGGTCACACCCCACTCTACACCCCTAAAATATCAGAATTGATGTAATTGTGTTTACAGACAGAATGACACACATGCTAGTGAAAACATAACCGCGTTGGTGGAGATAATAAACATGTAATTTTAGTATTATTATTACAGTGTGCCCATGTTAGTATTAGTAAGACCACCTAATGAATCAAGTTGCAAGTTGGGCTAGAGACACTCACAGAGATGACATCAGTGTTGATAGGACTCATCTCAACTACGTTGGCATTATATGGCTCGTCTCGCCACATGGGGGCATTGTCGTTGATGTCCAGGATGGTGATGTTCACCTAAATTCAGCGGGAGAGGGAAATTATTTTCATTAACTGACAATACTGATGCAATATGATGAGCCAAGTCCGATTACTAGTACCTCATAGCTTTTATACTACAGAAAAAAAACATGCCATGGAGCGTCTATGCTGACGAAGCAGAATTTATTGATGTCAAATTATTGGTTGATGAGTGATATAAAATTGTTACCGTGGCAATCCCAGTCTTCTGCTGTGGGCCCACGCCTCCATCCACTGCTCTGACTATCAGGATGTACTCTGACTTCAGTTCACGGTCAAGCAGTGCTGTGGTAGTAATCTCTCCTGAAACACACATGGTATCAGATCAAAAGTGCCAAGAAAGGAAAAAGAAAACAACAAGAACAACAACAGCAAACACTCAGAGAGCGCAAACCCCCGCAGAGACAGCTCACTTTACTTTAGCAAACAGTATTATATTTTATATGTATTCATTTTGTTTTATTTGTTCTTATTAAAGATACTTTAAGAAGTTTGTAGCGTAGTAAAAAAAAGATTTCTTTTTCTTTTGATGAGGATCGCTGTGGACACGGGGTGCAAGCCAGTCACAAAGTGCACAGAAGCAAAGTAACCAAAAAACACAAAAGGTTGTGCATACACAGATTTAAATAAGCCATCACTTCCAGCATGATCTTACAGTCAAATCTAAAATCAGTTTTCCCTGGTACAAAGACACACCATGCACACACACACGTACCTGAGCGTGAGTTGAGACGGAACTGAGAGGAGCCCTCCAGGGAGTAGATGAGTGAGGCCTGGCCAAACTCCCGCGAGGCGTCCAAATCAGTAGCATTCACAAGCAGCACAGTAGCGCCTGCAGAAGGGGGGGGGGTTAGACATAAAGAAAGTTACAACTCACTGAAGTGAGAGACAGTATCATGGAGAAAACATGTGAAGTCTAGGAAAAAGGAAAGAAGGCAGGGATAGACGAGCAGCAGAGACAGACTGAAATGGCAAACACAGAGCTAGTGTCTTCACCGCCCCCATCCACAACTCGACTGATGGCATGACAGTGAGTGGGTTTATGGATTAGTGGATTATCAGCTTGTTTGGCACAGCCCATACTTGGCACAGACTTGATCAATACCCTGGCAGGCAGAGGGGATGAGAGGCTAGCCAGAGCCGCAGGGTTAGCCCTGAGCGCAGCCTTGCATCCCAAGCCTCGGGCCTTCAGCTCAGGGCCAAACACTTTAGACATAGTCTCCTAAACCTCGAGCCCCGGCCCAAGCAGCTCAGCTATGCGCTCCTTCAAAATCGGGCCCGAGGAATAAAAACTGGCCAGGATCTGGCAGAACTCGAGACAGAGAACAAGGCGGTCAAATATCTCATTTCCCTCTAGCGACTGGAAACTAATCTATTGTCTGGGATGAAAGAGTCTTTTGAATGCATGCATGAGAATGAATATAGCATCCAGTGATTTTCCTTGAATAGTCAATATCCTATTCTGACTGAGAATTTTAAAACATTATGCAAAATCAAAACAAATAAGACAGTGCAGGCCAGAGGATGGAAATAAAATAAAACATTTTAAAAAAGAAAAAAAAAAGGAAACACAGCCCCAAGACAGCAGAGCCATTTGTTGTATATCCTAATAGTAAGGCAATTCGAGTGAGTGGTGACTGTATGTGCAACACATGGTGTTTGTCTGGAGTGTTTAAGTGCTGTGTTGGCTGCGCCGACCAGAAAAATGTATTCTAGCAACTAAACTGTAACCCCAAACGTATGAAATGACTCACCGGCGATAATGTTCTCGGGGATTTTGATGATGTAGGACTGTTTGCTGAACTCGGGTGGGTTGTCATTTTCATCCTGGGGGAGGTACAAACATCAACAACAGCTTGAGTCAATGTGCTAAACAATGAGAAAATGCTAATGTTGCTTAAAAAAGAAGAGTTGCTGAAACTGTCGTCACACATTAACACTGAGATTAGCAAATTTGGGAATTAAGACAGTGAGAAGCACAAACGTTTTTAATAGCATCAGTGCTGGTGGAATCTCTTTGAAGATGGCTACTGAGCTGAAAGACCCTATAATATATTATTTTATGACTTCAAACACTTTGTCATGCCGGCTGCTGTTTTCACTGTCCAATCAGAAACTATTTTGTGGCTACTACACTAACTATCCCACCAGTGAATGCAATGTTAGGTGTTTTGTGGCTTTAGGAGAAAGAAAGTAGGCTGGACAATAAGTGGATTGATGCTCAAGCTGAGGTAGATATTAAAAAAGAAGACACTGTTGCAACAATATATGAAAATAGTTAGAAACATTATTATTATTGCTTCTAATGGCACTGCCTGAAGCAAAAGAGTAATCAGGGCCTGTATACTGATAGGAATCACGGACTAGAGCGTGCTACAGCTTCTGCTGAAAAACAGACTTTGTAAGAGTATTTACATTTCCTCACAACCTCCCACTCGCTGAATTAGACTATTTCACACCAACACATCCAGTTGTGTGGCTATTCACAGAGAGT
This sequence comes from Pundamilia nyererei, assembly GCF_000239375.1. Lineage (NCBI taxonomy): Eukaryota > Metazoa > Chordata > Actinopteri > Cichliformes > Cichlidae > Pundamilia > Pundamilia nyererei. The sequence goes on from NW_005187521.1 coordinate 205,045, forward strand.
TTCCCCACTGTGTGAGCCGCTGAGAAATGTTAACACTTTAACAACAGTCACTGGCACTATTATCTATCTGGGCTCTGTGCTACGCTGGCGCAAAGCATTGTGTGTATGTGATGCTGCCAGCCACTGATAAACCCCTGTGGTGTGAGTCACGACACTGTGGAGGACAGCAAGAGAGAGAGAGAGAGAGAGAGGGAGAGCATAATGAATTTGGCACATCTCTCCCAGTTGTTTTACACAATATTTCTCTCTCTTGCAGGATGTGTACAGATATGATTACTGTCCGTGCATATCAAAGAATATTCCAACTGGATTCATCCATTCTACCGCCATTTTTTTTCCTCTTATGAACAAAAGGTTTCATGTCTAATTGATGGCTATCATGGGAAATGAGCTTAAGAGCCAGCAGAGAGACTGTTTATTAGTGTTGGGTTGCTCGTTATATTTTTACAGCTGTATTTATTGCACCTTAGCAAAGGTCAATATTCATTCTTTTTTTAGTCAACAAAAATACAACATTAAACCAACACCCTGATTAATGTGAGAATTTGGACACATATTAGACAGCTTTCTGTGACCACAGTTCCAACGCGAGTCGTCTTGAACGTGCAAGCATGATGTCATTACTGCCTTTAATTAGGACATTTAAACAACCTCCGTTCACATCAGCATTCAAACATGGTTCAAAGATAACTTAAAAACCCAAAAGCATCATGAAATGAAACCATATAGGTGAAAATTTCCCGTGCATAGCATCACAATACGGTCTGTCCCACGAAACAAAAGAGAATTCTTCATGTACACATTTGCAGGGAAACATGCATCAAAAGCTCTGAATCACTATCTTGTAGGATCAGAACCCAGAACCTCATGCAGAGTGTTTTCTTTCCTCCATCCTTTAATATATTAAAACATCTGTGATGCAGTGCGGGTGCGAGTAGACAGCTGTGACTTTTTCTAGTGCCTCAAAATAAGACATTTACTGATAAGACTGACAAGCGAACTGGAAGCTCAGATAGCTGCACAGACTGCGATAAAGCTGCAGACAAAGTTGCAGTGAGACACGGGTTAAAAGGATTGAGAAGGTAAACAGTGAAGGAATACTGAAAGCAATATGTAAGTCAGAAACATATGAAACAATCCACCAGATGAGGCTGGTGACACCTGTCACAAACTGCAATGTGGATTTTTATAAGTATAAGGAAGCTCTGTGTTCATTCACTACATATGATATAAGAGCTCTGTGGGCATCTTTCCTATTTTTTAAAGGGTTTGACAAAAATGTCTTAAAAGTGGGGAGACTGTAAGGATTTCTGTCGCAGGGTCTGGAATTAGAAAGAATCTCAGCTTTGATCAAAATAGTTACTATATAAAGAAGTTATTTACGTTGTGAAATATTAGTTGCAAATAAAGTCAATAAATGGGCATCTTTAAGTCTTAATGAATCACATGCAGGTTCCACATCAGCTAATCTTAAGAAAGAAAACAGAGGTTGAAGGCCGCTAGGGTACTAGTAACTTTTTTAAAGTTGTGTTTATAATCCTAAAAGTGCCAGCCGCTTAAGCATGCTGCACAATGGTAATGGGGAAATGCATGTTTTCTCTGATAGATTTATCTATCAGAGAAAACATGATAGATAAATCTATCACCTCTGTGACCTCTGTGCAAGCACTCTAGTTACACTGAACTGTTTGAGCCCTCTTAGACCTACCTTTCAGGTTTTATTTCCTGGAACAACTAACAAACCCCTGAACCCAGAACAACTAAACTTCAAATCACATCTGCTTGCGGGTTTGCTGTAAATAACTTTGGAAGAACAGCATTCAAATGTATTTGACATCCCGGGAAAAGATGCCATCCCGTTGGTGATAATGTGAGGTCAATAACATTTTTAGACATAAGGCAAGGCTTCATAAAAGCTGCTATATGCCGATGGACAGTACATAGCAAGACGTGACAGTTGTTGCTTAAGGTCATTAGTCTTCATCTAAGAGAATGTACAAAGCACCGGATGGTAGAAAACGTTCACAGCTTGAATAAGGCTGCATACTTGTGATGTTTATATTTGGGTTATGCAGGTGGAAAACATGCTGAAGATTTAACCAAGTCAAAAGCTGTGTACTTGCAAAATACTGCTCTGTGTCTGCATTTGTTGACAGCTGTCAGCAAAAACTGCAGGAGGAACTGATACTTGAACCTCCAGTTGTGGCTGTGTGTCATTAAGTTGTTGCTGTTGTGTGTATGTTGCAGGGTTATACTTACAATCACCTCCACCGTAACAGGAACAGTGCTGTTGAGGGCTGGATTTCCCCCATCTTTGGCCATCACTGTCAGATAGATCATGCCCTTGGGAACCATCTCATAGTCCAGAGGTCTGATGACACTGATCACTGGAGGAAGGCGCACAAACATCACATCTTAGTAAAATTGCTGGTCAAATAATTATTATAATCCCAAATAATCCAAGCAAAAACTTACGTATAAACAATCCTTGGATATATAATCTGTTTTTAGCTGAACGCGCACACTCTTAAACTCAACCACATCTGCGTACCTGCGTAACCTTCCACCATGAAGATACGGAAGTAATCAGGGAAGGCCGACGCTGAAATGATGGTATATGTCAACACGTTGTTGGGAGGAGAATCTTCATCTGTAGCCTGTGATTGGGCACAAGGTGTGCGAGAGTAGACGATGTTAGTGACTTGTGGCTCAGTAGGCCTTTTTATACATCCAGTGTGTCTTAATGGTGGCAGACGTAATGCTGGAAGAGTGTGATAGCATGCTGGCTTAGCGGAATCAAAGGTGTGCTTTGTGCACAAAAGCTTCAGCTTTCTGGATCTGCTTTCTACACATGCATACAGTACATTACCACCTCCACTGCCGGCTTCAGGGCGGTACCTCAAAGCACTCTTATTTTGCCTTTTTACCTTTTATATAGAGCAGTGAGGTGTAATAATGGTGGGGTTTTCCCACCTTGAAAGGGAGTGCAAAAGAAGCTATCGACAGGCAAAGTCTCGCAGAGTGCGATGGGACAGATGTTGCATTAGACAGTGATAATATTTATGACTATATGTCTGCACAGCATGGGTGTTTTTGAGTCTGAGTGTATATGTGCAGCCAGGAAAGTGTCAGTCAGCGTCGATATGTTATTGGACAGATTAAAGCTGATTCTGGCTATTAGTGGCGCAGGCGTCAATACTGGATGAACACCAACCGAGCCTAGACAAGCCAAGCAGGCAGAGGACAGATGAAACCGTACTTTGCAGGTCTAATCCACAACAACAACAACAACAATGATGACACCCCCTCATTATTCTCGAGTTGGCAGGAACTTAAACACGAGTCCTCCGGCTGTGAGGGGAGTCTACTGGGCCCTCACTGGCATCATTAGAGGCTGGACAGGCTGTCAAAAACACTCACTTGTTTCCCTCCATAACACAAATCTCTCCTCTTTGATTTAACGCCAGAGTGTTGAGTAAGCAATACCTTTCTTCCCCCACAACTTCCTAAGCTGTGGCTTTCTCTTCCAGACCGTCTTCCTCTATCAAATTCCGACAAATAGTTTTGCATTACCACTCAAAGGTAAGAGGAGTTGGGGGCAGCAAATCAAATAGATGAGCGGCTAAGGAAGCAAAGGAATAAGGAGTGTTGAGAAAATGAAAAAAGATTTAGCTAGAAAGCATAAGCGCAGTGGTAGGAGGCACAAATCTCCAAGGCAAAAAGCAAACAACACAAGAGCCTCTCTTTGCTTTGTCTCTCAAAACACCCTCTCCTTCTATTTCAGCGTTCTTTCGTTTCCTCCATCCCTCCCTGTTTTCCTGGAGTACTCTGTGTGTGCGTGCGCGCACATTTATTTGTGTGTGCACAAGAGGTTCCAAGGCATACTGCTGACACACACAATTATGCGACCGGCTCCCTCCCTCCCCTTCCTCCTGAGGCGGCGTATTAATATCAGCAGCGTTTAAGGTTAGCTCAGACTAATCAAACACAGCGAGCCAAAGCACTGAGCCTGGCCATCAGCTCGGTTCCCACAATGCAAAAGGCAAACTGCCATAGTGTAACCGTAGCAGCGTAAAGCCACAAGGGATGTAATATTCTTTCTCTTGTGGGTGCAATCAAAGCAAACACTGACCCACTGGTTACCACTGTGCCTGCGCACCACTGCCTTATGTGTGGCAGTGACTGATGGCCAACACAGTAAGCTGACCTGTTCTTTTTGGATACAGTGCAGACAAACATATTACTGCGTGATTACAGTAACAGAGAAGGAACACGGAAGAAAGACGAGAAGGGCAGCAAAGCCAAAAGGTCTGGGAGTCAGATTTGTGGTGGGGTTTGAGTGAGATTCTGTATAGCAGGGTGTAGTTTTTATGTGAATGTACCAAATAAGTGCAAGAGAACACGGGGAAATATTCTGTCTCAGTGCTCAGTGTGTGGAATAATTTCATTTCAAATCAATAATAAATAAACATTATTTTTTATCTTACAACGTAGTTTGTTTATTGCAACCAAACAAACTGTTGCTATGCGGCACTTCAATACCATTATGGATGTTGATCTTAGTCTCGAGTGTTAATATTTAAAACCCGCGATGGTCACAGGTGTACGTTTATGGGGTATTTTACAGCAGCTATAAACGGGACACGTTTACAACACTGGCTTGTAAAGAGCATGTAATTTTGCCTACAAATTGTACAGTAAGCATGCTTTAAAAACTCCACCGCCTTTTGTGTGTAGGTGCTTCTTCGACCTTATGCGTTTATAATCACCCTGATTCGTGCCACTGACTGCACAGTCTGTTCGTTCTCTCGCAGAGAGCCCACGTACGCCTCCTTTTGGAAGAGTGGCGCGTTGTCGTTGACGTCCAATACGTTGACTCGGACCCTCCCCGTGGTCTCCTCCCCACCGCCGTCCTTCGCCAGCACAGTCAGCGTGAAGCGGCGCATTAACTCATAGTCAAGGCTAGCCTGCAGAACGACCCAGCCTGTCTCTTCATCAATTGAAAACCTGCAAGAGAAAAGTGAGGTTAGAGGCCCATTTTTTTCCTCCCTGTGACTACAAGTGCACCACACTAACTTTATTTCATAAGATTAATATGGCTAGCTCTGGCTGTAAGCACAGAAACCCCCAACACTGTCCCACGGACCACTCTCTACCACAGGAAATTTACATCTTTGGACTACAGCTCCAAAGGGGCCAATTAATTCTGGCAAGCAGCCCCTATGAAACTAGAAATCCAGAGAGTAGTTAGAAAATGACACAGCTCTGGGTGAGAGCCCAGAAGTCCCATGCAACTGGCACCCAAATTTTTTGTTTGTGAAAGGGAGCCAATCAGGAGAAAGCTGGCTTAAGAGATGGAGAAGGTAGCTAAAGACAGATTTTAAACTGTCATGCAAAGCTGCTCAAATATATATAATACAGAGTTGTTTAACACAGAGTTGTGTTAAATAAATAATTAAATAATTTTGTTAAAGACAGAAAAATATACATATTATAGGAAGCCACAGTAATGGTGGTCTTTTAAAACACTGGTGATTATTAATGAGTGAATTATGTGAGTGCTAGTTTTTCTAGGTGTTTGTGGCCTGAAAAGAGCAGACGTTGAGATAAGCGCCAGACATTGTTGTAGCTCAGCTGTCTCTGGTGATGCTGTGTGCCAGAAACAGTGCGGTACAATTGTTAACAAGGGGCCAAATAAATGAAAAATTAATGTGTTTGTGTGTGTGTTTTTGTGTGTGTGGACTGATTGACTATGTGTAAGTGAGTGTGTGTGTGTAGCTGTGTCTTACTGGTCTGGCTCATCAGTGAAGTAGTACCGCACAATCCCAAAAGTGCCTGCATCTCCGTCTGTGGCCTAGACGGGCAAAAAAACCCAAAAAACAAAAAGAAGACACACATTTAAAATCATGTTTATTTTTGTTTATTTGCTTCCCAGTAAAGTTTTACAGTATGTTCAGTTCCTGTCGTTTGTCGATTTTAATTTTTCATCCTGACTTTTTTTTTTTTTTTTTGCTTCTCATCCACTTTAACTTTTGAGTCACTTTCAATTTCAAGCATCATTTGGCTAAACTATTTTCATGTGGAAAAAAAGGTTTTGTGCCATGTGTCTGTGTACCTTGATTTTCTGTGCTGTAGCCAATTAGGAAGGGAAGTTAATGTTGAACTTTTGCGACATGATAGCAAAGACACATTATAATCTTTTTTTTCCACAAACCAGCCATGAAATATTCATCCCATTCGAGACAATGTATCTGTTATGCTATTCCTCTGCATACATTTGTGCCTGTCTGTGTTGAAGTGTGGGGCAGCATGAGCTCACTTGTCATGACTGCACTTTGCTCCTTTTCCCAAATTTCTCACTCTAACAGCTGTCTATGACTCTCTGATAAAACATGAAAGCCATGCTTCACGCTCCAAAGGTGTTGATTGGATTAAGTCTGATGGGAGGAGTGATACATTTTCCTCACCCGCATGACCCGCAGTTGCCTTAAAAGCAACAACAATTGCTGTCATAAGTTTTGCAGATAAAAGGGGTGTCAGAAAAAATACCATAGAAAGAGCAACACTTTTAGAAATCTTGTGCTTAATGAAATGCCACATTAAAGCAATCTGTCTTTGCAAACACACACACAAACACACACGCCTGCTTGTGTACACGTGAACTGGCGTTGTGTTGGCGCTGATGGATCGAGGCCGGAGAGGGTCTTGTAATAGAGTTTCACTTGAGTGCCTCTACAGTCAGTTGAAGGGCCAGACTCAAACGTGTCTGCAGCCTGCTCTGTCAACCACAGTGCTGGTCTCTGTGATTCAGTGATGCCCCGATACCGACCTTATTATGTGGACCTCTGCGTACACATGTGTGTCCAGAGTGTGTGCTTTTTTTTTCCTTCTAAAAATTACCCTATGCTGTTTAGCTGAAGCTTGTAATTTCACAGAGCTTCGAGTACATTGTCCGGGATGGCAAATCGATGTTTCTTTTTAATGTCCGAACGGCCCTTTCTCAGTTGTCAAGTGTAATGGAGCACATCCTGCTGAACAAGTAGAGAGCGGGCTGCTAAATACAAACGGAGTGTTTGGAAATCCAGTCAGGTTCTAATGTTAACCTTTGAGTTTTCATCTATTGAGTCTGAATGACTTCATCATTTAATGCCGCTCAGCTGCCCCCCCCCCCTTCTCCGTCTTTGCATTCCAGCCCATCCCTTCTCCACTATCTTCCCCTTTTGCCTTCTGTCTTTTCCTCACTTTCCTCCCTGCATCCGAGCGCCTTTCCACGTTCTCCCCTCTCCTGCACGTATCTCCCTTAGCACACCCTTGGCCCTCGGTGCCTCCCTCCCTCCCTTTGCTCCCAGGTGAGTGACAGGCCCATAAGTGCTCCAATGATAGTGGCAGGGGTGTTAGCGTGACAGCTATCGAGGCAGTGACAGGAGCCCGAGCCCAGCCTGGGAGCCAATGTCGCTTCTGCTGCTACAGCCGAACTGCTCTCGCTACGACAGACAGACAGACAGACGGGGCAGAGCGAAAGACAGGCAGGGAGAAAGAGAAATGAAGAGAGGTAGACGGCATCCACTCCCGTCCAGTCATTCACCAGCAAAACAATCGCCATGGTCCAGTCACTTTGCCAACTGTATGTCAAAGACTTTCAACTTTAGCCACAGAAGGCCCTCAGCAGATGGACGGCAGAGACTGGTTGGCAGAGGGATTTTGCAGCCACTTAGCATCCTGGGAATCGGAATCATTGACACCAGTGTATTATGCACTTGCCCCTCGTTGCCATGGCAGCTTAAACTTCTTTCTTAGTCAGTGAGTTGGAGGTGATAGAAAAGTTGAGGTGGGGTGCACAGGGAGAGAGTGAGCGTAGGACTTAATGAGGAAAGAAATGACATGGAAATAAAGCTGGGCAATGTGCCTTACTAATGTGACTAAAATCCTAGCAGACAATTACAACCACCATTTAAAGTGCAGTGATGGTTCACGCGGATAAATAGTTTTCATGCTAATGGATTCATGAAACACGACTTTTTAGGGAGCCACTGAAATAACTGAAAAGAGAAAAACTCAAAAAGAAAAAAATAAACTGTAAAGGAGGCATTCTGGTAAGTGAATGCTGTATACCAGGATAGCACAAAACACTTTAGGTATATCACTACTGTGTCCTACTACTGTGTACAGACTATGGTGCAGATGTACTGATAAATACCGGGCCTAGACTGTAACAGCGCTGAGGAGGAGGGCACTGAGGTATCAGAGTCAGCGTCCTGATCAGAGTCCAAACTAAATTGTTAAGAAGTTTCTGCACAAAGAGTCACAGTGCTGCTGATTGCCACTATAAACTCTGCAAACCCTAGGGTCCTCAGGCAGTAACTACAAAGAAGAAATTAGTTCTCAGTTGACCAGTTTGGTTAAATGATGTGTTTCTTCACATCACAGGGGCAGAGCCAGTAGGCAAACACAGTTCTGTGTGTGTGTGAGTACCTGTGTATTTACCTTTGTATTTTGTATTGGAAGGTTGTGTGTATGTGTGCGCATATGTTTGTGAACATTTTAGAAGGATACACATGGACAGAGATTCATAGGTTCATTCAGTTTTGAGGTAAAAATGCACCCAAACCATTTACAGTATAAACAGCTATTATTACACTCAATTGCTTTCAAGAGAAAACGGAAATGAGAGCTTCCCCTCAAGGATGGCTGAGAGACAAGGCTAGTCTGTGTGCGTATGTGTGTAAGTTAGGGCTGGGATTGAGGGAGTGGGGGTTTGCAGGGCCGTTTTCCTTAGCGAGGAGGTTAAAGCTGCACGGGCTTCTCTATCTTGAGTGAGCTAAAATTTGAATTGATTGGCTACCAAAATTGCTTTTTCTGCAGGAGCTTTGGAGGCATGGAAAAGGAAACCAATTACTGCCTGTCAAAGCATGCTGTCAAAATAGAGATGACCCCCAGTCCCAACACAGACAACCTCTTCTGTCTCAGTGTTGCACACCTAAACACAACCACAAAGAAGGGATAGCAAATGCGGACCCACATGTGCACATAAACAGTAAAAGTAAAGCTGTCCAGTCTGTGAGAGTGACTGTGGAGGAGGCGGTCCACAAGGTTATCGTCCTGAACCTGGGTTCCTCTGCTCTGGTTAGGTTTCCACACTACTGATTGTGGCAAAATCATAGATTAACATTCATAAATGCTACGTAAGAATTAAGGCCCAGAGAACAATCATTTAATCAAACACCCCTACATCATTGTGAATTCTTAAATCAGTACACGTACAGTACGTTACATGTACAATGTTCTTTGTGAATAGATAGTGCTAAACAGTTTTTAGTGTAAATTTGTGCCTTTTGTTTTACACAATGAATATGGCGCTTACAAAGAAGACGAAGAAGAACCTCTTTTGCCATCTCACTATATACGATATATAATTAAAATTAAAAAAACATGATAATTTAACATCCATGTCTATTTTTCAAAAAAAAAGAAAAGGAAAAAAGGAAAAAAGTAAAAAAAAGTAAAAATAAGAGACAGAGGTATTTTCAGGTCTGAGACGTAAAACCAGTACAAGGTGTCTTAAAACTGCACTTTTTTTTAAATGACCAGCAGGTAGTGAGTCCTCTGGATGCAAAAAGGGTGGTATACAAGTCTTTGGTAAAACGGCCATCGGCTTCCTTGTCTGTAACCTCAGGCTCATTTATCACGTTGTTAGGCAGTAAGCGTGTAGTGTCGGTTTCACAGTCAGATCGCATGACGCATCCTTTTTCAAAATAAAATGGCGATGGTGAACCGTACTTCACTAACTGTCAAAATATACTTCATTAAAAGAATTCTGTCACAACAGCTCTGCTTGTTAATCATCAGCAACAAACTTACAAACCAGCAGTCAGAAGTGATTAAATTGCTTTGAAATACTGTATACACATGTCACATGGTAATATCTTTTGATATGGCCATGTGGTCCACATAATAAGTGAAGATGCCCTTGCTAAAGTTTAGGAACTCCACAATCAACATTACGCAACTTCTTTAACGAACAGATTAATGCAGGCTGTAGTGGTTTCAATTAATCAGATCTAATTGACATTAAAAGCTTAATTAAAGCCAGTGTTTCCTGTGTTGTGCATTGGTGGAGTAATGTAAGTGAACTTACACTACAAAGTTTGGGGAACACCGAATTGCTTTGTTCAACTTGAATGCTGCTTTCTGGAACTTGAAATTGTATAAGCAGAAGTAAATGGTTGGATGGACGGATGGATGGATGGATGCAATGCTACTGCCGACAGGAGAAACAAAATCAAACTAAAGCTGTTTCATCATACATATAGGTGCATTATTATCATTATTTAATTCAAGTTGTTTTAAGTTACAGAACAGTGTAATTCCATCCTTTAACAATCCTCTAAAGAACATGGATTTAAAAAAAAATTGGCGAGCTGACTTAATTATTCTGTAAATTAACATCAACATAACTGACAGGGGACAAGTCAACTAGTCACATTCTAACCGAAGACGTGTGAAAAAGTGAATTAAATAATTTTAATGTAATTTAAATAATTTATTTAAATAAACAGGTGTTGGCTTTCACTCAGATCTCTGTTTCTATGCCCACAAACTAACATGGGACCGTATAGAGCCTGTCTGTGTCTCTGATCAATTCTACAGAGCAAGACTCAGCAGAGCAGCAGCCTGGAAAAAGCACAGAAACTCAGATACCACGTCGGGGCTATTCAGACATGTGTCCAATTAATGATCACATATCCTGAACATCTACTGACTCAACACTCCTGTGACTGAGCTAATGAGTGAATTTTATACATTCTTCTTCACTTTCATATCGGACACACGAAGCTGTGCGATAAGACACAAAACTCAAACCCCAACAGCAAAACTGAAATGAAATACACCTCCCCTCCTCGGATCGCACTAGGACTGACCGCTCCTCTCTCCAGCTGTGACCTAGAGCACCTGCTTGGGGTTGATGGGAGCTGTGTGTGTGTGTCTGTGTGTGTTTTTCATGGCAGACACTTTAGTGCAATGAAGATGGCGAGTGTACATTTACGACTGCTTTATTTCTTCAAACCATTAACAAGCAGGTGGGGGTGCTCAAAGCAACCGCCGCCTGCCGACAGGATTGAACTGCCTGCTTCTATTATCTCCTGACCACCCAGATAACAGCAAGACAACGGGAACGAGAAAGAGATAAAAGTTTAACGCTTTTCTAACAATGTCTCCAACAAAGAGGAGGGGATGTTTTCACGGCACACTGTGGCAGCTTGCAAGATAAATTCTGTCTTTGCATGAATATGTAGCCACTTTATCATTTTCCATATGTAGACCTCTGGAAAAGAAGTCTGTGAAAGTGAGAAGAGAAGCGAGGAGTAAGACAGAGAAAGAGAGATGACTCTAGTGTGGGCATAAGCTATAGACAGAGTTTGAGCTTAATGCAGTTCTCAGCGTCTGGCAGCTTCACTTTACCAGCAGGTCTTGATTTCCCCTCCTCTGTCTCCCTGTGTTCCTCTGGCCTCAGTGATGAAGGAATGACATTAACACAAGAACAGGGAGGATGTAGAGACACGATAAAGAGTAAAGAAAACTCTACAAAGGTGATGTATGCAAAGGGAAAGACAAAAATGTGTCTATAAATAAAAGTAGTAGAACTGAGGTCAACAAATTACACAATGACAATGGCAACAGCAGAAAAATGCGAACAAACAAACAAACCAAAAGTACTTTTAGATTTTCAGTAGTGATTTATATAAATGTAAAGTGAGCATCATAGAATTTAAGCTAAAAATATGTTAATTTGAAACCTTCTTCTTGAGTCTTGTATTAAAGATACATTATTTTCACATTTTATAGACCAGCTAATGCTCTGACTAAACATCACTTGTAATTTTAACACCTCCTGTGACCAAAAGCTTCCAGTTCTTAAAAAATATTTCAATATTGTCCAGATAAAAATGAGCCAACATAGAAATCAAACTGGAACGGGAGCTTATAGTGTACCAACTCCTGGAAAGCACTCGCTTTTCATAACTCTCAGCTTCTGTCGATTCACCCTCTGCGCCGGACTCCCATTCACAGCCCATTTCACAATGTCAGGACACCCATGATGAGGGCCCATTATTAACAGAAACTCTGTATGAGCATTCAGTAGCAGGAGAGAGCTGGTTTTCACCCCTTTTATTACAATAATGAATTATAATTGCTGTTGTGACTATTACCCTAAAAAACGCCTGTCTAAACAGTAGTGGTGGGTTCATCTGCAACTGTAATTTAAAACCACCCACTTGAGGCATTTATCACTGTGCCTTAAAACGCAGAGCATCTGCACAGAACTTGTAAAACACACATCACGGGAAGGTTACAAGACAGAAGGAGAAAGCCGCTAATACCAACTATACGAGGAGAGAAGGGGGAAGGCAAACTCCAGTATGCATAATGTGCATATTTTCAGTGCTCGGTGGATAGAAAGTACGAGCACTAGAGAATGTCATCCAAGCAGAAATGGGCAAAGAATCACAGAGCGAATCAGAGCAACACCTGAAAACCATTAGCAATCTAATGGTAAAACAGAAAAAGAGGAAAAAACAACAAGAACTGAGGGCATACGATAAATAAGAAATGAAAAAGGCAGATTTTCTGAAACCCAAGGAGAGGAAAAAAAAATCACAGTGATTCACTGATACGAGCAGCTGCTTGGTTTCCCCAGGGTAAGGAACAGACAGAAGAACAGAGCGAGAGAGGGAGAGAGAGAAAAAGACCCAGACAAAAGAGTAAATCACAATAAATATTTATAATGATAAGTAATGCTGCAGACCATAAATATTAAAGAGCCGCTGCTTTTGCGCATGTGTGTGTGTTTGTGTCTGTGTATCAGTGCGCGCTGGTATGTTAAGCATAAGTGTCCACGGGGATGCAGGAGCGGACACTGAGTAATGCATTTACTAACATTGTGCATAAGCTCTGATCAGATGAGCTATGAATATTAACCCAAAAAAAGCATTTCAGATTGGCTGTTTGGCACTTCTTTTCTTTTTTTAAACAACTAGGAACCAACATGCATACATTCAATTAGCATAGGTATAAAGAATTACCCGCCCTCTTCACATACAAGCCACTTTCAGCACAGTATTAATATGCTACACAGATACAAAAACATTTTCATTCTTAGGAAGCACAACAACACAACAAGCAAGAGAGAAACTACTATCAGTCTCTATGTAGTAAAAAAGTAGGGGATGAATCTTGACTGGACAATCCTCCCTGTTATTGTTGTTCCTACATGGCAGATCCAGACTGTCCTACAGCATTACAGAGGGTAATTTCTCACTTTATTGCAATAGCAAAAATGTTTTCAAACTGAATGAGCCTTTTTTTGACCAATAAAAGAGCAGATTCAACTCCGATACCAATCCAGGCATCATGATTGTCTAAAAAAAAGCTTTTCTTCTTTTCAGTATAATGATATTACCTCATTGCTGTCATATAATGACAAGAGCTTTCTAAAAAGCTTAAATGATGCTTAAAGCCAGGTTAACATTATTATTGTTGAGTCCCTAGGCGGGCACATATTCAGGTAGATACAAATACAAAGACTGTATGGATCAGTGAATTTTTCGGACATTTATGATGTTCCTTAAAATTATGTAAATTAGCTGGCTGATACACCAATCAGGTATCACACTATGGACACTTAGAGGTGAAGTGAATAACACTGATTATCTCTTCATCATGGCACCTATTAGTGGGTGGGATATATTAGTGAGCTAATGAACATTTTGTCCTCAAAGTTGATCCTTTAAAAGCAGGAAAACAAAAGCACAAGTAGTAAGTCAAATAGTAATGGCTTCACAACTTGGTCAGAGCATCTCCAAAACTGCAGCTCTTGTGGGATGTTCCCAGTCTGCTGTAGTCAGTATCTATCTAAAGTAGTCCAATGACAGAACACTGATGGATGAGCCACAGGTTCATGGGCGGCCAAGGCTCATTTGTGTACATGGGGAGCGAAGGGTGAACCAGGGGGTTCAACCCAACAGACAAGCTACTGTAGCTCAGATTGCTAAAACTATACAGTGTCCATTCTGACAGTACACAACAAACAGTGTACCACAGTTTGTTGTTTATGGGGCTGCCATGCCACAGACCAGTCGGGGTTCCCGTGTTGAAAGCATCAAGAGTGAGCACATGAGCATCTGAACTGGACAACAGAGCAATGGAAGAAGGTGGCCTCGCCTGAGTCATGGTTTTTTTTTTACATCTAGGGAATGGCTGGGTGCGTGTGTGTTACTAGGGAACACCTGGCACCAGGATGCATTATGGGAAGAAGGCAAGCCATTCAGGTAGCGTGAACTGGACCATTGAGCAATGGTCTGCTGGGAAACCTTGGGCCCTGACATCCATTTAAATATTACCTTGAGACTTTTTGACATTACCACCTACGTAAACATTAGTGCTCCTTTTTATGGAAACAGAATAGCTGGGCTGGACGAACATGTCCGATCCATTTGGACTTACAGGATCTGTTGCTAACATCTTGGTGCCAGACAGCACAACACAACTTCAGGGGTCTCGTGGAGTCTGTGCCTTGATGAGTCAGAGTAGGTTTAGCAGCAAAATGGGGACCAGCGCTACATTAGGCAGGTGGGCATAATGTTGGTGTATCACTTAACATGATTATTTTAAGGTATATCTATGATATACATGATAACAAAACTGCACTACACTGCAGGTACCCAACAGCCTCCTAGTAGACACACCTATGGTATCAATTTCAAAATCCTATGGTTCTCGAGTTATTGCATTCAAAACTTTGCGTGTCCACACCGCCTGCCTGACCAACGAGGCCTGGCCAATGAGATGATGACCACGTGTAAACTCAGTTGGTCCTTACCAGGTCTTAAAATTAGTTAAATACACGTTCAGATGAATAACAACACATGACATATTAAACTGGGTCATTACTTATTTAACAACCATTAAACAAAAATGGAGAGGCAACCTGGGAACCTTCCAGTCACCGAGATAACCACATACACCTCTGTATACCACAGTACCCTAGTATCAAATCTGAGGCCATCTGTCCGACAGTTAAAGCTTGGATGAAATGACTTCACGCAACATGTCAATGATCCCAAGTTTAGCAGCAAATCTACAACAGAGCCACTGGGTGGAAAAAAAGAAAGAAAAGAAAAACAGAATCAAGGTGCTGAAATGGCCCAGTCAAAGTCCAGACCTCTACGTCAAGGAAAGTGTGCATAAACGAATGCCCACAAAACGTAATAAACTGAAGCAACGTGGCAAAGAAGAGTGAGAAAGAATTCCTCCACAACAATGTGAGCCTAATAAAGTATTAAAAGAAAGTGATTACTCCAAGTTATTGCTGCTACTAGGGTGTAATTAGTTTTTCACACACTGCTTCTGCATTTTGGCTTAGTTTTTGTTAAATAAATAATGACATTGTAACATGTCATGTTGTTCATCTACGGCTCTATTTAAGTCATTTTTGAACGTGGTAAGACCCAAACAATTTTTTTAATCATGTGCTGATATAAAAACATAAAGGTATCATATTATTTATTTTTTCACATATGTACTAATTTTCACATATTCTAATATGTGATTACCTCATTTTATCTTAAAGTTTGGAAATAAGGAGAAACCACTTACTTGGTTCTGACCAAGAGGGGAATAATGCAAACCAACAATGCAGTAAATAATCTTGTCAAACACTTATTTACCTATATGTGTGTTCAGTAGTTTCTAGCACAGTGTGTAAGTATGTGTGCCTGTGTGTTTGCGGCTGCATTTTGAAGAGAGCCCACCAGGGTACACTGATTAAGAATGAAGGAGTTATCCTTCTGTTTGGTACAAAAGCATAATTTGACCACCATCTGTTGCATTTTACAGCCACCTGACAGAGAGCACTGTGAGTTCATTCTAGTCTGGTTATACTGTGATACCAGGGGCACAACTCCAGCAACTGCTGGTAAAGACTGAGACAGGTATGCAGAGTATCAGAAAAATGACAATGCAACTGCTGTATAAACAAGTCCAGCAACAATTAACAGCACAGTTGCATAGAGCTATAAAATATCAATGTTAAGTAGAAATGTAATAAGTGAAACACTAGCAAAGGTCTTTATGAATTAATTTATTCACAACTAATGTTCCATCTCAGCATGATTTTCTGTGCTTGGGGATCAGGATAATTTGACCTTAACAGTCAGGTGATAGACAAGGTAGGTTATTATTTTACCTGGTACAGACCGACTTGAGTGGAATTTGAAGTGTTCTAGCATAAGATGAATATAGCCTAGGCCACTTTTGAATTCCTGCACTTTAAAATTTATGGCAGGAACAGAATATTCATTTAAAGACATATGATTCATTACATTTTACAAAAGGATCATGAGCTTATTTATCCTTTCTCCCCTTTATTTTCTCTTTGAACATTACGAACCAGAAACAACAGCTTCTTGTGCCTCACTTTGGACATATTATCACTTATTTTATAAATACATGCACTGCCAGAGCCAAAATAAATATGTTATCATTCACACAAACACACGCGAGGCAGACGAAGCTTGTTTGCTCCGACTCCAGCATGAAAATAAACACTATCGGTGTTTTTCACTGGATCACAACCACTCTAACTTACTGTCTAAATTACTAATTAACTACATTATGACAAACCCACATAGGTAAACAAATCTATACAAACAGATTATTAATATGAGTCTTACAGAAAAGAAAATAGAGAAGAGCCAAAAATAAATAATGACTTTGGTTTTAGGCATCTTGTGTTGACCTTGAGGGTGTTCAGAGAGATTGATGTGTCCATGCATATATACATTGACCAGCCATACAATCACAGGGGAAAAACAGTAACAGGTGAGGGGACTAATTCCTGGTCATTCTGCTACAATCCAATGGTCTGCTGGGAAACCTTAGTGCAAGAGATTCATTTTACTTATGCTCACTCCACCTAACACAGTGTTTGAATCCCTAGCCTCCCTAATGCTGGACAAGGCACTCTAGAACTGCTTAGGAAAGTGTTGCAGAACACAAAAGCATCCAAACCAACGACCCGAGTAACCTTAGCTATCCCAGATCCCAAGAGGATGCACAGCAAACACACCTGTTCAATGGAACAACCACCAAAAAACCTACAGGCCCCAAAGGGTCAAGCTCTGACCCATCAGTACATGGAACCAGGGTCTCTGCATTTGATGTCATAGCATGTCTAGAAGAAAGAATGTGGCAGGAGATTTTTAGGTTCTGTGGATTGCTATATTTTTCCAAACATAGCCTGTTATGACAGTATCTTAGATTTTGCAGTATTTCCAGTTAGTTGTGAAAGGCAATCTGCTGTACCACTCCCAGCAAGTACATTTTCCCTTTCAGTGTAAACAGATCTGCCTCCAGGTCTTGGCAGGGTCTCTCCGGGTGATCTGCCGGGAGCAGTGGGTCTCTGTGGTTAGCATGCTCCTCAGTGCAAGTTTTATTTTCAAAACTAGTTCATTCAGTTGCTGACTCAAGCTAGACTGTCATATACTCCACTGCACGTGCCCTGAATTTGGCTACTCATAGATGTCCCTTATGTAGACCACTGAGGACTGTGTTTCTTAAACTTACAGCAATGACCAGGTATGCCCTCTTCATGCCTGTGCCAATATATTATACAAGAATCTTCCCGTGGACACTCTAAAATCACAACATCATTTATGTGACACATTAATCCATCCAGACCTACAACAACCTCTGACATCATGCTTTTTTAGAATAGGGGCCAAGTGATGTCATAAAGGTTGTTGGTTTAGCAAACTCTTTAGCTAGAGGGATTTACAAAAGACCCATGTTACAGTCAAGACTCAGTGAGCTTAGTGAAGTCAACACATATGTAAGGATCACTTGTCTTTTTAGACACCACCATCATACTGCTATCCAGTGGTTCATCAACTCTCCTTACTCCAGTCTTCTCCATTCACTCTAGGTCTTTCTTGGCTTTCAGAGTTAGTGATAAGGGAATCCATTGTGGGGTCTTTAAAGAGAACAGCATAGCACTGGGTTTCAGTTTGGCAGTAAATAGGTGCTACCTCAGACCAAGACCATTGTACACCTTCAAATATTTGTTGTTCAGCATCTCTAGGCTGACACTAACTACTCGAGCTACCAGGCCTAGCACCTCAACAGCAGGTATGCTGAGCAGAGAACAGTGCAGATGCCAAGGAATATGTTGTCTTCTTCCTGAACCTTATACACTGCTCTTGATGAGGCACACACTCTTTTATAATGGCAGATCGAACAGTTTGCTGGACACTCCACTTTTGGGGTCTGAGGGACTTTTCCACATTTCTAGCATTTAGACAGTCTACTAGTCTATACATGTTACTGGCTGGGCTTTCCCCCCTCTCTTATTGAGTTTCTTCTTCTCGTGAAGATGTTTGTCTCTGCTCATAACGCTATCTAACAAGCATGTCTCTCTTTTTCCCACAGTATCCCACCCACGTGTATATCTGTATATCCTAGAACCAGCCTGTCTTTGATTAGCTCATCATGAAACATGCAACATAATTGCAGCGTTCTGCCAAAGAATATAAATCAGTAACAGATGAGTCCACAGTTTCATTTTCTCCTTGTTTTCTCAAGTTAAAGGATGATTTTTCATATACGACATTTGTTTTGCCAATAAAAAAGCTGTGGAGTCCATCTCTCACCGTAGCATACTGACAGACAAGTTCAGCCCCTCCTCTTGGCGTCCGCTTCATCACCCATGCAGTACATGACTGAATGTTTACCTGGTTGTCTTCTGATGTTGTGTGGAGATTACTAGCTTGCTGAAAACACTCAAACTATCTACTCCATTTCACCCATTTCTAATGTTTGCTGAAGTCAAAAGGCTCTGGTGGCTTTAGCCGAGTGTCACACTTGGCCTGGAAACGGGGCCTTATCCACGCCCTGCAGCTGCTCTAACGCCATTGTCTGCGATCTCACCCAGGCTTTTCCAAACGCCGGTATATACTATCCCACTTGTCACACCATGTTTCCTTACCATTTAAACTCATGGGAAATCATAGAGATCCAGTATCCTGGCACAAGCATCCATCATTGTGCACAACTTTAGTCCCTAGTACAACAAAAATAACATTACCCAGAACCGTCTGGGCCTCCTTATATTTCCGACATAACCATCGCACCACAGAGGACTGCTTGCTGGCTGTGGCTCAGCTGTTTGATATGGGAACTGGAAAGGATTGAGCTTTGGGAACGGCCAGTTGGTCTAAAGTCTTGAACACAGTAATAAAGACTGGATTGTGTAGTAACATCTTGCTCCTTAGACTGGTGTAGTTTAATTTCATTTCATTGTATTAATATAAAAATGTATCTTTTCAAAAAAAAAATTGTTGCTTCCCTTTGGACTTTAAATACATTCTTTATACAGAATGTTGTTCGTGTATTATTGTGGGGAAAAATAAAATAAATTCTTTAGTTAATATTGGTGCTCCCATCTCTGTCCTTGGGCTAGGTTGCGCTGCTCTCCCCTGTGGACCCAAAACAAAAACGAATAAACTAATAACTAAAAAATAAAATAAAAATCATACATACATATATATATATGTATATATATATATATATATATAGGTTTCGACAGCAGATGGCAAAAGCTGCTGCCCACGATAAACAGTTTAATGACTGTAAGGCACAGGTCTTTTCTTTGACATCTCAAAGAGTGTAGCTGATGAACAGAAATAGAAATTCTGTGTTGTCCCAGTGGCTGAGCCTTAACACCAGATGTCTGAGGCAGGCCACATTTGATTATTTCTGGACGACTTCCTCCTTTGTAGCTCGTAGAGACGGTACGAGAACCTCAGCATTTCACTGGCCCAAACTTAGGCTACGTCCACAAGTTTTCTCTCAGTTTTGGCCTCCCGTCCACACTGAGATGACGTTTTCCCCGAAGGAAAACGGCAGCGAAAACGGAGACTTTTGAAAACGATGACGCATTTTAGTAATGTGATGCAGTCATGTGACCAATTAAACAAAGATAGCAGTGGGCATTATACAGCAATTTTGTTTGCTCTCAATTTTGACGAGGTTAATATCAGTTTGTACAAGCTTCAGATAGCTTTTCTTCAAATTCCTTAATTCTCACTCACTTTTGCAACTTTGTACTTTTGTGTTACTCGCAGCAACAATTCCACCTCATTGTTAGTCCATTTACAAAAACTCGGTGCTTTTCCTCAAAATTTTGCAGTGACGTTTCAATGAGCCAGAAAGTAAATAAACAAAAGTGGTGTGCGGATCGATACTGAAATATCGATTCTTCCAATACTAGTAATTTATGTTCTAGAATCGATTCTCATATTAAAATATCGATATTTTAGTACTTTGGGGTAAATTTGTAGTTTATCATTAACAGGAACACAGTGGAAAGAAACTATATCATTCGGATCTTCTAAATTTGAAGGAACTACTTCCTGTTACGCCTTTCATAGTCATATGCGAAATACGGCTGTATAAATGTGTCGCAGCCCCTGGCATGTGCACTCAGAACAATGGCTGAGCGTAAACGGAGTCATGTGTGGACGTATTTTACCTCCACAAACAGCCAAGACGCGGCAAGACAGTGAGGTGTTGTGGCAACGCCACTAACCTCGTCAAACACCTCAGAGTAAATCATATTACAGAATATGATGAGCTTATGTTGAGGCGAAGTGAAGAGGAGGAGGACAGGTGCTGCTAGGGCGAGACAGGCGTCTCTCGCGGAGTCCTTTAATGCTGCAGGCAGGCAACGTGTTCAAACAGTGCACAACTTCAAGTTTTTTTTTTATTTCTATATGATTATTCTGTCTGATGTCCTGTAATCATTATGAATAATAATAATGGATTGGATTTATATAGCGCTTTTCAAGGCACCCAAAGCGCTTTACAATACCACTATTCATTCACTCTCACATTCATACACTGGTGGAGGCAAGCTACAGTTGTAGCCACAGCTGCCCTGGGGCAGACTGACAGAAGCGAGGCTGCCATATTGCGCCATCGGCCCCTCTGGCCAACACCAGTAGGCAAGTAGGGTAAAGTGTCTTGCCCAAGGACACAACGACCAGGACAGAGAGCCCGGGGATCGAACCGGCGACCTTCCGGTTACAGATGCGATTTCCAACCCCCTGAGCCACGGTCACCCACAATGAAGCGATATACTTGTATTATTACTACAATTACATAATACAATTTTATTTTGTGGCGTGTTGAGGGAGCAGCTAGTTCTCTCCCATCATGCCTTGGGACATGTGCTGCTGTTTAGATGTTCTTGTTTTATTGTTTATGGTTACGTTACTTTTAACTGTTATCTTGAATGTTGTGTTTACGCTGTGGTGCAGAGTCACTGACAGTTGTTGTTTTGTAGAGAGAGTGCTGTGCCCTGAGTGAGTTCTGTTGTGCTGTTGTTGACCCCTGAGGCACACTGTAGCAATGGCAAGTGTTTTAATATAGAGCTCCCCCTACCAGTTTGGGGTTGAACAACGAGTTCAATCTCTCTGTGAGCTTCTTTGTTAAGGTTCCTCTGCATGCCACATAGGTGTCAAAAGAGGGCTTCCAAGAGCATGGCCACTATTTTGAAAGAGGAAGAGGAGCTGGGGAAGATTGAGGAGCTTATCACCTGCCTGGAAGCAGTGAATGGCGCACAACCAAAGAAGTGGGGAGAGCCCCAGGCAGCAGCAAACCAGCCAGGGGAAGATCTGTTGGGCTTACCAGATGGAGCCTCACACCCCTGCCCACTGGGAAGCTGTCGGAGCTGCAAAGGCATGCTGCAGGCTCCAAGACAACGAGCAGCCAGCCAGCCTCCACTCAGGGTGATGCCTGGGAGCAGCACACCCTCATTGCTGGCAGCTGAGGGGGACAACGCCAATGCCTCCTGGACCAAGTACAGCTGACACTGGCTGGCCAGACACGGGGACTGTATCCGGACTGTGACCTTGCTGGCACCACCTGTAGAGCCCTGATAGAAACTGGATCTACGCTTTCCTTGGTACAGGCAGGAGTCCTCCCTGGTATTGACAGCCCAAGACTGCAGGGTTGGCAGCCTACTCAGCTCCACATCACCACAGTCACAGGGGAGCGTGCCAAAGTTAAGGGGGAAAGATCCCTCCTGGTGACTGTTGCTAACTGCACTGTGGACCACCAGTTCTGGCTAGCCGGCATCCAGGACCAATGCATCATTGGTCTGGACCTGCTGGCCAAATGGGAGGCCACAGGGTACGTGTCCAGAGGAATCCTTTACCTGGGCACGGAGGCTGTGAAGCTCCACACCACCAAGGAAGTCCCGCTGCCTGCCTCCACTTTTTCAGCCAGTGTCAGGAAGCCTGAGGACCTGTCGCCGCTGGCGGTGGAAAGGGCCTCTCCTTCACCAGCAGTACAGCAACTGTCCACAGAGACCAAGCAAGCTGTCGAGGACTTATACCAGAGGAGCTGCGAGGGTCTCCAGGCTGATCAGCAACGGCAGCTGTGGGAGATACTCGACTTGTTTGCCGACATCTTTGCAGCCAAAGATGCGGACTGCATGCAAATCAGGCTGGTACAACATGACATTGACACTGGGGATGCACGGCCCATCTGCCTCTGCCCTCGTCGCCTTCCCCTTGCCAAGTGTGCCGCAGCAGAGAAGAAGATCAGGGAAATGGCAGAGGTGGGCATCATCGAACCCTCAGACAGCCCCTGGGCAGCCCCGGCCGTACTGTTTCGGAAAAAGGATGGTACCTGGCGGTTTTGTGTTGACTATCGTCTACTCAACAGCATCACATGCAAGGACTCCTACCCATTGCCCTGGATTGACGATGCCCATGACGACATTGCTGGGTCCTGCTGGTTTAATTCCCTCAATTTGCGCAGTGGCTACTGGCAGGTGGAGCTGACGCCAGAGGCCCGCCCAAAGACTGCTTTCTCCATTGGTCAGGGACTATGGCAGTTTAAGGTGATGCCCTTCGGCCTCTGCAATGCCCCAGCCACATTCGAGCGCCTAATGGAGAGGGTTCTACATTCCCCACGACCGCTGTGTGGTCTACCTGGATGACCTCCTTGTCCAAGCAACAGACTTCGAGAAAGCTTTGGCTAACCTGACTGCTGTTTTCCATGCTATCCGCCAGGCTGGCCTTCGTCTCCACCTCAAAAAGTGCCACCTCTTCCGAAAGGAGACGACCTTTTTGGGTCACGTTGTCAGCAGAGCAGGGGTTTCCACTGATCCTGCGAAGGTGGCTGCTGTGAAGGACTGGCCCATTCCGGGCAATACTGCTGAGTTGCGGAGCTTCCTTGGCCTGGCATCATACTACCGGCGTTTTGTCAAGGACTTTGCTACCATTGCAAACCCCCTGCACTGGCTCACACAGGAGGGCCGAGAGTTCCACTGGAGTGAGGACTGCGCTGTGGCGTTTGATTGGCTCCGATCTGCACTGGTTGAGTGCTAGCCTACCCAGACCTGCATCTTCCTTTTGTCGTGGACACCGATGCCAGCAATACGGGCGCGGGGGCTGTCGAGAGCTGCTGACCATCATCCTGGGCCTCTGCCATTTCAGACCCTACCTCTATGGGAAGAAGTTCCTCCTGTGCATAGACCATCCATCCCTCACTTGGCTGCTCAGCTTTAAAGAACCGGAGGGACAGCTAGCCCGGTGGTTGGAGACATTGTAAGATTACCACTTTGAGGTTCGTTACCGGGCGGGACGTCTCCACACCAATGCAGATGCCCTCTCCTGACGCCCTTGTGAGGAAGAACAGTGCAGGTACTGCCAACGCCTGGAGGACCAGGAGGGCATGACTTTAGTGATAACGTCACCACAGGGTGGCCATGAGAAGCACTGTAGCAGTCTTCAGGTCCAGTCCGCTGCAGGGCACACTGAGGGTCTGGAGGCCATGGATCCCCAACAGCTGCAACATGACCAGAACCAAGACCCTGCCCTTTCACAGGTTCAGTGTTGGATTGGGGCCGGTCAGAGACCATCATGGCCAGAAGTATCTGCACTGGACCTCAAGACCAAGGCTTTCTACTCCCAATGGGCTAACCTCACAAGCCGGAACGGCCTCCTCTATCGCCGCTGGCAGGCTCCCGGGGGTCACCATGAGGTCTTCCAGCTCTTGGTACCTCAACAGTTGCGGTCCAGGGTCCTCCAGCTGGTCCATGGTGTGGCGGGGGCTGGACACTTTGGAGTTACCAAGACTCTGTGGCGACTTCGGTCTCGGTTCTACTGGCCCAGGTGTCGCCAGGATGTAGAGCTCCATGTCCATCTGTGATGCCTGCACGTCTCAGAAAGGGCCTTCCCAACACTCATGCCCCCTTGCAGCAGTATCAGGTGGGGGCTCCCATGGAGTGGGTCGGAGTTGACATCCTGGGACCCTTCCCCACCACTGACCAGGGGGAGCGCTACATCCTGGTTGCCATGGACTACTTCACTAAGTGGCCTGAGGCCTATTATGCAGTCCCTGACCAGTGTGCGGGGACCCCGGGTTGGACTACCTCCACAACCTCCTGGCCCGGCTATGGGAGGTGCACCAGTTGACCAGGCAGGCTCTCCGAGACGCAGGCTCCCAGCAGAAGCGAGCTTCTGATAGCTGCTGCATAGGGGAAAGAACTCTCGCCAGGTCAGCATGTGTGGGTCTACAGCCCGGAAAGGAAGAAAGGGCTTTCCCCCAAACTGATGAGCCAGTGGGTTGGACCCTGCACTGTTCTGGAGAGGCTGTCCGACGTGGTCTACAGGGTGTGGCTGGTCAAATGGAACAGGGTGGTCGTACTCCATCGTGATCGCCTGGCACCCTATCAGCCCTTGAGTCCAGAGACTTTGCTATGGACATGCTGGTTGCTGGGGACAGCTAACCACTCAGGTGGGGGCTGTGTGGCATGTTGGGGGAGCAGCTAGTTCTCTCCCATCATGCCTTGGGACATGTGCTGCTGTTTAGATGTTTTTGTTTTATTGTTTATGGTTACATTATTATGAAGTCACTGACAGTTGTTGTTTTGTAGAGAGAGTGCTGTACCCTGAGTGAGTTCTGTTGTGCTGTTGTTGACCCCTGAGACACATTGTAGCACCGGCAAGTGTTTTAATAAAGAGCTCCCCCTACCAGTTTGGGGTTGAACAGCAAGCTCAATCTCTCTGTGAGCTTCTTTGTTAAGATTCCTCTGCATGCCACAATATTGTATTATGAAATACAATGAAACATTACATTTTTGTCGATACCACCCTGAATTTTACTTGGTATCGGATCGGAAAGGAAATCAGTGGTATCGCACATCACTAATAAATGGCAGACAGAAATGAGGCAGGTCGAATCTTCTTGTGTTTCACGCACGCGCAGTACCGGAATGTGGACGCACAACTCCGTGAAAATGACTGAAAACGCTAGAGTGGACGCCGAGCGTTTTGAAAACGCCATTTTCAAATCTATGTGTGGACGTGGCCTTAGAGCAACCCCCCACCTGGGATAGGGTGCGCAGCTGCTGATGAATTTAAGGTGTTAGGAAATACCACCATTAAAGGGGTGGGGGATGTCACAAGGTAGAATATTTGGGTTTATGTCCTTTGCCTGTTTATTTTGTGCTTGTAGCATTTTAGCTTTTTTTTCTGCTTGTTGTTGGTTTTATTTGTTTTTAGATGTCTTGATTTTAATTGATATATGTGTAGTTTTAATAACCTGCCAGATTTAATGACTGTAAAATTGACCTAAATAAAGAGTGTGAGAGAAAGCTGCCAAGGATTTCAGCCTGGGGCAGGTCACTGAGGAACATTTAGTAGCTGCAATATGGAGATATAGGTGGGAGATCTGATCAATACCCAGAGATATTATAAGTAGCCTAAAGCAGAGGAACATGGGGAATGCCAGCGTAAGATGCCAAAGTAGAAGATGTGCTGCCACAAACACCTTGCCATTACTAACCGACCATAACGAGACCCAAAGCTAGATGCTATAGTCAAATCTGGAGGAGCCAAAGGACAGAGCCCAGAGCTTCGCACACCTCTGTTAGTAACCTGTTTCAACTCTTTGTGAAGCAGCTGGACTAGTGTCGGGATAGCAGGAGTTCCAGAGGGGCATTCGGGATTAGGAGCTGTGTCGGTATCAGAGTTGTTTGCAGCAGCTCTGTTTTACCAACAGCACTGCCCAGTGTTGTAGTATCAGGAGGGAGGCACAGTGTTGAGGGAAGAGGTGTGTTTGCTGTCTGTGGCAGGCTGTTTGATATGGGGATGGGAAAGGATCATGCTTTGATCTGAAATCTTGGACAGAGTAACACAGACTGGACTATGCTGTAACAGCATGTTTGTCAGGCTGGTGTAGTTTATTTTATTTCATTTGTTTTAATGTACTGGTGTATATCTTATGAATAAAGTTTTTTTGACAAGTTAAGTTTCTTTTCCTTTAGTATTTTAATGCTCAACTGTTTTACTCTTTTTAGTCACTTTTATTGACTTTTATCGAGTCAGGTTACCTTCTATTTACAGATTGTTTTCCTTTTATTATCGAAAGGGAAATTAAAATGTGTTTTTTTCCAAACACATCCTTGCTCCAGTCTCTGTCCTTGGGCTAGGTTGCATTGCCTTCCCTTGTGGAATCAAAACAAAAACTAATAACTTAGAAACAAGATTTCCCCGGCTCTTTAAAACCTAGGTGGCATTATCATTAATAAAGCAAGTGGAAAGTTACCACTTAGCCTTGGCCCCACAGAGCAAAAGAGCAGAAACTTCACCACAGATACAGAATTTGCAAGATGAAGAAAACACGATTCCAGTCAGCAAAAGCACTGTAATGGCCATCAAGTAGTATTACTGACATCAGACTATGTGTAGAGTCTCTAAACATGAAAGCGTATAGATGACTAGAGATTTTAGAGGAGCTGCAACATGTCAGTGGGAATATTCAAGTCTGGAGCTGTTTGCCTTTTCCTGGAGTTGGACACCTGCACCAAATGGATTCCTCTCTTGCCAGAGACAAGTGCTCTTTCATTTCTGTAGAGACAGGAGACGCCATCTGCATCTTTGCAAAGAAAATTTCATAGTGCAGAAAAAAGAAAGAATCCCAACTGAAACAGAAAATACTTTCCAAGCACCATGTGAAGACCAAAGAAGGTCAAAGAGTACAGACAGTCATGGACTTTCATCTGACGTCAAAAGTATAAGCTCCACAGCTTTAATATTAAATACTGTATATACTGTACCCTGTAGGTGTGTATGTGTCTGTTATTTCTCAGTCTCAAAACCCACCTAGAAATGCGTACTATATTAAACGCCTCTTTAAAATGCATGTTACGTCTCAATCTCAGAGGACTAATGTCTATATCAGTGCAGTTTTGTGTGTGTTTGATAACAGGTCAGACAATCGAAACCTTTATCTAACAGGGTATACGAGTTCTGTCAGTCATGCCAGTGTATATTCCTCACTGAAGCCGTCACATTTCATTCTGTTTACAGTCCACTCACTCCCCACAGCCAGATCTCAGGATTCCAAGGCAAACCACATGCTGCAGCACGAGGCCAACACCAGCTATACTTATTGGGTATTAGACGGCCCTGCAATCTCCGTTTCATGAACAACTGGTCTATAAACACTATTGATTTTCACACTGTGGTTTTTGGCACATGTTTCTAGTGGATTGTGGGCGTTCATCACAGCGATGACTAGTAATGAATAATAATGCAGACTTATGAGGAGACAGTCAGAGATGCTTTTGTTTTTTTGTTTCCTCATCTGATTAAAGCAGTGGCTGCAGGTGCTAAATGGTGGGACCCTGAGATCATGAGGTGGAGCAGCTACAAAGCTACTTCAAGCTATGTGAAACTACATAACAATGATAGACATGGAGGAAATAAATAATGCAACATATGATAAAAAAAAATATCCTAAACTCAATTCTTAAATTGCATTATTTTGTATGGAGTCATGCCATTATTATTGACATCTGTAATTTCAATACAATATGAAAAGCAATACACCTTAACCTCCTCTGATAACAACAATCCAATTAGAACTGGCATTTCTACAATATGCTTCAATTTGTTACAGATCAAAGAAGTTTAGCGTAATATGAAACTTTAAATCTTAATTCTGAAGATAATTTTATCTGGACTAACCACACTACTGTTCTCTCCCTAAACCACTGTGCTGTCAGTAATTTGGTTAACTGTGGCCCAGTATAGTAGATGAGAAGGTAACTGCGTTTTTCATTTGTGTTTTTCAGTTTCAGGCACTGCCTTGCTTGGGTCACATTAAATTCTTACTCGTACGGGAAAGTCTCAAGAGAGTACCGGGTCACGTGGGCTAAACAAACACTTCAAGATTTCATCCCCAATAAAGCAAGCCCTGTAAAAGTTACTAGTACAAGCCAGGTTTTATTGTAATCTGTTTGGAGCCATGTTAAGTTTCTCTCCAGGAATAAATCCCCACTCTGTGAGTAATTTATCACGTTCTCAGCTGTGTAAACACCACACAGCGGTTCACTTAGAAACTCACCAGGATGCGCAGCAGCGATGTACCAGGTGGTGTGTTTTCAGGGAGGCTGATGTTGTAGAGGGGTCTGCTGAAGATGGGGCGGTTATCATTCTCATTGATTAGTTCAATAAAGACGCGAGCAAATCCCACATGATCCGACATGGATTCATTTGCATAAAGCTGAGAGAGAGAGAGCAAGGAACAGAAGCAATGAATACACACAGACACATGAATGTTTCCTCAGATATAAAGAATGATTAAAGGAAAAAACAACAGATTATTATGCATGGAGGCTGTTGGTTGCATTCTAAAAAGTGTAATCTGAATTTGCTACTGAAATAATTTATTTAAGATTTACAGTGTGCTACTCTGATTCTATAAACAACTCAGGGTTAAACTGAGGTGACAAAATAGCAATTTCACTGTTCAAACAACTCGGTGCTGTTTAGAAAGAGATATTGCTCCAGTCTAACTGTGCCTTGTGTCCAAACATATCAAAACACTTTTCAAGAAACATAATGAAGTTACATTCGGATTTTCTTTTTCACAGCTCTGGCTTGGTCCACAGTTCATTTCCATTGATTATAAATCTTTAAGCTACTTTAGGCTTTTTAATAGATATTATCAAAAAAACCAACAGCTATGCTTTGTTGGGGTGATGCAGGTTTCTCAGGTAAATCTACAGGGCACAACTACTCAAACTAAGTTGAAAAACTTACTGAAAAACTGAAGCTGCGAATCTGTTCGTAGTCCAGCGGCATGGCAACCCTCATCCTGATGTCGGCACGCCCTTGCACCGCTGTGGGGGAGATGGTGAAGTATTCTGAATTGTTTCCTGTCAGAAACACTTGGAACATGCTGTGCACCCCCTGCCATAGGAAGGATAAGAGAGAGGATAGAATAAGAGCAAGAAAATTGTGTTTTTAAAAGATGGAGCACAGTCAGGTGGCAATATATACTGAGTCTAACCTATGAGTGAGAAATGTGCAGTATTCGATACATGGCACTGTATATTTAGCAAGTCAAAAGAAATCACATTTAATTATAGGGGAAAAAAACATGTCTATCTATCTCGACAGGATAAATAGACAGCATACATATTTTTCACGCATTTATGGCTGTTGTACCTAGAATGATGTATATCAAAAGCCTGCACATAGTCTAGTAGTGTTAGGTAATAACATGTACTAACAACAGTGTAATAACTGTATGATATTCATGTGTTTTCATTTAAATATTTCTCTGTCTTTGCTGGTAAAATGATAAAATTGCAGCTATACTAAAGATTAATGTATCGCTGATGACAGGACACGAGATACTTGTAATTTATACCTGTACAAATGCATGAATGATGTGGAAGGGTTATTCTCTTTTTCTGACAACGCTGTATTTTATTCTGTTGTATATAGTATCTTATTCTTCTTATCCTATTCCAGTGTTTTTCTTAATTTTTGCTACTGTAACTTTGCACTGTCCACTTTCTGCTGTAACACAACAAATTTCCCATGGGTGGGACTAATAAAGGTTTTCTTATCTTATCTTATTTTATTTTATTCCAAACTTTTCTTTTAATATGTCACATGTTTGTGTTCGTATTTTAAAATAATAGATTATTAGAGTTTTATATTTTCTAATTAGTTTTTTTTCCTGGTTATTATGATCATATATCATATATCATATATAAATCTACATAGCCAAATACAAATACAGCCTCAACAGGGTCACTTTGATATGAGCATATTTCATATTTCTGGTATTTTATTAGTTAGTTTTCTGAGCACACAATATTATTTCAGTTAGTTCATTTATTTTCTAGAAAGTCCCCCCCCCCCCCCATCTAGTTTTAATTTTGAGTTGTATTTAATTAACAATAATAAATGATCTTCAAAACCAGGATCAGCATGTAGGCAGCAGCTTTTTTATTGTCAGTCTTGAGCAGGATGTTTCTTTTCTGAGAACAGCTGTGAAATATGTTGAACGCTCATAATGAAGCAGTTATAAAAAGGCACACCAAACAATGCACCAGTGAAGAAAATGTTAAATCGAGACGGAACAAGCCAACTCGAAAATTCCTTCAGGATGCATTTGGCGTGGAGGAGTGCACTTTGTACAAAAAGAACAAAGTGACAAGCCAGAATATTAATAACAGTAACACTGAAAGGTCCAACTGTGATCAGACATAAGAATCAAATCATAGCCCATACCACAGATTCATCACTTCTCCGTCTGTAAAACTTGGGTCACAGTTTAAGTGATACACAGAATTTATTCCCTATTTATTTCCCACAGAGCTCTAAGAGTAAGTCAGACTGCATGAATACCTAGCCAGAGAAGAAAACCATATGCTTTGCGCACATTGTGTGTTTTATGAGAGAGGAAAAGGGGTTGACGTGATCCCTGGTGACAACCATGACTATCTTCCTCAATCCAGCTACATTCGTTTGTGTTTGCTTTCTAGCTCACTGCAGCGTAAGTTGCCAGCACAATGTTTATGATTATGTAGATTATGTGAACATGAAGACTGATTTAGAAATACTATGTTTTGTGTCATTGCAGTTATGTGTAATGAAAAAGTATATATATGAAATTTGGAATAATGGAGGGAAAAAAAACCCCAACTCATCTTTTCCTTCTCCACTTCTTTTTCCTCAGATAAATCCCCACGTGCAGATGCATTATGGGTAAATATAAACCAGTGACATCACATCTCTGAAATACCTGTGGCTTTCTTGATCGGGAGAAAAACCCCCATCTCTAGGTCCTTCCTGTCTTGATGTATAAAGCTTCAGGGCAGCCAATCATGTAGCCATTGTGGCAGACAGAGGAAGACGGGTGGCGTGGTCAATTGGCATTATGCTGCCAGTTGAAATAGCCCCCTTGTTTTTGTTTTCGTCTGTGGGAGAACCATTGTGGCTGATGACTCCTATTTAAAAGACCATCCAATATGCAGGGATGTCACCTCAAACTGCCCATAAACGTAATTGCCCGTCCATTTGCTTCTGCCTTTAGAAGCCCCCAATAAAAGCATCCTGTCAGATGCAACTGCCACAAAGTTTAGTGACAAGCTCCAGCAGCAAAAAGTTTTTAAAGATGCTAGCCAAGTAGAAGAGGATATGAAGGCAGCGACAGGCAGAGAGGTAACTACCACTTGTGTCATAGTCTAAGAAAAGAAATGTCTGCCTATAATCCCTTACACATGGAAGGAGTGAGATTACAGAGCAGGTGTAGTGGAGTGTGAATGAGTTTGTGTGTATCGGCAATGACATGCAGGTTTAAAAGATCAAAAAAGCAATAAAAAACTGCAAGACAAAAAACACCTCGTGGGCTTTACTCCTTGCAATTGATGTACTCGTGGCTCTATCACAGCAGAGTAACAATGCAAGACTGGTAGAGTTTAAAATGCCCCGGAATACGTTTTCTGCATTTTCTCTTTATATTTTTTCCATGTGACACTTTGCTTTTTAAGCTCTTTTTGATGTCTTTTGTTTTGTTGCATGATGATGACTTAACAGTGAGCTGGGGCTGCTAATGCGCCGATTCTGGTAAGTGCTTTCGAATGCAGCATCTACGGCGAATCTAGTAAATTAAAACCGTCTCGGAGCCATTCCCCCATTTGCAATAAGCAATCTTAGCCCAGATATGTTAGGTGTCTGGAAGCCTCCCCTGAGCGAACGCTGATATTGGTGGTGGTAAAATGTTGGTTGCTAACCTACAGAGAGACCTCTTATCTCATGCCAAGGTGTCTGGGTCGTCACCCCACCTGCGTGCAGCAACACGCTTGCAGTGCTCTCTTCTCTGCTTGCTGCTGGAACACAGGCAGAAGCAAACACGCCATCCCTAGAATGGATAAACAGACCTGCTGCTAAATATTCCTGCTATCTCTCCTTTCAAGTGCTGTATTCCTCTCCTGACTGTTTTCTTCCTGCTCCACCAATTACTACGACTTATGATTTTGCTCCTCTCCTCTCCCCTCCGCAAGTCTGTTTCTCTTTATTCTCTACCTTCTTTTCTATCCACTTGACTCACAGTTATCTGTCAAATTCCACCCTGGCGGTTGCTGCGCCTGAATCAATCAGAGTTGACTAGTTTTCAGCTTATCTGCACCCTAGGTGATTGATTTTCCTCGTTAGGTATAATTTGATGCTCTATCCCATCTCTTCCAGAGCAAATTAAATTGTAGTCGAGTCCAATGCGCTGGTGTGAGCGAGCGTGTGCATATGTGAGCGAGGGAGAGAGAAAACGAGTGAGACAGAGCAAGCCTAAAATGTTTGACTTCTGTGTATATTTTGGTGTCTGAGTGTATGTGACTGCGTGTCACCACAGTAGGCTGATAGATACAGTAAATGGGAAGTGGCGGGCAAACCAAAGGAGGCTGTAGCACACTCCTGCTGACAATCCACACAATCCACATGACATAGTGAAATATAGTTTCACAGAGTGGCTGATGTTCTTTTTTGGCTGTGCATTTATAAACAAGATAACAAGATAGATTAAAATGTATCTTGTTAGCTTGTTAGTGCCGATCTATTCCAACTGAAAGTAAAAAGTCTGAAATCTGATAAAAACAAACTTTGAACTATCAATTCTGTGTGTTCCAATCAGGTTTATTTATTGCACTAATCACATTCTCTTCATACTGAATATTGGATCTGCTTGTATGATGCAGGAATGCAAAAATACATCTAACATTTTCTCACATCCTGATTTACCCTTGTTCTCTTTTACACTAGCATACTGTACTGTACAATAGAACTATGTAGCAAATTAAAGGTCTAAGGCAGACAGAATATTAGAATGTGGTAAAGACAGCATCTTTTATCTGATATAATCTTTAAAAGCATGCCAGGATTGAACTAATCAGTATCCCACATGCAAAGACAACTTACAAAAGATCAATGATAATATTTTAGTATGTCTGTATCTTACCAAACAAGAAATATACTGTCACATTTACCTATTTTCCTCAGTTATGGCACTGATGAATGCCTAAAGACATGCTTTGTCTTTGTTGCATGATTTCATGATTTTATCCCGTTAGACATTTCATGTTTCCCCAAAATTAAATTAAAAGATTTCTAACAAAACAAACAACAGATTTCGTCTATCTTTGCTTATTTTCTATAAATATTTAGCTTGAAGATGTCACACTGTGTCCATTATTCAAATTATTGCAGTTCAGTAATGATATGAATAGATAAATACTCACTTGTAGCATTTTGATTAATTACCACATTTCTGACAAAAGCCCCACCAGGTTTACAAGAAATGGTCGATTGATCATAATCCACCCAGGGCTATCACCACAGGTGGGTAAGCCATCAGCATTACTAAAGGGGCAAATTTCACCGGCTAACTGGCCACCCCTAGATGAGCCTGGCTCACAGCCCTGAGGATTGCTAGATGAGGACTTGGGGCAAAAAAGTGTGTTGAATATTTGCAGTTATTCATCAGAAATTGTTTACTACTCCTTTTTGGACATAATTTTGAAAGGTCACTGAAGTTGTCACTGGAAATACTTTAATGTTTGATTGTGTTATTTTTTCGCTATTTTGTGCACCGGGACTTTTGACGTGTAAAGTTTTGCCAGCACTGATCTAAGAAGTCTTCAGTTGTGGGCAAAAACTGGTTTTGTAACCGCTAAATTCAATCACTGACATGAGAATATTTGCAACAGATGCCATGAAAGTCACTTCAGATGTTCCTGACATATTGCATTCATTCCTGAGTCTGATCAAATGTTCTTGTGTAATTAAAAGAAAGGTGTTGATGAGAATAGAGAAGCCAAAAACGTAATGCCTCCTGCTACAGCTGTTGTCAGCACAGGGGCATACAAATGTTGTGAATACTGGAAACCATTAAGATGTGATCTACCCACCTCGTCCTTATCTTCTGCCTGGATGAAGAGGGGCAGGGCAAAGCCCACCTGTGCCAGTTCGGTGATGCGGACCCGATATTCAGAACTGTTGAACTTCGGGGCGTTGTCATTCTTGTCAATTAACAGGATGGTGAAGGTGGTCACCACCGTTGCCCTAGATGGACTGCGGTCATCATTCAGCTCGGTGGCCTAACAGGAAGCCAGAGCAGGAAATGTTCATCAGAGAGAGAAAGAGAGAGGGACACAGAAAAAAGAGAGAGAGAGACATAGCGAGAGTGAGAGAGAGCGATCCATTTGATTGGACCGAAAATGTCATTCTGGATGGAGACGGTCAGCACGCAATCTCACTCGGTATTTACAGCTGTTCATTTATTGGATCAAAAGGTAGACAGACGGCCTAAAAGCAATCACAGAAATAGGCTCAAAGTGAGGCCAAGAGAAGGCCAGCACATGTACATCCACACATACACACTCATACGCATGAACACACAATGAGATTTAGGTGAAAGAAGTCCAATTGAGGAGACACAATTACACACACTCTGTTTTTGCCTGCCTCAGTTATTGAAGATGGCTGCCCTCTGAAATGAAAAAAATAGGAGGGAACGATAGAAAGGGGCAACCACTGTCTTTTATTGACGGGCGAGTGTCACAGGCAATAGGAGGAGAAGCAGAAACAACATGCTAGTCTGGATAATCAGATAGTTTAGCCTCTTTCGTAACAGTGCTCCAGAATAATTTGACCTCCACCTCCACGTGCTCAGTGCTATCTAAGCTGCCTGAAGTTGAGAAATTAGTTGTATTACTACGGCACACTCCAATCAATAGCAGCACCGGCTAAGAAAGCACAAGAAGAGGAGAGAAAATTTAGAGAGGAGGGAGAAAAATCCATATCTTATAAATAAATTTTTGGGTGACATTTTTTTCTTTTCCAGCCTTTTTGCTCATTCTACTTTTCTGGTTAGTAATTATTGATTTCAATTAAAAAGACAAGCCTGAGCCTGGAATATGTTTGCCAGAATCTCTTTTTGTATTAAACCTCAGAGCCAAATGTATCTCAATTGTCTCTCGTATAAAAATGTCACGCGACCTGCTTTTTATTACCAATAATTGCAGCCAAATCAGTAAATGCACAAACGCCAGAGAGGCCATTTCTCTTAAGGTGTGGCAGATTTGACTTGTCAAGCTATCAAGATCACAAATGGAATATTGTAACTACACAGAAAAATGAGGCCTTTGTTCACAAATCTTTCCGCTTTCAGCAGGACTTGGAAATCCATTTCACGCGCCCTCACACCCTGTGGGAACCACTCGGTGTACAATGGTGGAGGAGAAG
Source organism: Pundamilia nyererei (assembly GCF_000239375.1). Classification (NCBI taxonomy): domain Eukaryota; kingdom Metazoa; phylum Chordata; class Actinopteri; order Cichliformes; family Cichlidae; genus Pundamilia; species Pundamilia nyererei. The sequence goes on from NW_005187521.1 coordinate 240,711, forward strand.
AAATAATGACAACAAAAGTGGAGGACTGGACAAGGTGGCAAGGCTCCAGGTTGGGAGGTGGGGGGACAAGGGGGGG
>NW_005187521.1:240806-245280 GCF_000239375.1 Pundamilia nyererei
GGGCGAGAGGGAAGGAGTGACATGCTAAAAAGCCAAGCGAGACAGACTTGGCTCATGGAGGGATAGAGGGATTCAGAGATCACACCTACTTCAAACAAGAGAAAAGGGGAAAAAATGGAGGAACAAAGGAGGCCTCAGCATTAAGGAGGACTCTAAATCCTCTTCCTCTTTCTTGTTCTCTGCTCCCCTTGTTCTAATATCTGCTCATTCAGCACGAGCCTCTGGAGGGGACATTATCACAGAATCGCAAGCATGAATATGGCCACTAATGAGCCCAATAAAAGCACTTGAGTTTGTCAGAGTCTCATTTGTGCAGAAGCATATTGACAAAGCATCTAAAGATATACTGCACGCACATCATACATATCTAGTACTAACTGATTTCCTGCATAAGCGGCAGACTGTATATCCAGTCTAAGAGATCTGTTTAGTTGGTCTTTGGAGACTATATAGAATACACTTTCACATCAAAGTTCTCTCTTAATCCAGCGGTGAAGCAGCCTTTCAGTCTCTTCTCTAGCCTACGACAGTCCCTCCACCCAATAACTCCCCCCACATTCGGCAGCTCACCCTGACAGTCAGAGAGAATCCTGCTGAGTAGAGGGGGTTTTCTCTGTCCAGCTGCCCATTCACTGTCAGGGATCCACTGATGTAGTCCAGGGCAAAAACACTGTTTGTGTTTCCTAGATGGAGTGAGAGAGAGAGGGAGACCAAAGAAAGTCAGAGAGAGAAACAAAACCTGCATAGTTGATAATTCAACATGTCTCCTGGGATACAACAAGAATCCTTTGGAAGGGAAGGTGGTGGATGAGCCATGTGCAAGTCTCTATTTCATGTAATATGGATACTGCATTCACTGTGCTGTCTTTTATCTCTGTACCTCCCTTAGGCTGGCTGACCTCCTCCAACCTGTCCACAAGCTGCTTCTCCTAAACCCGCTTTATTTCTGTCACACTCCCCTTCCCTTTTTCACTTCTTTATTGAGTTCATCTGTAATTTATGTAGTGATAATGCTGTCAGTAACTGACTGCAAGCATGGTTACACATCCCGGGAACTCCAAGCATCGTGGCTGATATCGGAAAGATCTTTTTTTATTATGACTGTTAGTGTCACGGAGACTTTTTTAAAAATTAAATAAATGGGCTACTGTTTTGTTTGTCTGTGAATTCTCATATGCAGGCATAAAACCATTTGTGCTTGCACCATGGGTCTCCTGTATCATTTGTGCTGCTGATTGGCAGTTAAGTCGCGATAAAAGCATCAAAGACGACGCATGCTAGTAAGAAAGGGTGGGATGTAGGACAGCAAATGTTTTTAACTTTGAATTTAAAACAATCTTTACTTAGAAACTAAAACCCACAGATGAACTTCAATAACATATTTGGACGTATAATTGGGTATTAATAGAGTCTTATAATTCTTATAAGAATTTCTTAAACTGTAACATAATAGGCTTACAATACAGACTGACTGCAGTCACCCCTTTTTGCATGGGTTGATAAATTGCATTAACTTTGTCATACTCCATGCACTCCTTCAGAGAGGAGCATTTCAAATTATGAACGCTGCACTGTTCTCATTAACAAGTTCAAGTGTGCCTGGTGTTATCCATTCACTTCAATTAAACAGGTTAAAATATTAGACCGAGGCCCACTTGAGTCCTCTTCTAATATTTTCTTATTCCCTCTATTCCTTTTCAAATTACCGTCCTTCTCGTTAACTTTCACACCTCTCTCACACTTTTCTGTGACACTTTCTCTTTCTGTCTCTCTCTCCCTTTCTCTCTCCGACACCCCGCTAATTACACCCAGCAGATGGAGAGCACAAACAAAAGTACACCCAATGGCCCTCACCTCTTCACTTTTAATGTTCTCTTGCTCCAGCCCCGCACTGCCTGGTATCTCCCTCTCTCAGATCAGATGCTCAAGTCTCACTCAGAGAAGCTAATGCCTTTACACTTTCAGTGTGATCCTTGGCGCCGATGATGTGTTATATGAGACGTGAATAGCCCTTTTGAAATCTCTGGTAAGTAGCACTTTATAAATGTGAATGTTATTACAGCAATCTGTTCAGCTGAAGGCAAACAATGGAGGAGACAAGACTAAATGAGATCAATGAATGAATGGGAAACATACCTAGGACTAATTCAATTACGCCGTGTTAACATGGAGCACTTTAACACTTTTAACAGCGGCCACCACAGCAGGTCATCTGTGATGTCGCACACTGCAGGTTAAACAGGTTAATGTGAGGGAATGATCAAAAATCGAATAATGCTGAACAGATAAAATATAATCCAGCCGCAACCAAATCCAAAACATCTGACAAAAATGAGCACTACACATCAGCACACCATTATGCTGCATGCCAGGGTGGTCAAAAATAAGGCCCAGGGCACTAGAATTGGCCTGGAAAAGACTAGGACACTGGACAGCTTTAGAAAATATAAAGGACGGCATCGCTTTTCAATTTTTACCTGTAGTTTCAGAGGTTTTACAGCTTTTCCTGCTAATAAAGACGTTTCCATACAACAGTAAAATAATAGATACAGTAAAGTTTTTTTTTTACTATTGACTATAGAAATTTATGGAGTTTTTATTGATTTGTTTTTACAATGGCTCCAGTTAAAAAAAAAGTTCAATTGTGAATTAAGTATAATTTTCATTTTGAATTATATTACACAATTTAGGTCGTAGAATTTAAGTCATGCTGACAGATTTGTTTCATTTTTTTTGGGACACATTTATTTATTGGTTTTAACAAGTTTTACATAATGCACCATAGGTTTCTTTCCTTTACTACAGCAGTATTTTTCATAATGTAGAAAAACTAAGTCGCACTGTTGAAATTGCACTTCTTTTTCTTATACTGAGATATCTGAGACATTTAATGTGTATTTTAACGTGCTTATACTGAGATAGGAGAGTTTGACTAGTCTGGTCCATTTGAGATTAATGTAAGCTGTATGTGGCCTTCGATGTAAAACGACTCGACATCCCAGCTCTAGTTTAAGGCACGTACACTACTAATGTCCCTGTTAGCCCGCTTTGGGGAAATTTTTAAAATTTCATTTTAACATTTCCCCATCAGTGAACTGCGTGTACCAAATTCATGCATGTAAGAATTCAGTCAACAACTGGCCTGCATTAAATGACCTGTATTCAAAAATTAAATTTGAACATGCTAGCATCATAGACAGGTCACATTTAACTAAAACTTGTTATTGAAATCTTAAGCACCACAACATTTAACATGTACAGTATCGCTTTCAGTATGGCACAACTCTGAACGAGAGACACTCACACGATTGGACTGTGCATGCCTCCTGTGTCAAATTTAATGCTATGTTTGTTATTTGCAATAGCATTAAGACATTAAAGCATTTGTTTAGGATGCTCTTTTGCTATTTCCATGCAGAAAACAGATCGTTCAGTCTGCACCTGTGTGGATGGTCGGAAGCACCTGCTGCAGTACGCACACTTAGAAGGACTCTTTTGGTGGCAATGACAGCGAGAGCTAAACATTTACAGGTGTGGTTACACTTCACCATAGTTGATACTGAAGCCTTTTGCACATATGGCAGGGTGTTTTGTGGCACACATCAGTGTTGTGTCTGAAGGAGAGGGCCTAGAGAAAAATAAAAAATGAGCTCTTGAATTTATTTGGTTTCAAGGCTAACATTACTCCAGTTTTGGCAGATTACAAACAAATGTATACTGGATTTACTTTAAGGTCTATTCAGTAAAAATGAAACAGACCTGTCTGAAATACTATTTGAAGTTCTGGCCAGAAATTTGTTGTAGCTAATCCCCCGGTTTTGTCCTAATAATATAAATCAGTCATGGTTTTTGTAGCTTACCAACTATTACTTCTTTTACTTTACTTTATTCTTCTTTTTACATTTTGAGACATGATTGCTTTTCATTAGCTTTTGCATGATTAAACTAACTTCCTTTAATTTTCTGAAATCCTACATTCACAAGTAAGAACACTGTGAACCTTGAGCTACACTTTGAGCGGGATTAAGAAACATTCTCTTTCAGATAGGTTAGAGTAATAGCTGAGGTCTAGACTTCAGAGAAACATGTTGAGGTAAGTCTATAGTATACAACGGCTAGGGGTCAACAGATTAACCCATGCCTGTGTTCCCCACTCCCCAGTCGGCACTCTATTATTGCCCTGTATCTAGTCTGGAATGGAAGGGAGGGAAACTACAGAAGAATGAACATTGAGGAGAGGAGCCAAGCTAGCAAAGAGAGCAAAGCTTTGGGGTAATTGGCCTGGACTAAGGCCAAAAGGTGGAGAGTAGGATGTAGAAGGCACAGAAACTACTGCTGATCATATCCAGCCTACATAATGAATTTAGTTATGTAACTGATGACAAGTGGCATCTATCTATCTATCTATCTATCTATCTATCTATCTATCTATCTATCTATCTATCTATCTATCTATCTATCTATCTATCTATCT
>NW_005187521.1:245300-245703 GCF_000239375.1 Pundamilia nyererei
TCTGTCTGTCTGTCTGTCTGTCTGTCTGTCTGTCTGTCTGGTGAAATATAAAGATGCTGACAAGGATTAAAACCATCATAAAACCTATCCTTCAGCTTCGAGACTACCTTATTGATGAACTGCACAATGACTAGTGAGCCAATAAGCCAGTAAGTCTGATGTTTTCCAAGCTGTTGGCTAACATTAGACTTAGTGGCTTATTTGCCTTAAGTCAAATATACAGTTTTTCTCAGTCGCTTTGGTGCGTTTCTCAGAACACCATTAACATTTGCACAGCAGTTAGTGCATTTCCCAAAACAATTAGTGCAAACTGCAAAACCTAGTGGATAGCCTGCAAAAGCACGTCACATGCACAGAATTGATTATCCATACCTCAAAAGCAAGTATCCATGTCAATGAAACT
>NW_005187521.1:247495-268039 GCF_000239375.1 Pundamilia nyererei
TCCCTCTGTGGGGGGTTACTCCCACTAGGTTTATATCTGGGACTCTCCACCATTTGACCTTAGAACTGAAAAAGCTTCTCGGATGAGAGGCGAAACGTCTTCAAGCAACTTAAAGAAGTCCAGACGCTTTTCTTTGCAAGCTCCTTTGAGTCCTAATAGGTGTGGAACACTGAAAACTATCGGAAGCAGGAAGACAATGAAACACAGGATCAATAACACAGAATATTGCAAAAAGGCCACATGTAATCAATGTAATAATCCTGCAGTAACCGCTAGACCCAAGTATCTTGTTAGGAGAAGTGTAGTAGTGTGTTGTTGTAAGAGTGTGCATGGGGGGGAAAAAACACAAAAAAACTGCCACTTTGTGTTACGCACTAGTGACACTAAGCTGACACAACATTCATTGCAACATTTCTTTTTGCCTGATGGGAGAGGCAGGCAAGTTGATGTTGACAACAATTGTTAGAGGTGGTGGGAGGGTAACGCGCATCAGGGACTTAGACCCACTCAGTGTGGGCATCTTGCCTCTAAATTGCTTTGTCAGCTTCAGTGGCCTGACTAGAATGCCAATCTTCTCCAACAGCCGCCCCTTGCCCGGACGACTGGGTGCTCACCTGGCCGAGCGGCTATCGTGCATACACAAACACGCGCATCTACAAAAAGCTCTAGAGTGCCGTGCTGTAATGTACATTTGCGAGATAACAGCAGGCTGCTGGTTGTACTCTCTGCATGCATCCGTTAAGAGGCTTTGACTCATTGCTTCAGGTTCCATTGAAGGGGCCTTCCACCTAGGCACCGCTGTGTTGAGCTTGACCAGAGAGACAGACTGAAATTACACAGGGTGACTCAGAGGTGCCACTGAGAAAGAAAATATAATCATAATCTAATTGCTGATGCAAAGTGTTCTCCAGTGCTCTGCTAGGACACAGTGATTAGACCCCCAACGGATTAAAATTGCTGTTCAAAGATACACACGCACCCAAATTATACACAAATAGCAATAAACTCTTTATTTGAATTTTGAAATTCAAATTTGTTACTTCAATTTGTGTTTTGTGCGTGTTAATATTTTGCTGTTTCAATTTCAAACTCCTAAGAAGAAATTCAAAGATTTGTGTACGTGTGTGTGTCAGAGTGCATCTAGTGTTAACCAGGAGAGTTTGACTCTGTGATGTGAGACTCCAGGGGATTAGCCATGCTCTCACATTACCAACAGTACTGGACTGGAAAATGAGAAAGCATGGCATGATTTTGTCTAGAGTGCGCCTGCACACTCAAATTCATCCACTCACGCACACACCTCGAGAAATGCCCACAGGCACTGAGACACACACAAACTCACACAAGCAGCTCTTATTTTCTGGGAATTTATAATGTGCTCAACAGCTTCAATGGCCAATGCTACAATTACAAAATAAAAGAAATCCAAATAATTTGCCACTTTTGAAGAATCTCGGCATTACCAAAGAATAGGTGGAAAACACGAGTGTAGATCTCATATTATGTATTGACAAACACATTTACACCCTTGCATCATTAACAATGGAGTGAAGGCTTATTTCCTGAGAACAGTTTTGTTATTGAAATTCACTCCCTCACAAACAGCAAAGGAGCGAGTGTAGACACAGGGGGGAAAACATGCTAGTGATTCTGGGCGACTTCCGTGTTGCAAAAGTGGAAAACTTACACGTGTAGTTATTATGGGAGGATTGCCCTGGAAGCAGAAGATATAAAGGATCTGATCTGATGAGTTCAACTGGGTGTGCGACGTGTGGATAACAATGACTTTCTCCAAAACTCGAGCTTTTGAGGACAGCCGAAACAGGACTTCTCCGAGTGTAATCGCCATGACTAAGCTAGTGACAACTGTTTTTTCTAGTTGGTGACAACACCATGGGGGCGCTGGAACATTCTAGTAATGTGATATGGCAAGCAGCCAGTGCTTAGAGGCTCGGGGCTAAGATTTTGTGTACTTTGCTAAATGTACACAAATTAGTGTCACTTTTAAGGATTACGCCTACAGGCATTCATATTAATGATGAGGTTTTAGTTATTGTCTTCAAACTACACTCGTTTCAAAATCTAAATGAACAGCTTCTCACTTACACTGATTTGCTTATGCACGTGCTCATCCGTGCATTCACACAAACCCTTTAGTGTATGACAGCTACTAGTGCATATGCATGTGCTCCTGTGTGTCTGCGATGTGAAGTGATAATGCCATTGGCAGACAAGCTGCATTTCATGAATACTAAATGAATTAGTTTCATCAAAAGTTTTTTTCTTCGGAAAAGATTCAAGGACAAGTATTGTCTGAGAATGTGTGGCAGATGAAACCGACTTCTGTTTGTAACCACAGATCACTCAGGTTGACACAGCTAGTAAGATGCACGTAAGCGGTCTTTGTGCTTTGACCCTTCCTGCCACCTGAAGCCCTAAAGCCTAACTTATGCTGTAACCTGATGTGCAGCTCCAGAGACGTGGGTCCCCTTCATTGCCAGCAACCTGTGTAAATGCTGTTAATGGTGTTGGCCATTTGCTAGGCTACGTTGCATGCTCTGCACAGGTTCTACAGATGTATAAATTAAGCTTTACTTTCATGTACATACAGCCCACTTTGATTTTAAGTGGGCTTCCCATTTCTGCCAGTATATTCAGCAGCATGTCTCACTTTTTGTACATAATAAAACATACTGCTGTAGAAAATAAAATAAATCTGTCAGCACGACTTAAATGATAAGTAATAAATATGAACTTATGGAAAAAGTACTGAAAGCTCAATGCCCAGACAGCTGTAATTATAAATAAGTTTTTTTTTTTGTATTTTGCAAAAAATGTCCTTTTTCTGGACGCATTGTAAAAAAACCCCAAAACAATAAAATCTCATAAAGTTCTATAGTTGATAGTGAAAAAACAAGAACTTTTCTGTCATTTGATTCTTTATCTATTATTTCACTGCAGTATGAATGGGCATGGGGAAGGTATTTATTAGTAGGAAAACTTAGTAAAATATAGTTAAAAGTCTAAAATATATGCCCTCCTTCACATTTTCCAAAGCTCTCAAATGGGCCAGACCAGAGTCTCTGCTAGGCCAATTCTGACCCCCAGGCCTTTTGTTTGACACCCCTGCTCTAAACATTTAGACAAATGCTGCTTTTCCAGTAACGAGTGGGCGGATTGCTGAACAACAGTGGAATTTTTTTCCATAGCAGTACTTATTGACTTGATTTTACAGCAGGCACTTGCAGCCACTTATCTTTGAATGTGCTTAGTGAATCCAATGAGATGTTAGCCTTTTGTGCCTCTACCAAAAGAACTAGTCAAATTTACTTGTTCTGTGACATTGCACATGATCCCACACCCATCGACGTGACATGATCAGGCCAAGCTTTTGGCTCTTCTACCTGCAGCTGAACATTTTCTCATAGCTTAGTTTTTTATTGACTTATGTGTGAAAAGTGAAATTAACAGCTAAGTAAGAACAACAACAAACAAAAGAAAGAGGAAGAGAAGTACAGTTTACCTCTACTCTGCTGGCCAACAACAATACTGTTGGTTTGGTAACGTTACAAATAATTGAAGACACAGTCATCCCATGACCATTGTTGGAAGTGTGTGGGTGGAATGGGAGCCTGTCCAACTGCAGTTTGGACAGGGCATAAATCCTACTTTATTACATATTTATTAGGAACAAACAGCATTAAAACATTCTGTGTGCTTCCTCCAATGACTTTAGCTCAAGATGCCACTGACCTAACCTAACCTCAGACCAACACAATTCTCATCCTGGTCACAGATAAATGTATACACAATCCACAATCTTCAGGTCTCATGAAAAATAATTAGGCTTACAGCTATTGATTCCTGGATTTGGTCTGTCAGCCCAAGACGTCACAGTCTCTTTTCAACTGAGTATTGAACTGGCAGTGTGGTCTTATCGCTAGTGTGTGTATTTGAAGTGTATTTGTAGCAGCGTGTTTGCGTAAAAATCTTGTCGGTGTCTCTCAGTGAGACTAGGCTAGACTGATTTACCCTATTATCTGATTTTTTTGCAGCGTGCTAGACAACACAAAGTCAGTTTTTGCACAGAGTACAAAACAGCAGCGGGTTAGAAGACAGCAGAAGAGGAAATTGGATTTGACATTGGGAAATGCTGTTGTTCACAAGCCAATAGCTTAGAATATCACTTCTTAAGGCCAGCGGCGTCCTCTTTATCCAAAGGGTAAATGAACAGAACAGCAATTGATAAACCTCCAGTGTATGCTGGAAATATAACAAAAGCAAAATAGACCTTTTATTACAATTAAAATACAGACCAATAACTGAGATCAATAGTGGAAAAGAATTTGAACAGCTGTGCAGTTTTTGTGCTCTTTCACGATGCATTGCTCTGCTAGCAGGGGCTGATGCCTTTGAGGAGGGTTGCCATGCGGGGTGTCCTTGTTCTTCCACCACATCCAGTTGGCTAGCACATGTCAGAATAACATCCACAAAGATGTGAGCATCATGCCCTCACAACGCAGCAGATTTTGCATCGTAAGGAGATGATCAGTATTATTGACTTCACATTTGAGTTGCTGTAGGGCTGAGGCTGATCACACCATAACAAAGTGAGGCCTGGACTTGGCTGTGATTGCATTTGATTGCTGCACTCTACTAGACTTCACTAGTCCTGGGATTGTGTCACAATCAGCATCCCGCAGACTATCTGCCTTCCCTGAGAGATTACATAGCACCGGGCTGTGGTGAGCTTCAGAGCGTCTAATTGAAAACCAGGAGAAATCCCCGTGATGCGACAGTGACAATAAGAGCTCCCTATAGAATAACAGGTATTAGGCTTGTCCATATTACAACATGTCTGCTGATACAAGTTAGGCAGTAATCGCATGGAATCAGAGCATCAGGGTGTAGCAGTACTGAGAGATAAAGATATGTGGGGAAAGACAGACAACGGGAAATAATCGCCTTTACAACTTATCAGTGTGTCCAGGCAGGAAATGGCATGGCCGTACCTGTGACACTGCTTTGCTGAGGGCAGGCTAGAGGATGCCCCCCTAATACTAAGTGCAGTGGACAGTGGACACCTGTTCTGTCTCTGTGTCCATAGGCAAATGTGTACGTGCAATATGTGGTCTTGCTCTTCAGGTTCCTGACAGACTTCAAAATACCCAGTGATGATATTGTAAATCTGTACTACTTTAGCTGCAAATTAAATAACATCTTTGCTGCAGTTTCCCAGCACGAAGACGCTACAATGAGAAAGGAAGAATGGTCTAAAAGGAAATAAAAGTGTAGCGATGGAAGGAGCTTAGAGTGGGATTAGTTGTGCTTGCATGTGACAAAAGCGATAGAACCAAACACACAAAGATAAACAAGAGGCTGATATGAAAGGCTTGGGGGATGTCCTTTCGTTCTGTGAGACGCAAGGCTGACTTTTATTCTGCTTATTCTTACACTATTATTACAGCGCAGAGGAGAGGCTACAGAAACTTTACACAAGCTTAACTCTTATCCTAACGGACAGCAGTATTTTTGGGGCAAGACTGTTTGCCTCAAGTCCTCTATAATAGAAATCACAGAAAGCAAGACAGAAAGTTCTTTTTAGCAGGTAAAATATGTTCAGTAGGTCAATATTGGGTATTTTTTATATTTCTTAAGATGAATACTGCACTTTAATATCTGTCTGTAAGTGTGAAGTAGGTGATCTGTCCGAGCATATATGTGTGCAGACTAGGGATGGGTATCGTTTAGGTTTTATCCGATACCGGTGCCAAATCGGTACTTTTGAAACGGTGCCGGTGCTCAAACGGTGCTCGAACCGGTGCTTAAAGAATGGAGAACACAAACTTTGTCCAAAAACCTCTCATGTTCAGCTGGTTTTTTGTAAAAAGATAACAATGTTAGCCTTTTCTGCAGCTATGGGGCATATATGGTATCACTCTTGGCTGGAAGCAGTGCTTAATCAATGGAAAAAACACAAACTTTGTCCAAAACCTCTCATGTTTAACTGTTTTCCACTTTTTCCTTGGTCATTTTAGCCTTTTTGGCCAGGGTGAAGGGAGTATCTGCCATCAAACAAGAAGACAGCCGCATGTAGTTATGATGATGTTTGCTAGTTCACCTTACATGCATTAATGTAATAACATGGTTAGCCTACTCAACGTAAATTACACACGAACAACATTAAGCTACTCACGCAGAGAAGAACGGCTGCTGCTGCATCATCATCCTCATCATTTCTGCTACACTGGCAGGGCTAGGGGCCAGGACTCTCCTCTTCGGGGGTTTTGGGGGATATTGCTAACTCCGGGTCAGATAACAGGCAACCCACGCACAGTAGATGCGCTCGGTGTGAGGTCTTGCAGCAAGCTATCATACGGCGCATTTCTGGGCTTTAAAAAAAAAACGTTATGCGTCGCCAGGTGTTTCATCAGATTTGAGGTGTTACCTCCTTTGACAGTATCAGCTTAAAGCACTTGTTGCAGGCTGCTGAGTTTGCATATTTTGCTGTGAAGTACAGCCAGACTTTTGACCGCTTCGCCTTGGGCATTTTTAATCTGTAGCTCTGCTCTAAAAGAACGCACGTACCTGGACCCGCCTACTATCCTCGGAAACGTAAAATGATTGGCTAGAAGTGTATTACAGCTCAGGAAAAAAAAGCACCGAAATAAAGCACCGAAATGTGCGCTGCTTTTCGGTCTGGTTACTACCGTTTATGTCAGAACCGGTGCCGGACACCGGTACCCATCCCTAGTGCAGACAGACATGAGCATGTAGCGAGTAGACATTGTGCTAAAATGAGTCCATCTGGGCTTTAGAGTGATAGTTCCTTAGGTCATTGGGGGTGTCATTGAGACTGACTAGTGTTGTCTGTGTTTCCCCCCTGTCGTCCTCAGGGATGGGTTTGAGCAGATGATGGCTGACGTTTTGGGATTGTTTATTGCTTGAGTTGCTGTCCAAAAGCTATGATGTAATGCTATAGATGTGAATAATGTAATACAATGCTATGGCAGAAGCTCATTGGTGTAGAAGCTCATCAGTCAGAAACACCCCGGGTTTGTGTACTCTTTGATCTTTACCTTTCTTTTTAGTCGCAATTTATTTATGTGCTTAGTTTCTTCTTTAGCTCTGCTGTAGCTTGATAGCATAGCTGAGCATCATCTCAGTGATGACAGAGGTGCAAAGCTGTTATGATCTTATCTTTTAGAGGGATTAATCTGACAAATCTTTCCAAAGATCTAACAACTTGAGTCAAAGTTGAGATGCTAGCGTTAGAGGAGAACTGTCATGGGAACATGTAATCTGATATTCCTGAGAGGAACAGGAGTCACAGCAAGCGGTGAAACAAGACTAAGCACGCAGATATTTGATTCCAAAGACATCTGGGTGCCAAGTATCCATCCAACCATCCATCCTGAGGTCAAATGTTTTCATACAGAAACACCTGAAGCACAAGCTACCCCAAGGAGGAGGAGCCACAGATCTACTCCCTAGTCACTCCTGAATGACTGAGCTTCTCTTTCTTCTTCTTTTTCTTTAAAAAAAGGTTTTTAATGTGTATTTAAATTTTATTACATGGCAGATGTGTGACTGAATAAGTAGGAAGAAGGACCACTAAGAGTAATCAATAAGGATCTGCTGCACAAATCTGCTGCTTTCCCAAATAAAAAGCCTTGCAAAAATGACAAATACAATAATCGCAAAAAGGCATGCTGGACTGATTTTATTTCAATTCAGCATGCCTCTCAGCACTAAGGAGCATGCTAACATGATTACTACAACGTGAATTAAGTATTGTCTTTTAATCTTGTTTGCAGGCACATTACATGGTCAATGCTGCTTTTAAGCTGCTTTTAAGCTGTTTTGATGATTATACTGCACGCCCCATTTAAGATATGCAGGAATCAACATCATTAAGTAATAAATGCATGAAATAAAAAGTAACTTGTATATTTGGAGCGACTTTAGTACCACTGACAATGATGAGCATTAAGTAATTTACCGACCATCAACTCAGAAGAAAGATTGTGTTTTAGCCACACTTAAAAAAACCAAAACTCTGTCAGGAGTATACATGAATATGTTTGTTTGTTTAAGGCAACAGCCACTATAGGTGTGCGATAAAACCTTTCTTTCTCATTTCCAGTAATTGAGGAATTGTTGGAGCATTTTGGGTCAGAAAACCCCCCACAGATGTTTAGAGCAGGAAAAATCCAGTGGATAGTTCAGCAGTGTGCTATTGCTAAAGTGATATATAATGAGAGCAGTGAGTCAGAGGTCCAATAAGAGGGCTAAGTCTCACCCTGTGGACCGGGGATTTACCATCAGAACCGCTACCCTGAATCTCCTTCATCATAACAAAAAAATAACAACTGCAACACTGCGGGCAGAGCGCTGCTGTGATTCTATCTCATGTACACATCAAATCCCAGATACACTCCTCTGATTGGAGGAGGGAGAGGAAATCCTCATCTTGAGTCCCACAATCATTAGCGTGAATCACAGCTGCAATTAAAACCTCGTTTATCTTAATTACTGAACTAATGAGACGAGTCCCGCAGGAGTGAGCCGCAGTCTCAGAGGACACTCGGGGTGAGGAGCGGGAAGGCAAGAGAGGAGTCATGCAGAGTCACACTTAAGTCTGCAAACAAGCACGCCCTCGCACCAATCTGAGCAGATAGACAGAGGCATATGTGTAAGCGTGCATGTACAAGCACACACATATAGAGGTTACACACACATATATCCATGCAAAATGCATCATCATATAACCTTACCCTCCCACCTTTATCTCCTAGCACTACATCACCCTTCAACTTCCATTATCTATCAAACTTATAATGATTTTATCAAGCCTACAGACTCCATCTCCATAAGGGCTTAGTGCGGTGCTATAACTCTTGATTTTGCAACGACCGGGAATACATCGCACCACCTAATTAATGTCTTTTTAATGCTTTTCTCCTCCAGAGCTTAACTCAGCCAAGCTCAACTTTGCAACAAGCACAACACACACAACAATACAACATGTGGCAGCAGACGGTAAGTAAGACTGAGTAGGTGTGTGCACTGAATGGGAGCAGCAGGTTTATGGTGAGCTCAGTAAAGAAGTGGGCTGGGCAGTGGCCTCTCTGTCCTGAGCATACAGCTATCAAGCGCACACACTCACAAATAATGCATGGCTGCGCACATGCGTGGACAAAGGGTCAAATTCCTTCGTTCAGCTGTGAGATTGCGCAGTGACTCAGCAGATGGTAGAAGACTGAATATCTTTATCACCACAAATTCCCATGGTGTGCCAAGCATATCAAGCGGTGCCAGTCCTTATCAGCCAGCTGGCAATAGTGGAGGCACCGATGTCCCTCCATCCTGGCCATTCTGGGCTCAACAGGGGGCAAGCAGAGTTTAAAGGATACAGTCCACAGACGGTTGTAATCCTCCCAATGGGTGTTTATTTTCCACCACGCAGATCAATGTTTCAGTCCTGAAGGATCTTTGAGGGATTGTTCGTCCTTCAGAACTGAAACACTGATTGTGGTTGAAATAAACACCCTGCAGGGGTATTAAAGAAGCATTGCAGCAGTGGATGGACAACAGAGTCAAAAGTGTTTGTGTGTTTTATCTTAATAGAAATAGAGATGCTTCATGTCTCTCCTGATTAACTATGATTCAGGTTTGTATTCTCAAACAGGCCGCACAAGTCTGACTGATACGCTCAGCGGCTGTGATGCATACAAGCAACACAACTGGGCCAATTACTCAGATATAAATCATAATTTAAATTGACTATTTGCCGCTCACAGAAGCTTTGTGACAGTCAAGAATAATTTATAATAGTGCTGTCAAAATTACTGCATTCTTTTTTGTGAGTCAATTGTAATATCTGACACATTAGAAAGAAAAATGAACACAATTAGCATGGCTAGATCACTTCACAAGTTGTGTAGGGTTCTGTAAATTGCACAGGTGGCTCACCATCCCCGTGTCAAAACAGGTGTTAATGTGCATCAATGAGGAGAAAAAAAGAAACAGCTGAGGGTAAACTGATGGAACAGTCATCAGGTAAACTTGTTTTCCATCCTCTTCAGATACGATGTCAACAAATAGCACTAACATTAAGTTAATGTGCAGTCAACTCTCGATCTGTCTGTGTCTGGCCTGCATCCACTTCCATGAGTTCTGCTTTTCTGGCACATGAAAATACATTCATATCCATGTGCACAAAAAAAGTCTGCCTTCCAGTAATTAACTCTATAAACATTTGTCCAGGCCAATTACCCTGGGGCAACGTCGAAACTTAAAACGAGCATGCTTAAGTTTAAAATAAGGAAATGGACTCACGCAAGATGGCGTCACAGTGACTACTGATTTGGAGAAAATTAAAAAGGTTGATTAGCTGGGTATACTGGGCAATATGATTACATTTCTCTCAATAAATATTACTAAGTATTCATTCAAGCCACAGGACTGTGCAAAAGCCTTCAGCTACCTGTCATTTATTTATCATTTGATAGGAAAATAGGAGATAAGTGCATCAATTTATAGAGATATTAGACAGTCAACATGCTTTTAATGAATTCGGCAGTGTGTTTGGGATCATCATAAAGCTGAACTGGCAGATATGCAGTCCCAAACCTTGACGGAGCCTCCACCGTGTTTTACAGAGGGCTGCAGACACTCACTGTTGCACCTCTCTCCTGTGTAATTTGATATACTTCAGCCTTTCTCGCAATAACCAAAGAAAGTCTTTGAAAGATGTTCAGAAAGTCTTGATAAGTATCGCCTCACGAGCTCTTGAAAAACAGTCTTGCTACTTTGAAGTAAAACATAAAGAAATGAGTGGTGATTCAAGACTTTTGCACATTACTGTAAGTATGGGTTATTTATATTTAATGTTAATATCCACTTCCACTTATTCCACTTAGAGGAAATTAAATTCTATATTAATTCCATGCTTTTTTCCATTCTTCGATCAGAAGCTTCAGTCTTAAAAAGGTAATTTATTGCAATTAATCCCAGCAAATCTTTTCATTAATACCTTTTCTTTTAAACTGATTAAGAGTTGTAGTTACAAAATAATAGCATCTTAAAAAAGAGAGTGATTGACTACAGCAGGAGGAATTTAGGATATTGTCATCATTATGTCATTAAGCTGTTCTGAGTTATGCTTCCTGCATTAAGAGCTAACTGTAAGATAAATTGGCACAGGTGTAAACATGACAGCTGAATCATTCACTTAATCTAGTTATATTCATAATACTGGGGTGCATTTAAAGTTTATCCTGTTACATAGTCAGTCAATATTACTCTTGTTGTAACTTCTCCCAGATATCCATCTGCACCTTTAGCGCAAGCTTAACAACGAGTTTTACAGGATTACGAAGCATGTGAAGCCAGTTTTACAGAGCAAAGTGGTGCAGTGGCGCATAAAGATTAAGACACAAAGCTACAAAGTGTGTGCAGATTTAATACGCAATGCTTTTGCTGCATGCCGTTAGTACTCATAACAATAATTATTTCACGAAATCTTTATATTAATTTGATTCCTTGAGCCTCGGAAGGATGAATATAGTATTCATGTCATTACAAATACCTGTCTATCCCCAGATACGGATCAACACCAAAGTTTAACTTTAAGCAACCTTGCCCCAGGGTCAATCTGTCCACCAACTTTCATGAAGTCAGTTCAGTTTGTGAGATATCTTCCTGGCAGACAGACAGACAAAGCAACTGGCAGGCATAAACATCATATCCTTGGCAGAAGTAAGAAAACTAAGTATTTAATGCAGGATCACTGCTTCATCCTTATCAGCACCATACAAGCTGTACAACTCCAAAGTAAAGCTCTCAGATATAGTAACACCAACACAAGTCAGGGATTTCCGAAGTGAGCTTAATATGGCGGTCATTTGTTTTGGCCCTTTATCTCAAATCTAAAACAAAATCTTAAAGAAAACAAAACAAAAAAAAGCGCAAACGGAGACGACAACAGAAAAATCGTGGCATCCTTCTCGTCTGCCGAAGGTAAAATTTGTCACGCTGACAAATCATAATCCTGTTTTGATGGCACAAGCCAACTTAAGAATGATAACACAAAATGAAAGCTGACTTCTGCATAACTGAACCAAAACAGTGATTAATAAATGCTCAGAGCCAAGCCTATTCTCCAATTCTGAGGCGCTCCTCTCTGCTGTTATTGACTGTTGTGCTTGATGAGACTTGTCTATTATTACTGCGGAATTATGATAAGAGGTGATCGATTCCCCTCTCTGTGCTGCGGATGTCAGATCGATTATGTGACTCAGACCTGTGATGATGGTGTAGCCGATTCCTCTTGGTCGACCAAGATCCTGGTCAATGGCTGTTATCTTCCGCACTTCGTATCCCTGCAGAGACACAAACGCACGCACAAACATAACCTGTAAGCTGCATGCAGTCTTCACAGACACATTTTTTAGTTGTTGAAAAGTAGTTTCCACTTTAATCAGAGAAAAAACAATAGCATCAAACCCTTGGGACAGAGTTAGCAGTTTTTGCTAAATAAAATACAACTACATGCTATTTTGTCCTCTGCTATGTGCACACAGGATGATAGACGCCTTGAATGTGTTTGAAATCTCCCTTTCTCTTTTCTTCTTTTAAAAATCAGGACAGGATACCTTAGTTTATCCCGGTGAATCAAATATCTGTAACCAAAGCATCAACAAGCTAACAGAATATTCCTAGGCATATCAAAACCGTAAATATCCACTTATCTCTCACAAAGACGTGCCCATCAAATTTTAAAGCATAACAGTATCGTATTTCCAATCCTCCTTTGTATCTCTTCAATGGAGAGGGTGGAAAAAAATGTAAAAAGTGCAGGCAAATCACAAACTATTTTTTCTTTATGTGTGTTATTAGCATTTCATTGGGGTTTATTTCTCCTTTCATTGTTTCGAAGTTCCCCTGCTGCGTCAATGACTCTGCTACTCAACAAAACCACAGTGTGACAGCTGAAAAAAGAGAAGAAAAAAAATCAAAACGAAAGACAGAAAGCTATTTGAAAAGTCTTTGATCCGCTGAGCTTTCTCAGCCTTCTTGCCTCAATCAGACGCAGCGGTGGTACTTAAAAACCCCTGTGCTGCAGTGTGAGATTGAGAGACCTTCCCTTACTTCCTTCCTTCTCTCCTCCCTCCCTCCCTTACTCCCATCTCAGCCCTCTCACTCACACCCGAGCAGGCTGCCTCCCATTGATCCTGCAAATTGTGTCTAAGACGTGTTTATGCTCCATTTCTGCCAAAGCATCTCCTGTCATTGACCAATTACAGCAGAATCAATTACAAGCCTTTTAGAGAGACTGATTCGCACCTATCACAAACTGAGGGGGAAACACACACCCCCACACACACAAACGAGAAAGATGCAGGGACATACTAAGAGAGGAATAGAGAAAGTGAGTGTGGAGAAGTGATGCTGAAGTAATATGAGCAATATTCTCGAGCTGTCCACACAAGTGCAATATGTTCAATCAAGCGTCAAAGATACAATCCCTCCCCTCCTGCACACACATGCAGACACACACTAACATGTATACACTGAACCTCTTCTCCCTCTTTTCATCCTTTCATTTCTAGCTATACAGTGCATTACCCCCCCATCCTCCTCTCCTTCTCCTCATTGAGTTGACAGCCAAATTGCGTTTGTCCTAGAAGGGGCTTAAACGTCAGTCCGAGCACAGATTCACAGCTATAACAGCTAAAAACCCTGCCCTGTGATTTCATCTGAAAATAATAATAATAATAAAAAAGCATTTCTTCTACTCCTTTGTCAAACTTTTCCCTGGATGACTGCTTGATTGGCCCAGGAATAAAAGAAAGACAGAAACAGAGAAACAAACAGGCAGCCAGAGAGGGAAAGGTAGAAACAGAGCGTGCGCACTTACACCTTTGAGAAATGACCTATGACAGGGACCCAAGTTTGATATCTCTACGTGTAAATGTCAAGGGCCTTGAGAACAGTTGACACTCATTCCGTCACTGTACGCCCTCGGCTTATCACCACCAAACACTGCATAATGGAAATGACACAGAATACCACATGAGGTCATTGAAGGAGTGTCTGTGTATAAGTGTGGTGCTGCTGCGGGCTTGTACTTATGTGTCTGGCTTTAAGCACTGTTGTAATCCTGTGTCTGTAGTGGGGTCAACAGGGCTAAGTAATAGATTTCTGATTTTGGCTGTGTATCTGCCGTGACCTGCTCTTACATTGTAACTGTAATAGGATTAGACACTGCCCTCTACTGTTAGAGGTAAGAGATGAGGCACTCCGAGGCAGTATTACTGAGGATTAAAGCTTCCAAGCTGCTGTGATCTGGAATCCACTTACTAATGTTAACTTTACAATCCAATGTAATTGGACTCTTTTTAAAAAAATCTTCCCTCTTATTCCCTCATCTAACTTTATACCTGGCTTTTTTTCTTCTCTCCGGTCACCTTTTTCTCATTCCACCCCGACATCCTATTCTCTTTCCATACCCTCACACCTCCCCCCTTCCTCCTATTGTGACCTTCCTGGTGACAGTTGATGAATCAGAGAGTCCGGGAGACACCGGGCTTCGACTCCGTCACGCCCCGTTAATATGCATGCAAATGTAGCACTTGACATTTCTACTACAGCGCATTCGGGCTGGGAACGAGGGACGTGCGGGTTGTTGTGTGAGTCGGGGGGCTGATATGGGTGAGAGACTGGGGACGAGACAGAACGAAAACTGATAGAGTGAGAAACCAAAATCGGGACGGACAGTGTTATGCCCCTGTGTGTAATTCTCTCTCTACAAGTGGAAACATCAGTAGCTGGACCATTAGCCACCTGGGAACTGAGTTTAAGAGCTGAGCCAGGAGAGTGAACATAATGGTGTACAGAGAAACAGACATTTAGTGTATCACATACCCATTATAAACCTACTTGAAACTGAAACAAAGCTACGGCCATTTTGAGTCCCTAATGTACTTCATGTTATACCCAGACTTCATACACATGCCACAGTATGAGCGCATAAGACCAGAAATCCTGTAGCCCTTGTGACCTTTGGCAGGGGCTTCGCATCTATGGATGAGGATTGTAAATCTATAACAGTAATTACCATCTTCAACCACCACAGTGCTGTATATGGGGGCACTGGACTGAATTTGGGTGCATTTCCAACATTTCCAGTGTTGGAGGCTCAGGAGTGACGATAAGATGTGAAATATCATGCCGTCATTCAATTAGAGTCAATTCAGTTTGTTTATAGATGGGCGATCGTGGCTCAAGAGTTGGGAGTTCGCCTTGTAATCGGAAGGTTGCCGGTTCGAGCCGGACAGTCTCGGTCGTTGTGTCCTTGGGCAAGACACTTCACCCGTTGCCTACTGGTGGTGGTCAGAGGGCCCGGTGGCGCCAGTGTCCGGCAGCCTCGCCTCTGTCAGTGCGCCCCAGGGTGGCTGTGACTACACTGTAGCTTACCATCACCAGTGTGTGAATGGGTGGATGACTGGATATGTAAAGCGCTTTGGGGTCCTTAGGGACTAGTAAAGCGCTATGTAAATACAGGCCATTTACCATAGAGCCCAAATTACAACAACAATCACCTCAAGGTAATTTATAATGTAAGGTATGGCCCCAAAAATAATACAGAGAAAACCCCAACAGTCAAATGACCCCTCTGAGCAAACACGTAGCAAAAGTGGGAAAGAAAAACTCCCTTTTAACAGGAAATAACCTCTGGCAGAACCAGACTTGGCAGTGAGGAGAGGGAGACAGGACAAAAGACACACTGTGAGTTCAATTGTAAACACATAGAGGTGAGTGAAGGAGAAATGCTCATAGCATCATGGGAAACCCCCACAGCCAAGACCTGTTACAGCCTAACTAGGGGAGGATTCATGGTCAGCTGATCTACTATAAGCTTTATCAAAAGGGGGAATTTTAAGCCTAACCTCAAAAGTACGAACCATCTGTATCCTATTCAGATTGGGAGCTGATTCCACAGAAGAAGGTCCTGAAAGCTAAAGGCTCATTCTCCCATTCTGCTTTTAGAAACTCTTTGTTTTTAATCATATCTCTTTGCACGAGTTGTATACACCTACTGAATAATCAAAGAGCAACATGAGCATGAGACCGGAGGAGCGGGATATGAGAAATGAGGTAAAAGATAAGTTGAATGTTCTGGCATCAGAGCAGGATGGAAAGAAAGAAAAGACGAAAGCTGCTTGAAGAGGGTACACACTGTGGTGGTGAGATGTAAAGTGGGACTGTATTACTGACCAGGGGAACATCCTCCTGTATGTTGGTACTGTAGGGCAGATTGGTGAAAATGGGATCCATGTCTTGGACATCAGTGATGGTGATAGCCAAGCTGGCAAGCCGTGACAGAGGTCTGATTTTGTCTTGATCCTTTCAGAAACCAAAAAACACAAACAAACAAACACAGTATACATTTAACAGCGCTAATGCAATTTTGCTAACAGAGACTAAGTTTTGATACTGTATGTGTGCTGACCGTAGCGTTGACGGTGAGCTGGTAGGCTGTCGTCGTCTCATAGTCCAGAGCTCTGGTCACAGTGACAGTGCCTCGGGCGCCATCAATGGCGAAAAAGGCAGAAGGTGGCTGAAAGGAGAAGAGAACACTGCCCCCAGTGCCTTGGTCTGGATCGGAGGCGTTTACCATGAATATGGATCTGCCCACTGGTGTGTCCTGAAAGACACATCAAAGAAGACACACAGAGAAGTGAATATATACAAACAACAACCCAAGTGTATGCAGGAAGATATAATAATAATGGATTGGATTTATATAGCACTTTTCAAGGCACCCAAAGCTATTCATTCACTCTCACACACTGGTGGAGGCAAGCTACAGTTGTAGCCACAGCTGCCCTGGGGCAAACTGACAGAAGAGAGGCTGCCATGTCGCGCCAACACCAGTAGGCAAGTAGGGTAAAGTGTCTTTCCCAAGGACACAACGACCAGGACAGAGAGCCCAGGGATCGAACCGGCGACCTTCCGGTTACAGATGCGCTTCCCAACCCCCTGAGCCACGGTCGCCCACATAGCTCCTATAATTACATTTAAAAGTCAGAGAAAAATAAAGAATGAAGCAGGTACAGGTTTTATTAACTACGAAAGCAACAGATGGCAGTTTAACTTAATTAATAATTATTATTATCCAAAACAATTTGGTTGTGATTGTGATTGATCCCCTGCAGTGTTTCCCATGAATAATGACATCTAATAACAAAGTATTTGTAGTCCATCTGGATAAATAAAAGCACAGCTAAACTGACGCGAATGTGAAACAATAACCCCAACGTTGGTTTTGAGTTGTCCGTGGAGATCAGGCACACAAGACAAATTTATGGCAGACTTAACCCTCTTGTTTGCAAGTGAAAGAGCAACTTGCCGGGGTAAGGCAAACTGTTGTTGTTACAATAATGCATCTATCCCTACAACAGAAAGTATTTCTTGCGCTTTGCTGTCTGTAAATATATGCATTGCCTATCTGTGTTGCCCACAGAAATGGTCTTGGGTATCAAAAAGCTAAAAGCAAAGATATATGAAATGCCCAGAAAGGCTGCAAGATGCTACACCAGAGGGTCATGTGTGAAATAAAAAAACAAACAAACAAAAGAAAAAATTAAATAAAAAAAAGAGAAGGCTGTATGAAGACACACATTTTCCAGGTAGCCCGAAAAGTCTGTGGAACAACGGCATCATTAATTGGAATTTTATCTCAAAACAGCCACAAATACATGCACGATTAATAAGAAATGAGAATGTGTACAGGTACAGAGGGGAAAGGACGTGAAGGAGGATGGGACGCATCCTGATATTCCACTAAAAAAAAAAAAAAAAATCCACTTGCACAGGTCTTCTACTCTCTCCTCCTGTTTACCAGACCTGTAGACACAGACCAGAGAGTGTGTGTGTGTATGTGTGTGTATGTATGCGTGTCTACGTTTACGTGTGTGTGTGGTCTTGTCTATCGCAGGGGCAGAGTGTGACCACATGGGGAGGTCATAGTGTTGAACTGAGCTGGGCCCTGAGCCAGAGCTAAAGTGACACAGTAAGAGAGCAGTTGACCCCACAGTCTGTCTGCACTGGTGTCAGGGGAGTGTAGAAGCCTATTTGCATGTGCATGTGTGTGTGTGTAAATAGTGGTGTGTCAGAGTCCATGAAACTGTGTAACTGTGTGTGAACGCCTGGGTTAGAGGGGGTAGACAGTATGAGCAGAATCAGACCTCGCGTGGGCATATGTGTGTACGCATTTGTAATTTGTGTAATGAAATGTGTGCTCTGCTCTCTCGGAGTGGTCTCTGCATGCAAACATAAACAGCATCGCAAACGGGTCTGTCCAACCACATTAAGCTAGACTGCCATATGAGAATTTAAGGAGAGCAACAAATGTCAACGAGAGTAACAGAGCAAGTTTTTTACCCCTGGAATCCTCGCTGTGTTGTGTAATGTATGCAGACGGGGTCCCGGATCGTTTCTCAGATTTATGTAGTGAAAATTAATATAATTTATTTATTTATTTATTTTTTAAAGTAGGTCTGAAAGTTGTGAATGCTCAGATGTAATCGGAGGCCTCGGGTTAACATTATATTTCTTTTAGTGCAGTTGCTCTGACTACAGGGAACGACACTGTGGCAATAAGAGCGAAAAAGGAAGAGCAGAAAATCTATTTCTTGTTAGAAAAAAATGAAAATAAAAACTAATTTTTAAAAATTGAGAACAACAACCAGAGCTGACAGCTTTCAGTCACTTTCCATGCTCTGCTCTCTCTTTTTGGGTCCCTGAGAAGCTCTGCTGCATCACTTTGAGTGTAACCTGGCTGACAATTGCCGAGTGAAGGAACAGAGTTACTAATCCACTCCCCCACAACAATAACTGCATTTGAATAAACATCTAAGCTGCATTTCTCTGATATATTTAATATGTTTGTCAAGTTGTCTGCTTAGGAGGAAATTGGAAACACCTCTAAAGGTACCCCACAGCCTGCAGCGCGACACCCGAGCACAGCAACAAATTAATTGGATGAAAATATACGCAATCAAACTCTAGGTGAATTAATTAAATACTGTTGCATGTAACGTGTGTGTGTGTGTGTGTGGAATGGATGTCGACATTATCAATTCTGCTTTGATGTCAAGGAGGCAGTTTGATGGTTAAGTGTTGGGTGAATGCATGTATGTGTGTGTGTGTGTGTGTGTGTGTGTGGCACTTTTTGGAAAAAGTGTTAGGATGATATCTAAATGTGTGTGTGTGGATAAAGAATGTGATCTGATGTATCCTTTTCTTCCCCTGAAGCATGCCACCTTCTATCTCTCTTTGCGCAGCAACCTGTGAAACAATAACTCATAAACACCGCCAGGGTCAAACGCCGCAAGGTTCGGTAAATAACGCAACGCGCTCATATATGTAAACGCAAGCGCGCACACGCCAGCGGCAGTTTTGATCTCTCAGATTTGACAGAGGCACAGCATTCAAAGCACTTCAAGCAACAACAGTTCAAAGCTTTGCCGCGATGTGCAGATGACCAACTCTCAGCAGAATGTGCCAGTGTGCCAGTGTGGTGCTGCTCAGGTTAGCGGGCTCGCCTGCGTGTGGGTGAAGCTCGCGTCTGAGCCGCTATTCGATTTTTTTGGAATCTCTCCCTGAAAACTGAATGCGAGCATTAACCAGTCACATTATTCAGTCTTATCTTCTTGCTTCCCTTTAGTCTCTGAAGGTCAAACTGCTCAGTTTGCATAAACGGTGCATTTTAATACTAAGAGCAAAACAATAAAGCAACCTATTTAAAGAGTTTCCTTGGATCGTCAGCTCCTCTTGATGGATTTCTCTGCATTCCAGCAGTCCAACACTAAAGAGAGCTCCACGGCCTGAAATATTCTCTAAGCAGCCACTACACAATACTGTCTTCTACTAGCACTTTTCTCCTTTCCAATTGGTCACAGTACCCTTCCTATTGGGCTATTGATTGGACTCGTGTGAAGTCGATGTGAGTGACCAGGCGCAAAATACAAGGCAGTGAATAATTCTGGTTTTATTAACCTATAAGACTACGCAATCATTTCTCCATAAATGAGACAGACAGTAAACAACAAAGACACAAGAATGGGTGAGCACTGGCAGCTAAACTGGATA
Source organism: Pundamilia nyererei (assembly GCF_000239375.1). Taxonomy (NCBI): domain Eukaryota; kingdom Metazoa; phylum Chordata; class Actinopteri; order Cichliformes; family Cichlidae; genus Pundamilia; species Pundamilia nyererei. The sequence continues at coordinate 267,659 of NW_005187521.1, forward strand.
CTACTGAATGCTAGTTGAGAACCATGTATGTGTCACTACCTATACCTTCAAAAGAGCAAAAGCCAATTGGTTTGTCACGGCACATATTCCAGCATATAAGCCTTGACAGTGCTTTGCAGCTTTTGAATAAATGGGGCTATTTCCTTGGGAAGAAGAATGTTAAGTGGAGAGATGGTTGAGGAGGGATGAAGACAGTTCCCTGCTGTGTCTTATCTGAAGTGCACTGTGGGAATCATTCTTCTCCCTCTGAGAACTGCTACTTATGAAAGAAGGAGAAACATACAGCAGAGATATATAGAAAGATAGAGACGGAGGAGCATTCTGTTTATGGTACAATTCAAATATTAACTGAGCGTTAATACTAATTTTATGTCACAGTAA
>NW_005187521.1:271007-272405 GCF_000239375.1 Pundamilia nyererei
TCCGCTCACAATGTTGTTTTCCATATTGTTAGTGAAAATATTGTCAAGTAAGGTGGCAAGTAAGGTGGCATCTTAACTCTGCAAAGACAAAAGTATGAAGAAGGTCGTAAATGTGACACGAAAAAACAGACTACAAGTTGTAAGGAGACTGAAAGAACGCAGACTGCGATAAAAGGAAGGGGAAGACAGAGAATACAGATGAGGAAATCAAACTGAAGGCCTCTCACTAACAACCATGAGACATTTCTAATAAAGAAGGGGGTCCCCATTCGCTTTTAACTTTGCCTCTGCTTTACGTGTGTTTAAAATTTCCGGTTTTTAATGGCAGCGGCACTTCTGAGGCCGCAGAGAGTCAGAGCTGGATGGACCAGGACTACACGCCGCAGCTTCTCTGTCGGACTTTAACAGGGCTTGAATCCCCTGAGAGCTGGACCTGTGAGGATTCCACTGGTTAAATGTCAGCGGTCTCCTCTAGGAGTCCTTGAGGGAGCAGTCCCTACAACGAGATTAGACTCTGTCCAAGAGTGCACTTAGTTAATTCATTAGTGTGTCACTCTCAGTATGGAGCCAAATTCATTCACACTGTTGTGTAAAGGTAAATTATGCTCTTCAATTGGACGAGCTTAAAAGCCCCAAATTACTCTATTATTTATTCAATTAATTCGACAAATAATTAAACACGACTCTTACAAAGCAGAAGAAAATACAGCGCTCGTGAAAGAGGAGAAAAACAAGTAAAATATATAAAGTTAAACATTTAAAGCTTTTGATATTACAGTTCCTCAAAGACCGAGGATGTGATATTTAATACAGCTCACGCTGGTAGAATATCGCTGCTGCTCATTAAACAAAAGACTGCAAAAACAGCACCAATACTTTGCACTTTGCTTCTCTCTGAGGAAATGCAGATTGGTCTCCATCAGCCCCTGAATTTATGCCATAATGCGTGTATTTTTTGAACAAGATAAACAATGTTTCATCACAGCTAGTTAGTATTCTTCTAGTATTCTTCCTAGCACATACTGGATATGTTTAATACATTTTCTGACGAAGTCTAAGTTAATTCGTCTTGTAAAAATAACCTGAAGCCCTTGATGCTACTTTGGATTCACGCCACCATGCTTCTTCCTTCTTAAGTGCTTCATTTGCTCGGGATTTACTTATCTATGATATTTATAACAGCACAGAAACTGCATTGATTTCACTGCTCAGAAAAGACAGGTGTATTGAGTGTGAGCTTTTCTAGCCACATGGTCTAGAGATCAGTGGTGATAAGCAAAAGATGCGGCTCTTTTAAATACTTTTAAATGTTTTATTGATTGGGCCTGTGTCAGCTGGAGCTTATTTATCTACTTATTTAACATGTTTGGGTGGCAGAAGCTTCGAAGTAAGTGAAAA
>NW_005187521.1:272741-277461 GCF_000239375.1 Pundamilia nyererei
GACAAATGGATTGACAGAAAGCAACTAACTGAACGTCCAACTACTCCAAATGTGTGGCCCTGCTGCTGTCGGCCAAAAATCCATCTGCGACCCGTCGATTAAGCGAGTAACTTGTAAGCTAAAAATGCTATCACTAAGATAAAAGTCACGCTAAGTTTTTTTATCCAACCTAGTAAAGCCGATGGCCAGCCTACAGACTTCTAAGAACAATGTTTTGTTCTTATTTTGTCAGAAATGTTAAAGACATGTTGATTTGAAGGGGCAGCGCCTGGGTTTCGGCTCCCTGCTGCTCGCAGCGCCAGAGGCCCAACTGTTCGCTACAATAGAGCCATGATTACACCTACACTGCTCAGAAGGTTTTCAGTTCCTCCCCAGCTGTCTGCTCTCCGCTTGCAACCCAGCAGGCATGTGATTGTACCAGCTCAGCTCGCCCTTTCGCTTTCTGCCTCGCACAACCTCTGTCCCTCCATCACTGCCTCCCACATGTGGCACCTTGTCACACTACCCCGACATTATTCCGACCTATGTGAGGGAATGTATTTCAAATGAGGAGAAAGTGCAGAACTGCAGGGCAGACAGATGTTCCCTTACAAAAAAGGGTAAATGATTTGACCAAGAAAACATGGCTTTGGTTTCTGATTAGCTGATTCCTGTTAGTGTGACAACTTAACGGTTTAAAACATATTTTTAAAAATTAATGGTCCAGTTCTCCAGGTAAGAAGAATAAAAAGCACTATTGCTATGTTACCAGGAAACTAAGAGCCAGTACAAGATCTCGCCATGCTGATTACTAAAATTAACAGTCAGTGTTGTCGTACAATAAAGCAACATTTTTGCATTCAAACATGATATTTCTATTGAAACCTATGCTACAAAACAGTCGGGAATTCACACAAAGTGGAAAAAATGTGCAAAAAAATGTCCTCTCTAATGCAGGTGTCACAAAGTGCTTCACAGCTTAGTCAAAGAATATGAGACAAGTAAACAGGAGCCATCCACACTGACGTTAGGTGAGCTGTTTAAAGTCATTTAGAGGGCAGTCTGAGAACAGTGGCTGTGCTGTGTGATGCTAACATTTCTCATTGCTTCCTTTGCTCCTTCCTTGCATCTCAGCTAATCTCTACAAGGATGAGAGAGACGTGAGGAAGAGATTCAAGGTGGAGAGATGTAAACTGTCATGGTTCCTGGGTCGTGGACTCAGTGCTTTGAGTTTTGTCTTTTCTTTATTCTAGTTGTGTTATTAGTTCCAAATTTTGCTTATAATTTGAGTTTCATTGTATATTAGTCTTTAGTTTCCTTATTCCATTAAGATTTAAGTGCCCTTTAGCCCTTTTTTGGTTCTCTGTTTTTAGTATTTATATTCTCAGACTTTTTTTTAGATTAGTTATCTGGATTCTGCTAATAGTTATAGTTCATAATCAATTTCTTGTTTCTTGTTCTTCCTCCTCCTTTTCCTTCTCCATCTCTGTGTCAGGTGTTTAGTTACTTCCTGTCTTATTTTGTTTGTCTCTTGCTTTGTGTGCATTGTGTTCAGTTTTGCTTCCTCTTTGTCTCGTTAGCTAGATTCTGCTCGACTGTGTATTTAAGCCCTCAGTTTTCCTCAGATCCTTGTTGTGTTCTCCCACATGCTGTGTGCTCCTTTCTTCTGAGTTTTCCCTTTTTGTACTTCTGGCTCAAACCTGTCTTTTTGTTTTTCCTTTTCCTGTTAGTTCCAATACAACTATATATTTAAAAAAAAAAAAAGCAATAAAACCTTAGCTTTTTGTCCTATGTTCGTAAATAACTTGAATTTTAAGCAAGCACCGTTTAAACAGCTGTTTTTTGTTGTTGTTTTTAAATCAGATCACTGTGTTTCATTTACTGTAGAAAGATATTTCTGTAATACAGGGTTGCGCCACATTGATAAGTTAAAAATCATTTTCACTTTCAGCAAATATTTCAAAATAGTATCCACAGTTGATGCAAGGCAGGATGTATCCATGCTTTCATGTTTCATTCATGGTTTGTGCCAAATTCTGACCCTGCCATCCAAATGTCACAGCAAAAATCAAGACTCTTCAGGTCAGGCAACATTTTTAACATTTTTGGTGTTCTTAGCTGTCACAAATGGCAGCCAATGCAATTTTTCACTGCTTCAAGGTTCAGTGTGTTGTGTTCAAAGATGCTCTACTGCATACCTTGGTTGTAACTCATTGTTATCTGAGTTACTGTTGCCTTCCTATCAGCTCAAAACAGTTCGGCTAGTTTTGCTCAGAGAAGCGCCACTTGCTGGATATTTTTTTTTTCCAGACGATTCTTTGTAAACCCTAAAGATGGCTGTGTGGGAAATTCTCAGTGGATCATCAGTTTCTGACCTGCCTGTCTAACATGCCAGACAGTTCCCCAAACCTTCCTCACTCTGATGCTCAGTTTGAATTTCAGCTTAACTTGACGATGCCTATATGCTGCTCCCATGTTACTGCCTGATTAGATATGGGCACTTACAAGCAGTGGTGTACTGAATAAAGTGGTCAGTGAGTAAAATAGATCCTGAAAAAATACAGGCACGAACTGCACAGTTACATGGTATATACAGTATGTAAGACTTTCTCATATAAATAGGTGAGGCCATGAGCTGGCAATAATTTCACAGTATGCAGTTTTGGCAGAGATGCTGAAGCAGGTGAATCACAAGAGTACTTAAATTAATCATAGAGGTGACAAACAAAACCATATTTCACATTTGAAATTAGCTTATCAATAATTCACTGGTATTGAAACAAGATAAAGTGTCCTTCATCTGCGAGGTTTCGATAGCAAATGAGGAAAATTATACAAAAATGATTTATACCCTGCCAAAAAGAGTGCGGTTCATCTTACTTTAAAACTTTGGGGTTTTTAACCCTTATTTCTGTTTGTGTGACTAATACTTGTTCAACTATGACTTAAGTCCACATTACTTATCTCATGGCTGTGTTGCATGTTATATTTATAACGGTGTCCTGTAAGTTTCCAGAAACATGTCCAGGATCCCGAGCTTCGGGAAACCTAGCTTGTGGCTTAACATTCATTATTTATTGCAAAGAAACTCAGTGAATAAGGTCGGTGATGAAACCATGTAGCAAAACAAGCCCACGTCTCAAGGGAGGTAATAGCAAGTTTAAATACTGTATGTCACGGCAGTAACATTTACAAACCAATGAAACAGCCCGTCTCATAAAAAAATATGTCAGTAATTACAATTCCACTCATGGTAAATGTTGTGACAGGGCTTCCTTCATAGCCCGTGATTTCCCAGGGGCAGTGAGCAGTAGTATGTACCTGTGATAATGCGATGGAGACTGGACTTGGGGCTGAGGTGGAAATGGGAAACCCACCTCATAAAGCCCTCTAACCTTAGGAGACCCACTTGTAAAGCTTACGTGTCTGATACCATCATTTCAGCCAGAGTATTGAGTGTTATCTTGAGCCAGGTTTGAACTAAGAGACTGAATGCGTGAGTGACAGCGTAGAGTCTACTGATAGGTGTAGCTGTCTGCAGTTTAACTCCAATTGCAGGTATGATGCTTTCTCGCAGTATAATTACTGTTAGTGAGCTCAACTCTGAACATGAGGGATGGAAACTGTGCAGACACCCAGTGTGCTTTGTTCATAATTCACTGAATTAGCAGTGATAAGCCAACTGCCTGTACTTGTCTAAGTGTGCTTTGTCGAGTAGAAGTAGAAAGTGAAATCTGTCTAAAAGAACATTTCCAGTTGCTTTGGATCAATTCTCAAAGTGTTTTGAATGTTTAAATGTGGGATCCTTTAAGAGAACACACATCAGAAAGATGTGGGTGTTTTAACTGTTAAGGATTTTAGTGCAACTATTTACAGTGTGGACAACTATTGACTGTCTTTTAGAGCGAAATAGCTGAGATTAAATTTACCTAAATATGCTACCATTATTATTTCATGGTGTAACTCATCACCTGCAAACAGTCTCTATAATCTAATAATCAAGATTGACTTTGCTGTAATGCAGGCTGTCTTCGTTTACACATGAGTAACTGTGATACTATTTGTATAGAAGAATAAAGACTCACAGAAAAAAATTTGCTATCTTTTATTGATTGATGTTTTTCTGTAGTTGCTTCCTTGTGGATAGACTTCCAGCTGGCACTGGTGAAAGTCTGCTCTAGGAACAGAAATATAGATTCGTTTTAAAGTTTTAAAGTTAAAATAGTTTTTTAAAGTTTTGAAAGATTTTAAATGTAAGACTGTTTTCTTTACCTGTGTGTTTGAGCCAAAAGAGTTCCCAGCCATCCTGAGTGTCATTCAAAGGTAACCTGATAGGCATATCTGCTCTCATTTAGATCAAAGCTTGTAGGCCAAGTGGGAAAATGTGAATTTAATAGTTGCTGCCTTTTCTGTTGTATTGATTTAATGTTAATAAAGACTGTTATGCAAGCTGTGTGTTGCCTTTAGTTTAGTTTAATATGTAACCTTATACAGTTGTATCAGATATGGCTTAGGACTCAATTAGTAGCAGTCAATAAAAGTCTGGAGTCTGCTGCTGGACCACAAGTCACTGGTGGGCAACATATTTCTATTTTGTTTTGTTAGATTTTCTGTGTCGTTGAGTGTTGCTGAATAAATCCCTGGTTGGTCGGCACCTTATCTCTGCCTCAAGGATCCCACTTCAACCCAGTCACCAAACCAATGGCCATCCTAACCAGGGGCGTAATTTCAAGGGGGGTTA